>NW_008238983.1:2430846-2455312 GCF_000691975.1 Corvus brachyrhynchos | reverse complement strand
AGGACAGCCATGCTGCAGCAGGAGCAGTTGCTCCAGAAGGCAAACACCATAAAATAACAAATACCACCCTCCCTTCCTCCTCACTCCCTTAGCTTTTATATCTGAGCTGATGTCATTATAGTATGCAATAGCCCTTTGGTTAATTTGGGTCAGCTAGCCTGGTGGTTCTGGCCCTTCCAGAATACTGCCCACCCCCAACCCCTTGTGGGGGGGGGGGAATGTTGAGAGACAGAGCTTATGCTGTACCCCTTTTTTCTCTTCTTAAGCAATCAGTGATTTTCAGATGTCTCAATACTATTTTATATGACATTAGTCATCTGGTGCATGTAATAATCCAATTATTTTCTCTGTCTAGAGTGGGAACTGCTTACTTAACTCTTGGTTCTACTTTTTTCACTGTTGGCAATTTTTTTTGGTCAGCAACTTTAAGCTTTTCAAAGTTGGACTGTCTGCTCAGGTGATTTATGAAGATTATAAATAAGCGCTTAAATACTAAAAGAAATTCCATCTATGGTATAACTTCTCCTAACAAGATTATTATAGTTCTTTTATCCATCTGCATAAACTACTCTATCTGCTCTGGTGCTAAAGTATGTGGTTTTGAAGCTTATCTGGAACATATTTCTCTACACAGGGGAGAGACTGATCATTGAAATAACATTTTATATTTTAATGTGTTCCAGCTGTGCAAACTATGCTTTTGTAAATCATCTGGTCTATGTGCAGGTGAATCTTCATTGAAATGCAGTAGAATTCAGAAGCTCCCAGAAATGAAATATAGCCTTTTTTTTTTCACCCATTCTGTGCTGCAAAGGCTGAATGGCACACAGCATACAAATAGAACTGGGAAAAATAACATAAAGCCACTGATCATTACCTGACTGTTGCTGAGTGAATAGAGTGTGTGGTCACATATTCACCTGGTATTGACAGATAGAATTACGATGAGAGCACTTTGGAGAGAAAGTATTTCTTGATAGTATTTGCTCATGAGTAAACCACTTTTGCACACAGGTGACCCTTTGCAACTCTCTGCTCTGGGAGATGTTTTTCCTGTCAAAATTATCATACGGTTACAGTTTCCAAAAATTCCCTCTCCTTAAAAAAGGAGGTGGGCAGAAAACAGGCTACAAACCATGTTCCCTACTCTGTCTGCAGTACACTAGTGACTTTTAACTACATGTTTTCCTTCTGCTGGTCTTTTGTCACATGATGCAAGTGGTGGGGAAACCCAAGTTTCCAGGAAAAAGTCTTTGGAGGTCTAGTGGCAAGGACTAACTGTAAATTGTCAATACAAGTAACGTGGTTTGCAACCTGCTTGGTTTTGAGCCTGTTGTCACTTAAAAACAACAATCCTGAGAGCAGGTCACGTGCTCAATGGATAACGATTGGTGCGAATATAAGTTGCCATTTGATTACTTTTCTAGAGTGAAAGAGAAAGAACAGGGATAAGTATGACTCAAATACTTCTCAGGTATGTAAACAAAATATAATAGTAGAGAGATGCCTCCATTGGAGCAAAATGAACTTATTTTGATAGATAAAATAACAGCCTTTATGGACCCCTGGATGTGCTCCTTTATCCACTTTATGGTACTACTTGCTTAAAATTAGCTCAGTTTTCTCAGAGCTATGCTGCAGGGTCAGAATGTTTTCTGGCGTGACTTTTCAGCAGCACAACAGTTAAGTAGTAATGATTGTTATACCAATCATTAAAAACTAGCCTTAAGAAACCACAGAAAAAATAAATGAAGTTATATGTAATTTTTCACTACTGTTTAATTCCCATAACTACACTGTTTAATCATCTTCATTTAGATCATCAACAAGTTGAAAATTTTGGAATTCCTAAGCTGAATAGAAAAGGGAAATAAAGTGTTATATTTTAGCTCAGCAAAAAGATAAATAACTGTTTGGTAATACTAGGTTTCTGTCTAGAACGTGGTCATGCTCCTAGATATCTCACTTCAGATATGAAGTCAAAGAATTCTGATTTACTCAAGATGTTTTGATGTAATAGCTGTCACATTGAGAAATAGCTGTGATGTATAGCTGTCACATTGAGAAAATTATTATAAATGTTGACTGTTTGTTAGGAAATAAAAGAAGTATATTTTTGCTAAATTAATTTGTCTCTCTTCCATGCTAGGTATGTTGCTCAATAGCAAAGAAATACAATTGTACTGACTCTGGTCCTATAAAAATAAATGGTAATGCAATTTTGACTGAAGTAATTGGCATAATCAAGAAGAATGATTTTCTAAAATCTTAATTAATTAGAGCCTTTAAGTATGAATTAGAGTAGATAAAATAATTATAAATTATTACGTGTTAATTGAACCCTGTATCATCTTAACCAAATCTAATAAATATCAGTTTTAAAAAATAAACTCAATGCAAATTTATCTTCATGAGTCTTAAAAAACTTTATTCTAATCTTCATAAAATAGTTGTAATTGCATGTGATGCACTTCTGAAGTTCCTTATTCAAGCACTCAAGCAAGATTTACAGTCTAATCTTTCAAGTTAAGAGTTGAGATGTTTATCTGAACTGCACATACCTTGTGAACTCCAGCTCTTCCAATATGTTTGCAGTAGAAGCTTTCTAATATTTTGCAGCCTGTAGTGATAAAACTCTCAATGCTCCTCTGAGATAACAAAACTTCATGCTTTACCTTTGTACCTCAGCTGTTCCCTGTTTTTTTTCTGGATTTATTTTAAGGAAAAAAAAAATATGGTGAATTTGAAATATGTGGGTTAGATGCAGAAAGTACTGGTGATATTGGTATACTCCACCAGGAAATTACCTTGGTAAAAGCTTCATTGGCAAGGACAAATTTGTGTATATGTCTGAAGTGTTGTATGAGAATCAATATCTTCTAGAATTGTTTTTGAGATTTCTTTATATAAAAAGTCCTATTTTCCTCAGGTTGGAAAGCTTATTCATTTGAAAGTAAAGAAGAGTTTTGTTAGAAAAGAATTAAAAATTGGAAGCAATCAATACTTTCTTTTCTACCTAGTGGGTATTTCTACAGTTCAGCTATAATATCTTCTGTACAAACTGATATTACCCAGACTACATTCTGGGATAGGATGATCAGATCAGAGAGTAGATCACTGAATTTGGAATATGAATAAGGAAGAGACACATTTGTTTCCTCATGCAACACTTCCAAAATTCATGAGCCTCCCCTCCTTCTTCTGTTTTGATTTTTGTTAAGGAGTTCGTGAATCAGTTGGGAGTCAGCAAAACATTAGCATTAATGAGTTCATTTCCACACAAATTGGCTCATTATCATGCTGACTTCCAGTGTTTTGTGACAGTTATGAACTCGGTTCTCCTGCAAGGAGTGTTCATTTTCTTGCTTCACTCAAAATGGTGTTGGGGTAAGGAGGTAAATGAAAAAAAATAATAAAATGGCCTATAAATGTATTCTGTTCATTGATGCAGCAAACCCTGTGGTTTCTCCATGGTTAGTTTTAGAGCACTCTGAGTACGGTATTTTTTTAGTTTGTCAGAATGAACTAATTCTGCCTGGCAGTTGGTAAAAACTAATACCCAGAGTCTGACTTTGCAAATTATATTAAGGCAATTTAATTTCAATTTTGTAGCAAAATATCTGACCCTAATTATTATAATTTCATAGGAGTACACTCAAATGGAAATACATTATGGGAAAAATATTTTTGTAGTACCCAAATAACCTTCCAACAATTCTCTCATTAGCTGATGCAGATTTGTGTTTTTACACAATGCAAAAAGTATTTGTGCCATAGCTATCAGATTAATGATACTGCTGATCTACTCAGAACAAATACTGAATGTCAAGTTATTGTTAATCTTTTTCAAGTGTGGCATTATGTTCCTTTCCCTTCAGAACACTCATTTGGTCTTTAATCCATTTGTAACTCACTGTGATTATGCCCAGCAGGTTTATGAGCTTTATTACAGTTCTAGTCCTGCAGATTTCTTTTGTCTCATTAAGCCTGATAGGATAAAATAGGTATAGTTTATTTCCTCATCCCAGTCAGATCCTTAGTGCAGATTGAGGTTAGTCAGCCTGTTACATTATGTCCTTTCTTCATGTCAGGGCTGGAGTTGTGTGAATTCATACTGTGACCTGAGATTACAGTTGCCTCTTGGTATCCTTTACCTTCACTGTAGGTCATGCCTGTGGGTATAAATAGTTCTTTTTTCCCAGGGTCAAAACTATCACAAGACTTCTTTTGGCTAGTAAGATTTGCACTAATTACCATCAGCTATGATCATGGCAGTGCAACAGTGCATTTGTAACTTTGAAATAGCTGTATATCTCCAATATATATCACGTTAATATAATATTCTTTAATGCTTCTGTCCTTCCAAAATAATCTGTCACAAAGTAATAAATCCGTATTCTCTAGTAGTCATATCTCCAATATGTATTTTCTCAGAGCAAAGATCCGTGACCTTTGTTACACACAATGTCAAACTGAATAGAAGATAATGGTCTTCTCTGTTCCTTAAAACACTGATAAATATTTATCTGTCAGTTTTAGGCTCCAAATAATTATCCAGTACCTATCAAAAAGCAAGAAGTGATGCTATATGCATTATTTATTGCCATATTTGTTTCCGCTGAGGGATAGCCCTCCTGTTTCTACGGTGTTATGGGAGCCTCCAAACTGTGTATTTCAAATTTACTGCTGATTATTCCAATAAGTGATAGATGTGCATGTATAATATGTGACAAAACATAAATGTGTTTCAAACTTCCCAATGCCAATTTAAAATAGAGAATTTAAATTTCCAAGAAGAAATGTTCCAATATTTATTTAAGTAATTATAAAATGTTAAATTTTTAAGTAATGAGTTAAGTCTTAAGGCTTGAGAATGGATATTTGGATCAAGTGTTATTGAAAAAGTTTTGAAATTGCTGTTTTAAAAGGTTTTCTGATACTGATATTACCCAGTTCAGTTTCTAAATGCATGCACTACTGTAATGCACGTTATGAAAAGTTGTGTCATCAGTTAACTTACTGAATGCTTTTACTGCTTCAGAAATTCAGGGTTTTTTTCTACTTTACAGTGTTTTTGAGGATTTATTTTCAGTAATGGACCTTGTCTGAAATCTTGGCTCTAATCTACAACAGCCCCTCATTATTGTAATAACTGCTAAGGTATTTTGTCCAAGGATATGTGTTTGCTCTTGTTGTGGATTAACCTCCACAAATGGATTTTTTGTCCTTTCCATTCTTTCCTATTACAGATTGTCATTCTCTGATACTCTAGCATTTTCCACTTATTCTTTAAATTTGGACAACATCCTTGAAAACAGAGTCAGTCTCCTAATATTATGGAAATAGAGCACTCTCCCACATGAGCATGGGTGGTTTGGATTTGTTGACCTTTTTGTCAGCAAGCGATTTTTCCGTTTCATTGAGTTGTACTGCAGGCTTAAATGTATTTATATATATTTATATATTAAATATATTTCTATATTTCTAATTAAAAGTAGAACTCAACAGTTTCATGTAATTTTTTCTATTAAGAATACTTCTGGTTTTAGGGGTTATGGACTCTTGCACATTCACCTGTAATTTGGGACTTCCATAGCTCACCTAGGATCATAAAGCGCATCTGTTAAAAATGGTAGACCATGCAGAGAGATTTTCTGCAAACTGACTGATAAACAATCCTGCAAAATTTTCATTCTTATCTCAGCATCTTACTCAGCTAACTTACAAGGGCATCCAGTTGTTGACTTAATTGATAGAGAACCTCATATCTTCCACTAACTCTGGCATTTGGTTCTGTCTCGAAATATACATTTAAATTACATTCCTAATTTGAGAATTATGATCTTAAGTTGAATGTCATGTTTTCTTTGACAATAAGTTTCAAACAGTCTTAGAGGTTAAGAAACATTTTTTTTTCTGTCCCAAGGACAACTACTCTTTGGTGGTCTCCAAGCTCTCATCCTTATTAAGACTAAGTCTCATTAGTGTTTTGTAATATATCAGCCAAGGAGGCATCCTTGTTTCTCTGGGTAAATGACTAATTAAGGGGAATATTTTGAAAAAATGTAATTGTTAAATATGTTTTCTGTGTATGAAAGGCATTATATGCTGGATAGACTGTAACAAGACAAAACAGGAAAGCATAAATATCTACGCATATACAAATTGTTCTGTTCTATATATAACTGATTGAGCATATTGTAGGTCTCTGTTTATTAGGTTATTAGTGAAGAAATAAAAGGAAATATTATTCTTAATAAATGATTTAACACATCAATTCTTCCTCTTAATGTGGTTGTATGGTTTTAAGCAGGTGAAGTTTTATGTTTTCAACGATTTTCAATTTGGAGGCTAAGAACACTGCATTGATTTATTAGATAGAGGTTTTCAAAGAAGATTCCTCCAAAAATGTGACTTCATGTGATCATGTATGAGACCATTCAGGAAAGGCAACAGCAAAAATCCATCCTGGAATTTTCTTTGGGCAGAATAATCAATAATTTTAAATGAGACTCCTGCTGCAAAAGAATGTTGAAAAATATGAGATGTTAATTTGCCAAATAATAAATGACTGTCTTGTGAATTAAAAAAAACCTGTTGTGCAGTAGCTTAATTCAAGCATAAAATTAGATTTTGCGATTAGTAATTATGGCTATATTTAACATTCGACACAATATCAAGAAACATTTTTTAGTAAACGCACTTCATGTGATAGGGTCAGTCCAGTTTCTACAGGAAGCTGATGTTCTGTTTATATGCAAATTACTAAGCAGTGTATATCCATTCACAGCAGATCAGACTTTACAGAGAAAACCATTTGGAGTTGTCTGTGGATGTATGAAGCCGGGAAGTGTTGACTGGCACATGCTGCACTGCAAGATGTGCACACCACACCTCCCATGCTCCGCTGTGGGATGCTGCAGCCATAGGACATTCCATATGAACCCTCACCAGCAGATAAGGGGCACTTTGTAACATGCTAAGAGTGATGGCTACCTCAACAGGAGAGTGGTGTGTCCACTTACTGTTTTGAAATGGACACAGATGAACTGAGACCTAACAAATTCTCTGTACCGCCTTGCAATTTCTCAACATAGTCCAAACCAGAAAATATTCAGACCTCGGTTGTGCAGAGATTTTATATAGGCTCAGACATGATATACCCCACTGAAAAGGAAAACTAGACTCTGTGTAGTTTTAGACTTCTCAGCTACACCTGGAACCATCTATACGACAGTGTCCGGGTATAGCATCCATACAAAAATAAGTACCACAAATATGAATATGGTGGACTAAACTTAGGAGGTAAGTGTGTGTAAAGGTAGCATTATAGCAGTTTTAAAGAAAAAAAATGAACTGGTGGTACATTTTACAGTGCTACTCTTTGATTATCGCCTTTCCACCTTTCCTATATCACTTGTCTAAAGATACAGTCCCCTGATTACTGTTGCACTGTTTTTTGTGAATTGTGAGGCTTGCTTTTACAAACACACTGTTTTAGGGCAAATAAATCACTTCCTAAAGACTTGCAGACTTTCAGCGAAGTGTAGTGGAAAAAATGATGCTTCATTCGTGGTGTTAATGGACAGAGTTTTCTGAAGAATTCAGCCCCGGCATATTCAGAAAAATTAGTTACCAAATTTTCTTAAGGAGTCATCATAGATAATAATGTGTATTTAATTTAAAATGAACCCATACAGATTCTGAAACTTTCAGAAAAAACAAAAGAAAAGGACTGGCTCCTGAATTCTGTCAAACAGGTTTTCTTTGGTCTTGCAAAATCCAGGCTCCTAGCACTGTTGTTTTGCTTTGTAAACAACAACAGGAGGCACATTCAGTGTGCACTGCTCTTCAGAAAGTCGTAACACACATTGAGCCTGTAGAGCTCTACAGTGTCACAATACAAATTTAGCTGAAGTGCCCCAAGCCTCGAGGAAAAAGTGCCATAACAGGTAAGCTATTTGTTCCACAGGACAAAGCAAAGGGAGGAAAGTGGAAATATGAACTTTGTAAATGTAGGATGGGAAAGCAGTGGGAGACCAATTAATTTTAGAAGGCAACTCATGACATTTTAGAAATAATTAGAAAGAAAATTATGAGACGGGCAGAAGAAAATTGAAAAAGAGGAAACAAAAAGGGCAAATAAGTTAAAAGAGAACAAAAAAATAGTGAAAAGAAATGCTTTCAAAACTTGCTGAGGCCTTCTTCCTCACAAATTATGTAGGCTAAAGAGATAAAACACATTCACTCCAGTATCAGGTTATATAGACATAAAAGTGGAAAAAAGAAAAATCAACACCCCCCTCCACATAATGCCATACATTTTGCTTCTCAAGAAAAGTCCTGCTAAGAAACAAAAAATGCTGAAGGCGCTTCTATTAACTGTGTAGCCACCTGTGTGCATGAAGCTGGCAAAACCATGAACTGTGAAACCACTTATTATAAGATTTTGGAGCAGCCAGGAGTAGTGCAGAGGAAGTCTGTATGTGTGTCTCTGTGTGTGCATATGTGTAGGAGGTAGAGGAGCAAATCAGAAAGTGTCAGAGTGCTTATACCTTATCACAAAGCTTTTTCCATGCAGAAGCCATACTTTCCCTCAACACACAGAAAGAGGGATCAACCAAAGACTTTTGATCTCAATCAACAACTTTTCTCAAAGCTATTTTCTCCAGAAACCTGAAATTATGGGATGTAACCCATTCTAATAGCCATGACAACAGGACTGTACATGAGTCCTTTAATACATGCACAAGCCCATTCCACGTCTGCTGAGGTAAGTTGAAGGATGTTGATGAGAGTGGGAAATACGGTGGGTGAATCTCCACTCTCAGCAGGCTGTAGTTCTGTCTAGTCAGTTCTACCTTCTTTTTTGTTCTTCTTTTGTTGATTGCTTGTTTTTTGTTTTGTTTTGGTTTTTTTTTAAATCAGTGACATGGAGGAAATGGTTCCAGCAAGATTTCAAGCTTCTAGTAGGCAGCTTTTCATTGATTCTTCCAATGTTAAATGAGAAACAAAACTGTAACATTTATCTGAAAAATTCCAAAATACATCTTATAAAAGAATTAGGATGTGATGATGATCTCTGCACTCTTGTTACAGTAGTCCTGATTTAATGTCACAAGTTTGTGAATGTTCTGCTTACATCTTTAGTAAAGTCTGGAATAGAATTGAATTCTTTCACAGTAGGTATCTAACAAATTCTAAGGAGAATATGGATGTCAGCACTATGGGGAAAGAAGTCCAGACAGAGAACTTAAAGGAAATTCAATGACCAGTTGAGCCACTGAGTGGTTTGCATGGATATCACAGTGGAGACAATAACATCTTTTGTGAATATTTGTAAATGTTCTCTCCTCTCCCATCTACCAGACTTGTGATTGACTTGAGAGAAGACGACTCTCTGACATTAGCAGAGAAGTGTATATAGATAAAAGTAATTGATTTAACTTTCATAATAGAATTTCTATTCACAGGTACCAGCAGTGAATAATGTACTCATAGTCCATTCATAGAGAGAAAGAGATTCAGAGACAGGGAGCAGAGGAAAGAATAAATAACATCCTTCAGTGAAGCTCAGCATAAAGTTCTTTGCTAAGGATCCAAGGCAGTCTTTATTGAAAAGTCATGGACAATGAAATTCCATGCTTTGGAAGATTTTTCTTCTGTAATATTGTCAGGAAGGGGGTTACTTTTGATTTTTTTCCATCCCCACTTTAATTCACAGCTGGAGAGAGAAATTTTTCTCTTGCACGTGAAATTTTGGCTTCCTGTGTAATGAGAGGGTACCTGAACAGATGACACAAATTTATGATTGCTAGTTTTTTGGCTTTCTTCTGAAACATGAAGTAGGGTTTTTAAACTGAAACCAGTAACTGGGCTAAGCCTAAGCAACTTCCCTCCGCTGAAAGAGCAGCAGACAACACCAGTAGCTCACTCTTTCTACTCTACTTTCTGCCTGTAAATGGTAAAGAAGACTTCTGTAAAGTCTACCATGGTGAGTTAGGATCATTGAAATGTTATGGGGAGACCACACTCCAATTATGTTGGAGATAAACCAATTATGCTGTTCTTGTCAGATGCTAGGTCTGTAATGTGTGTTAAAGGTAACTTCACAGAATAAATGTGATAACTTGCAGCAAGAGTTGATAGCTTGTTCAACCTCTCCATGAGCCAGAGACATGCCCTCTAACCAAGCTCCCTCTCCAAGATGACATGGTCAAGCACGTGGTTTGAACAGTGCTGGAGGCAAGAGTCAAACCAACAGCTGGTCTTTCAGATTGTTTTGGGAGTTGGTCCCTCTTGTTGAGGTCCAGCAGAAAGGAGAAGGGTTGTGTTATTTTGCAGTAAGACCTCTGTCATGTGTCTCCCTAGAGAGACATGGTCTATTCCAATCTGATGCATCTTTCATCTCCTGGGTGAATTTCCTGCCCTCCCTCATAAGACAGCGCCCAGGGCATTGTAGTTCATCAGAATCTCGGGACATCTCCAGGAGGATCTGGGAGACAGCTGAATGGGACAAGCAGAGAACAGTGTCCAAGGAGAACATGTGTCCTGCAGAGCACCATGGACAGAGAGCAGGATGCAGATATCCAAAAGTGTGATTAGATGTGTGTTTGGAGCTTTGTGCTTCCACATAAGGACACCCAAAGAGAGTTCAGCAATGCAACAGGATGGAGGGGAGATGACCACTGTCAGTGTCTACTACTTCAAGGCAGTTCATCTGCAGGGATAAGTATGGGTTAGAAGGTGCTACAGATCCCAGGGGATGTGATTTGAATAAAGGAACAGTCATTCTGTATCACAAAAGTCCCTGCATGGAATCCTGATCAAAGAATTTGTATTATAGTATGTCATTTTATATATAAATTACCTTTTTTCCCTATAATCTCAGAATGGTTTAAGGATGGCTTCTGCCTTTTTTGTGGTTTCTTTCCTTTCTTGGTCAGTGATCTGGCTTCAGGCCAGGGTTTAGGTTCCCAACCCTCAGCAATCTCCATGAGTCTCTCAACTTTTTTTTTCCCTACTCTGCTGTCTGTTCTTCCCCCTTGCTACAATAAAAAACCTGAAACGTGCCATTCAGATAATTCGGGATGCCTTCCACATCCTGAAGTTTGAAGTTTTTTGTAGTGTATAGAAGGCTTCATATTTTGTAGGAAAATTAAATGCCCTCTGTTATCCAGCACCTTTCAACTCATACTCATGCAACCAGAAATAAAGGAACTGAATTCCAAGTCAGTGTAAAAACTGAAATCAATTTTGGCACTCAGTTACCTATTAAATATGTCTGCAAATGAAATTAATCTGCAGCTAAAAATATAATTTCACAAAGTGAAATAAATTGAGTCAAAAGAAAAGAACATTAAAAGAAAGGCATTCATTTTTCCTATTTCCTTCACTAGCACATTCCCCGGGACTTTATACTTCTATTTCATTGTCAGACAATATTATGGTTTTTCAGACTTAACTGAAATTTGGAACTTAATAGAATGTTTCTCTATAATAATGCAGAGAAAAAATTGAAGGTTTACCTGTGAGACAGACACATCAGCTTGATGCCTTAGGATTTTAGCTTTTATATTTTTCATATATTTGTGATCCTGCAATTCTTTAGTGTATAACTCTAAACTCCATAGAGAGTGTTAGCTACTGTTCTCACATTTTGGTCAGACAAAACAATTCCTCTCTAGGCCTGGGAATCAAGGACACCTTACCGTCTCAGACCCCAAGAAATGTAAAAAAAAAATGAGTTGGGGGGGAGCAAACATGGGGTAATGACTTCATTACCTGAAGCTGTAATTGGAAGATTACATAGAATCATAGATTACATAGATTACATAGAATATGCAAATAGACCAAACCTATAAAAGTATGAAAACCCGTGACCTGTCGTCCATTTTCGGATGTAGCCCCTGGGGGGCTTCATCTGCCCTGAATGTACCTGAAGGCCCTTCAATAAATATAACTGCTTTTTATTCTCTTCATTTTGTTTGGCCTCTGTTTTTAGGTAATCCCATAAGGCATGAAGCTCACACAGCTATTAGATTTAAAGGATGAAACTTTGATTTTTTTTTACAACAGCAAACTTGCAAGACTATCCATGATTCTATCAGTGGGTAGCTAATAATGTAGAAAGTGTTCATTTTATGTGAACATTTGGTTGATGGTCATTTCAAGATTTTTTAATCCCCTTTCTCTGTCCCATGAAGATATATTCCAGGCATTTTTTTCTTTTGAGCAAGCTTTTGTCTGTACCTTTGGCTGCTCACAGAGGAACCATCCCTCTTGGCCGTGGTTATCCTCCAGATTTTGGTTTGCCTCTGAGCATGACTGGCCTCTCCCATGAGCTGCCAGTTTGTACATGTAAATTTAAATCTGTTCTAGAATTTCTTCTCTGTGGTTTAAGTGTGGTTTAAGTATGGTTTATGTATTTTTTTCTGTAACTATATCAGTAACTTCACTAGCATATTGCCTGTTTCATTTATACGCCAAGTAGCAGGTACTCAAACACTTTAAGAACTCCACTGTAGTGGGGCTTGATTGCTGAAGGGACCTGACTTCCAAAATTTCTGAGCACTTAATCTATGGAATAAAGAATATTCTTTAAATTCTTCCTTTCCTCCATATCACTCACTCCTCAGGACTGCAAGAAACTGAGGTTCTAGATTTGCTGTGCTACACATTTTGTGTCCTAAACTACCTGGTAAGAACTAAAATAATAATACTTTTGTCTAAATCATTGCAAACGAAAAAAAATATTATCACATATATAATTTGTGGATTAATAAAAAGGTTGAATGCTTTTGTTTCATATTCTATAATATATCTCAGATGTGCAGACTTGTACTAATGATGTAACCCAGACTAATATCTTGAACAGCTAATATATCATGACTGAATTATGGGCAAACCACAAACCTCTACACTGATATTCCTGATTCCTGATATAATTCAGTTCCAAAGAGAACAGATGCAGAGAATGGTGAAAAAAAAAAAAAAAAAAGGCAGTATCAATTTACTGCAAAGAGTTTGTCTGCTAAAGGCAACTTTTTCCATTAACAACTAGATCTTTTATTCAGATAGACAGCTTGCTTTCTGGAGTCCCCAGAGTTTTTCAGATAATCTAGGCAAATAGTTTCTGTATTTCTCACTGTTCATATGAGGCAGTGTTTCTTGAAAGAGCTCAAGCCTTATTGCTTTATATTCATGTTTGATAATTCACCCTCCTCAAGCTTTGTATAAATCTCCAGTAACTCCTACTGATGTTTTCCTGGATTACTGCTCAGACTGTACTAGGAAATAGTTTGCAATCAAGGCTTTCAAACAGACACATGAAAATGGCAGAAGAGAAATACCTGGGGATCAGTGACCCTCAAAAGGGTTTGTTTCTTCTGTCACCTGGATTCTGTGCAGATTCTCTGTCCCCTTTTTCAGTTGCTGAATTCATAGTGACAGCTACGAGTGCAAAGTCAGGCAGGCTATTCACAGCTGTGACAGGCTTTGACTATCTTGATGGTATGCCAGTTGGAAAAATATACACTATAAAAGAAAATATTTCTCTGTTGGATAAATCTCTGTATCCAAATTGGGTGTTATAAAGCTGATCTTTATCAAAAGATTCTTCCAGTGAGACACTGAAAGGCAACAGCAATTTGTCACCCCTCTGACCAAGAGTGAGCATCCCAGGGAAATTCTGATTTCCCACAGGCTGTCCAAGCTCCCAGTTTTCTTCTCTGCTTCATAAGAGCAAAAGGTTAATGTAAGTGCTTGCAGTAGGATCACATCCTACTTGATATCCTTGAAGGAAAGGAATTCTAGAAATTCTTAACTATTTTTTTCTGACAATCTATAGCTGCAGGATTCAACTACACACATATTTCAGGTGTCAGACTCTGCATCTAATATTTTGTTCATGTTCAAACGGCACTTGTCTAAAATACTATTATATCCCAGTATGCTGAGCCATAGTATTATTATTATGGTATTGTTGTAAAATGGTAGCAAGAGAAGCTAGAGCAAGAGGGGAGAGGACAGGAATCGGTCTAAGAATAGCTCGTCCTTGTGGCAAACAATGGTTTGGGACACTTTCCAATACAGTAGAGATTTTCAGTTTTCTTAAAGAGTCTGTGCTTATTTTAACGCTGTTCTATGAAAACCAACAGTAGCTTTAAACTGTTTTGAAAGCAAGTCATTTCACCATAGGGATTTAGGATATAAAAAGTCAGGCACAAGACTTCTTTAGGGATTTTCTGTCTTAGTAGAAAAGCAGTTCTTGAGATTTTGTGACAACAAAACCAGATTTTTTTTTGTTTATTTTTCAAGTACACATGATTTTCTGAAATAGAAGCCAGAAAAATTAATCTTTGATTAATACTGAGAAAATATTACTGGAACTCCCTCACTGTAAATTGAAAATAACACATATAATGAGAATATTGCATTGTCCACTCTCTCTTCACCTAGGCCAAAAGTCTGAGTAGGGATGACATTAAGGCAATATTTCTCCTTGTGATTTTTTTGTTTTGGTGGGAAAAAAATAATGACAATTTTTCTTATGTTTCTTTTACATCCAGGTTTTCTTGGGTTGACCCATTGCTGTGTCTTGTGAAGATAAGATTTGTTTTTTCTGCTTGAGCTCTCCAGCAATTCAACAAAAGCTGCAGATGTGTTGTTATTGTTAGTGCATAAACTATCAAAACAGCTTTCAGTCATAAAGTCAGGCACAAGAATTTGTGTAGAACTGCCAAGAATAATTTTCAAATTTAACCTACTTCATCACAGCTTTGGAATACTGTTAGTTTTTGTTTACCTGTTCTGAAGCAGCAGTTGATTTCTAGACCTTTGCAACCTGAGTTTGTATTGGTATTCACATCACAGTGTGAAGTGAGGAGTTGATGAATGGAGGCCTGAATGTCAAGCTGCTCCTTTGATTACAGCTGCTCAGCCGCTGGTGCCACAGTTCCTCCGGTGGTAAATATCACATTTGATGGCACTTCATCCACTTTGTTTTAAGAATTTCTGCCGTGTCCATGAACATTCACTTAATTAAAATATTTGTTTCTCCATGTTTAAAAGCTGAGAATTCCTTTTATTTTCTCCCATTGATAATATTGTTACATGTAACCACTGGTACTGTCTACAATTGAATGAAGTAGGGAAAAGAAAATACTGCTGCAGCTATCTTTGTATTTAAACCTGACATTACAAGAACTGCAGAAATGCCTTTGAGATATAAAGGAAGACTAAGTGGTCATCTTAGCCAATACCTAATTTCTAAATGATAAAGTTAGATGAACTTAATTCTAACCCAGCAGAAAATAGTGAAGCAAATATGTTGGTTTCTTTTTAGGAGTTTGGGGTTTACTGTTGTAGAGTGTTGACCCTGGCACTGACCAAAACCCATCTCTCACTCCCCTCCACAGCTGGACAGTGGAGAGAAAACATAATGAAGTGTTCATGAGCTGAGATAAAGACTGGGAGAGATCACTCACCAAATACTGTCACAGGCAAAACAGACTCAATTTGGGGACATTAACTGAATTTATTACTATCAAAACCAGAGCAGGAAATTAGAAGTAGAATAAGCCCTTAAAAACACCTTCCCCCCACCCCTCCCTCCTTCCCACCTCTACCTCCTCCCCCCAGTGGCAGAGGGAGACAGGGAATGAGGGTTATGGTATTGCATCACACATTGTTCCTGACACTCTTCAAGGAAAGGAGTCCTTCCCCTGCTCCAGCATGGGGCCCCTCTCATGGGAAGTAGTTCTCCATGAACTGCAACATGAGCCCATCCCACAAGCAACAGTTCTTCACAGGCTGCTGCAACATGGGTCATTCTTCCACAGGGTGCAGCCCTTCAAGGACAGGCTGCTCCAGCGTGGGTCCCCCATGGGGTCACGAGTTCTACCAGGAAACCTGCTCCTGTGTGGGCTCCTCTCTCCATGGGTCTGCAGGTCCCTGCCAGGAGCCTGTTCCAGCATGGGTTTCCCATGGGTTCTCAGCCTCCTCTCAGGCATCCACCTGCTCCAGTGTGGGTCTCCTCCAGGGGCTGCAGGGGCACAGCTTCCTCACCATGGTCTGCATCACGGGCTGCAGGCGAATGTCAGCTCCAGTGTCTGGAGCACCTCCTGCCTCTCCTTTTGCACTGGCTTTGGTATCTGTAGGGCTGTTTCTCTCACATAGTCTTACCCTGCTCTTCTCTGGCTGCAATTACAACTGCACAATAACTTATTTTTTTTCCTTCTTTTTGAATATGTTATCTCAAAGGCATTGCTGCCATCTCCGATGGGCTCAGCCTTGGCCAGGAGTGGGTCTGTTCTGGAGCCAGCAGGCACTGACTTTGCTGGACATGGTGGAATCTTGGGGCAGGTTCTCACAGAAGCCACTCCTGTAGCCACCCACTACCAAAACCTGGCCATAAAAATCCAATACAATTGTTTAGATTTGTTTTGTTTTTAATTTCCCCCCCATAATTCATTAATAGAAATGAATGTTGCATTTTTCTTTTTTAATTTGTGAAATATACCTATTTGTAAAATATGCACACCACCTTTTTTTTTTTTTTTAATTTTATTTCTTTTTACCAGTGTTTTGAGAAGGAACACATGGAATAGAAAACAGAAGTATGATTTGTATGCAGCAATGACTTACATTGGTATAAAAGCAAATGGTTATGAAATTCTTACTAGCACTTCTACAATACAAATTCATGCAGTCTCAGCTAAAACTAAATGAACAATAATAATGACAATGCTAGGTAGAAATGAATATGGTAAAAAGGTATCAAATATGCATTTAGGAGGAGGATGTATAATTTATTTAATAATATTTTCTAAGCCATGTTCAACCTTTGAAGAAGTGATGAATATTTCATAATTCAAAAAAACATCCAGCTAAAATCTGTAGCGTGGTTACACAGCTATCATTTTGACTGAAATAAAATAAATTCTTTATTTTAGATTTAATTCTACTTCAGGTTTCTCTGAATGCTTCACAGAGCAACATCAATAAAAAATCAAGTTATGATTAAAAATGTATGTACTTTCTCCATACCTACAAATTGAATACATCAGTAATTTTAAAGGTTCCCCCACTCCCCGATGTTTTTATTATCCTTGACTGTGGAGAAGTTTACATATGGCTGTACATATGGAAAGCTATTTACATATATTGCTAGACTCAGCCACGTCTATGAGGGTGAAGAAACTGCAGTGCTGGATTTCCAGCTCTATCTTTAATGCTCCAGGACCCAGTTTTGCTAGGGACAGCTGTGAGCTTGGAACAAGTAGTGAGGAAGAAAACTTCATTTCAAAAAGCCATGCCAAATATTCTGTACATTTGTGACTCATATTTGCAGTGGAAAGAAATATCTTTACCTTAGTGAAATTTTTTTCCCATTTGGGTAAATTCCCTAATTGTTAGGCATATGATGCCTAGCTCTTCTATAGGACAGTATTTGCTACTCTGACATCACCTTGTTGATTTTAAAGACTTGTAAATTATATTGGCCTATATCCAGAAAGAGTTCCTGGAATAGTTCTCTGAAATGCTGATGAGCACTATGCATCTGAGTGGGCAAACTGAAAGTGTTCTGCTCTCCTCCCCTATGCACATGATCAATAACTGAAGACAATAGGTTTGACCTTTTAGCTCACTGGGAACACAGAAATTGATTCTAAGCCAGTCACCTGCTAGAAGCATTTTGGAAAAGATTCTAGTTCTGAGTTCAGGACTATTTAGCACACTAAATTAAATACATATTCAATACTTATTGATATGAGAAATCCAAATTCACAAAACAATATACAATATGGAACATCAAATTTTTCTTATTTCCAATATCAATGACAGTGAAAAACTCAAATGACATGCAAAAATTAAGTAGGATAACAAAATAAAGTTTATTTCAGTTAAGAAAACTGCATCAAAAGTACATGTTTCACAACAATCTATTACAATCTATCAAAGATATAAAATAAGAATAAAAAAAATTGTTAAAAAATCTGAAATAAGAACTAAACCATCAAATTAAAATAAGCCACTTTCAGATAGGATCATTTTCATTGATAAATATGTAATTTCATAATAGGAAGCTGCACAGAAAAGACCAACTGATTGAACACAGAATGCTGACAAATATGCCATTTAAATAAATTGCACAGAAAATAATAAAAATAGAGTAACCTTTCTGAAGGGGGAAAAAATTTCAGCGATAACCCAGTTTCAGCTGCTAATGTTTTTTCCTTTTCTGTTCAATAGGAAATGCAGAATAATTTTTATACTGGATTTATCTCCCCTGTGTCAAATTTAAACAGATTTGCATTTTTATCTTCCATATTTTCCAATATTCTGTCCAGTTAATGTGACACAGTTTGCAAGTAATAACCAAAATATCTGACCTCAAGTGACATTGTTACTCCTCCTTACTTCATGAGCTACAGCAAGAATAATTAAACAGAAGGCTGAAATAACAGTAAGTTGCACTTCCTGGGGTGAAGGGCTAGATAATAAATAAAAAGTGGGACATTTCTTTGCCTCCAACTCTCTGCAATATGTTCCTTATTCTGTGTGAGAAAATTGTTGTTTCTTTTACTGGAGAACATCATGAAGCCATCTAAACCTGGAAACTAGATTCTCCCCCAAATCATAAAATATGTATGTTGGAACACTGAAATCAGAGACATCTTGCGTATTTTCTTTAGTTATTTATTTAAGTTTATTAGAATTTCATGACTGGCTATTAGAAAATCAGTTTCATTATCTAGTTGATTAGATGTGTAAGTAAGCACATATTCATGGTAGGAAAGGTAGATATTTTTCACAAACAGTGTTCCTTTATTACTCCTGGAAAAAGAAAGGGATTTTATTGCTTTTCTCACATGTAATTTTTTAAAAAATTATTTTATATGTACAGAGACATGTTTCTCATGGGAGTTTTAAGCTTTTGAAGAACTTAATATATATTACAAAATTTTGAAATCTTCCATTTCAAGACAGAGAAATGCTTCTTTGGTAATGTTTCTATACAAAGTATAGCTTTTAAAACTAGTTTTACATTGCCCCTGATTCCAAATCAGCAGCCTTCAGATCTCCATGATTGTTCTGTGATACCTATTCTGACGAGGGACAGAGCATGTTATGTTTGACAGTGCAAACTGGGAACCTCCAATGACATCATCCCCCTCTCTCTGCACACACTGCCTTGTAGCATCTTTGCTAATTACTGGGACTACCCTTTACATGGTGACAAAATAAAAAAAAAAAAAAAAACAGTGCCTCATGCAATATCTATTTGGCCAATGAACAAAGGGAAACTGCATTAAGAAGATATCTGTCTGAAATTTCTTCTTAAATGACAGCATATGGCAGGTATTCCAAAGGGCTACGGGGAACCTGCGCCGACAACTTCGTGTTGCCTAAGCTTTGCTTTGAGATTTAACTGGATATGCTACTCAGAGGGATGAATATGCTACTCAGAGGGATGAACTGAGGGAACAAAAAAATAGGAGGGTACTGAATAAAAAGATTCAGTGATGTATAGGATCTTGTGCCAGCAAGAATAAGTACTAGAGCTCAGTATCGAAGAAAGGGGAAATAGGTACAATGAAACTGAATTTCTGAAGAGAACATATAATGTTAAAAACAAAATGAGTATTGGCAGTTAAGATGAAAGTTTCTTTCTGTCATGAAGTCTGCACTATGCAGCATACACTCCTATAGCACTAGGATTTGACAATGATCAAAGTTTATTTTTCCAGCTTGCTTGCACACCTGTGAGTTGCTGATATTGACTATCTGAAACGGAGGTGTTGCAGATGGAAGCATGCAGGCAAAATACACTTGCCTTTGCACTGAAAAGTATACAATCTAAATAGCACCCTCTCAATAATAAGGAAAACATGGTTATGCTCTTCCAGCCTATTTTGCACAAAAATCATTCAACTTCAAACACTTCTTGTGGAGTTTTTTTCATTTCAAGATTATGTGCTACTGGAATGGACAGGTATGTGATATAATACAATCAAAGTAGCTGCAGAACTCTGTACACTTTCTTGATATCCTAGTAAGGAATACTTGTTGCTTGTTGAAATACATATTGGCCTGACACCCCAGCGTGTGCTAAGCACAGATAGCTGACAGTTGCTTTCTCACCCAGGTATTTCTCTTAATATATTTGCCTAGGCTTTTCTTTACTCATTGAAATGACCAAAAGAATCAGTTGACAGGGGAAGACTCAGCTAAAATCAGTCTAGCTTTGGAGAAAGGAAACTCAGTTCCATGAGAGACTAGACTTTACAAGACTGGGCAAAGGCAGTAGCAAATTTCACAAAAGGAGGGACTTGTCTTTTTAATACTGGGGACAGCTTAAACAGCAGCTTCTGCTATAGCATTACATTGGCTTAAGATAAGGTAAGTGGCCTCACATATTGCGTACCCCTAGAAAGTAAAAATGAAAACTCTTGTACTTTCTTCCTTCAGAATAATCTTTATAAATGTAAAATTCAAAAGATAATAACAAAGTCTTTTTTGCAGACACTTTGTATCTGATTTAGCTGTGAAAAAGAGAGATCTCAGGCCTTGTTTGATATGAATATTCTTACTCCATCATTGGCAGTTAAACAAAATAAGAAATAATAAGAAAATATCTGCTATCCCCCATGACACCTTTTGACACACTTCAGGCAGTCTCTTATTATGTTTTCTATGCAGCTGCTATCAGGATTGCAAGCTAAAGCTTTCTCAAGCTCTCAGCTAGCTTTCCATTGATCACAGTGAAGTTTTGATAAAAGAACTCACACAGAATTTGCTTTGCAGAGTATTTTATCTGTCCTCTGAACATTCTGGGTACATTTGAATTAAATTTTAAGGTTCAGCTTAGTTTTTCCATAAAATCAAAAACCATAACAAAAAACTGTTGAGTTGATCACAGAAATCTTTTGCAATTTAATTTTCATCAGATTTTGTGCCCTTCATCTTCTTTTCACCTCCAGATTGAAAGAGCTAAAATTTTTGTTTAAATGAATTTTTCCTGTTGTCATTGGTTTTTTTTCTAATATCTTTCCATTTTTTAAGAAATATCAAACCAAATCTAAACAGAAAAACATGAAGTGAAACAGAACATTCTTTTTCCTTTCTCTAAAATAAATCTATTTATTTTCTCAATTTGAAAATGAAATGCAAAAACATTTTCAGTTCCTTTTCTATTTTACTTCCTGTTAGATAGTAAACTGAGATTTCAATGAGTCACACAGCTCAAGGCTTTTTGCAAATCTTTTATGTTCATTAGGACACATTAGTTCCCTACTGTATGTTAATCCTTCTTCTGTCACTCTGTGAAAGAAAATCTCTCATCTTCAATCTTGACAGTGTGCTGATCTGTCTATCATCAACCCCACATACCACATACTGTACAATGCATTTCTGAGTTAGCTACAGCTGTGGTTAAGACATATGCATTCAGTCAACAGAGAAGGGGCTTTCTACTCAAAATACAGTCTCTCTTTCTTCAGTTGTAGCCTTTTTTGACCTATTTTACTTTACTTTGAAGCTTTTTTTCATTATCAACTGTGAAGTAAGTATAAAAGGTATTTGCATTTACTTCATTTTAGATAAATGTTTAAAAGTAAAAATGTGTTTGCTTGCTCAGCTACCTTGATGACTGGCTGTTTTAAAAATGCTCAGTGAAGCAGCAGATTTTGTTAGCAAAGTTCCAGCAATATCTTTATGCAGCTTGGCCATAAATTAAGCAAAAATACCCACTTGGTAGCGGGCTTTGGTGTAGCCAATCCAGTGCATCTTCTCAAGTTTTCTGAAGAAACAAAAATCTGTATAACAATAAGGGAAGAGATTGGACACTAACAAAACAAGGGAGCTTGCAAACTATATGACATGCAGATAACAGAAGATGCAGGTAACAGAAATCTGGGAAAAAATAACAGAAAACTGGATCATTAGGTTTGTTTGTATTAGAGTCAAGAGAATGCAAGAGTACCAGAAAAAATGTTGGTAGAAGAGAGGATAGGACATCTTATTTTGGCTTTTCAAAAATCAAAGGAAGAGTGGAGAGAGCTGTTTGGTCTGAATTTTCAGTTAATTTGTTTTGGCAAGTGGAGTGTGAGGCAGAAAATGTTCATTGTTTTTACAAGGATTTTCATCAGTGTCTTGACATCATGCCTGCAACATTTTGATATTTTCCATTTTTTTTACAAACTCAAATTATCACTTTTCATTTCCGTACTAGAAATTTATTCAACCTATAAAAATAGAAAAGAATTTGTAGGAGCTGCCTGCCTCCCCTGAAATCCATCCAACCATGGTTCCTTGTCTAGTGGGCATTCTGGTGTGGTTTATTACACTGTCTTCAGAGTTGTCATGAGTGTCTGTTTAAACCAGAATTGTTTAAACAGCATTTCTCTTCCCATCCTGTCACAACTCTCCCTGAAAAAAAAAAAAATTCAGAAAAAAATATGGATGGGAAAAGTTCTCTCAGACACTCAACCTGGGTGGCTATTCTAATTTTATGTAGCATAGAAAAAATCTAGTTCAACCCTCCTGCACTAAGCAAGAACATCTTCAACTAGATCAGGTTGCTCAGAGCCCCTTGAATATTTCCAGGGATGGGGCATCTACCATCTCCCTGGGTAACCTATTCCAGTGTTTTGCCACCATCATTGTAAAAAACTTCTTTGTATCTGACCTAAATTGACTCTTCTTCAAATTAAAACCTTTACCCTTTGTCCTAATGCAACAGGCCCTGCTGAAAAGTTTGTCCCCAGATTTCTTATAAGCCCCCTCTAAGTACTGAAAGGCTGCAGTAGGGTCTCCCCAGAGCCTCCTCTTCTCCAGGCTGAACAACCCTGACACTCTCACCCTTTCCTCACAGGAGAGGTGCTCCAGCCCTCTGATTGTCTTCATGATCCTTATGAAATATCTTCACTCAGATGACACTGATAACAATGATTTTTCCTCTGTCCTCTTTTACCTTTCGTCAGAAGATACATACTTTTCTGAGAAATTCACAGATTTTTTGAGAACTCACTGGCAAGTCAAACCTTCAATTCTATTGCAGAGGTTATATAGAAGGCCATATTATTCCCTCTGCTTCAGCAAAACAAATTTTCATGAGATTGGGTGAGGGAAAAAGCTTTTCTTTTTCTAATCTGCCTAGCTACAGAATATTTTTTAAAGAAGCCAAGTGCCAATATGAGAAGCAAGGGCTGAGTTTTGTGATTAATTTAAATTTTAAAAGAGACAGGAATATCCAGGATAAAATCAGTGATTTTTAACCATATGAAAAGGTCTGAACTACTGCCCTCTTCCTTCCTCTGTGTCTCACCACTGTATCTATGCCATTTCTCTTTTCAGAAATGGTACTCTGAAGTGATCTTTCCAAGGACATTAGGTCAGGTTCATTGCTGGTGTAATATTGTCCTCAGTGGCAATTCTTCAGCTGAAATATGGGCTGGACTAAGTGCTTTGTGTTTAACTAGCATCATTGTGGCACAGTGTGCAAAGTGATTTACTGTGTGAGATGATTGCTGTAATGTCACCTTTGTTCACTAATGACTCCGTAGTCTTTTTTCTCTGCTTAGTCTTAGGAGCAAAGCTTGATCCCACCTGAAGGCAGAACTGAGGTGTATGTTAGAGAGCTGCTAGGGTTATAGGAATGCAAGAGAGCTCTTCCTGATGCTATTTCAGGCGAATAGACTGAGAGTCTTGGTCTTTATTTTTTTTTCTAAGGAGAGCTGGAAGAACACAACTGGATGAGCCTGGCAAACCAGGAAATTTGAAGCTGTATTTTATCCACAGCATTTTATAAGCCTTTGAACAGGAAATAGCACAATCTTACAAAAACACCAGTCCACCACTGATCGCTTTGAACTACAACTAGGTCAAGATTACAACAGAGTTACTTTGTGTTTTGGTGTTACCTGCAGGGAGAAGAAGTTTTCTTCCTTAAGTGCTTTGTGCTTTCTCCAGTGAGAAAAAGTAACATGCTGAAAATAACTACAGCTCTTATGGCAAAACAGGAAGAAGGCAAGAATGAACAAAATTAAATGAAACTGTAATTTTCAATGTCCTTGTATTCTTTAAGAAGCAAAAACTGTCTTCAAAAATGCCTTCCTGGCTTACTGCAGATAGCTCTCACCTGCTTTTATAGGTGGGCATCTTAGAACTTCTTCATGGTGCATTTTATTTCACATACTTTGCTAGCAAAGAAAGAAATTTTGTTTAAAGTTTGAATACTAGAGATAAACGTATTTTGTAATTAATTTCTATACTTGCAGTCTGAAAATGAGTGATGTTTAGAGATCCAGTGCATACAATCCTTTGCTTTGCATGGTAACACATCACTTGTCTCTTCTGTTTTGCCCTATTTTCTCCTTGGAAGTGGTTGCTGGCATCTCATAGCTCAGAAGAATAGATTTTTTCACTGTTCTTACTGTCTCACAAAAACACTATTTCTTTG
>NW_008238983.1:2426249-2430823 GCF_000691975.1 Corvus brachyrhynchos | reverse complement strand
GAAAAGCTCTCTATTCTGTACAGTAAAGTTTTCCAAAGGGATTTCCCTGCCTTGCAGAATATCTTTCTGCTTTTATCTTTTTCCTTGCTGTCTTCAGTTATCATGACACTAGAGTTATTAGAAACCTGTAATTCCCTCTCATATTTTTTTTTTAAATAATACCTATTAGCATAGTATAAATGTGTCTGTGGTACAAGAAACATAATTGATTTGTAATA
Organism: Corvus brachyrhynchos; assembly: GCF_000691975.1. Classification (NCBI taxonomy): domain Eukaryota; kingdom Metazoa; phylum Chordata; class Aves; order Passeriformes; family Corvidae; genus Corvus; species Corvus brachyrhynchos. The sequence goes on along the minus strand of NW_008238983.1, from coordinate 2,430,605 downwards.
CAGTTATTAACAGTATCATGAAAAACCACTTGAAAGAATGAACTTTCTGCATTGTTTCAGAAGGATTTATTGCTAATTCTCTAGCATGTGGAATTGGGTATTACATTATTTAAGTAGAAAGAATTGTTGTAATAGTAAGATTAAAAAACACTGACAGCAAAGTCAGTGATTTGAACTTTTCTGATGAAGACACAGTACGAATTACTCTCTCTTAGGTCCTAAAGCAATGTTCAGACTTGATTATGTAATTCTGATACTTACGCACAACTCAAATATTATTTGGATCAAGTATTAATCAATAAAACATCACCAGAGTCAGAGAGATAGCAACAAAGGGTTTCAGTGATATCCATTCACTTCCTTTCCTCAACACTGTGAGAATGGGAATGTGAGACACTGATAAGTCTATTGTGACTTTAAAGGTTCTAACCAGATGCTACTGGCTGTAAGGCACTATGGAGTGCTGTAAGAAGCCCTATAGGTACAGGACTGGAACAACTCTTCTTCAAGCTAACACTAGAGGACTGCACGTCTTCTTCATAGTCTTTCATCCAGTCAATCCCATAGTTAATTCTTTTCATCTGTTCCAATTCTCTATCCCAATGACTGAAGTGGCAAGCCAAATGGGGATTCACTGGCTGTGGTTCAACACAAGTAACACAGACATGAGTCCTAAAAGTGCTTTACTGTAATCAAAGAATGTATGAGCACATACAAAGTCAATGTTTCATGCCTCAGTAATTACATGGGAAAGACTGTATGAGTATGTATCACAGATTTCATTAAACACCAAAGCAATTTCTCTTTTTTGCTTTTTGAGTCCAAATCAGATTCTGAACAGGCACATTGTGTTATGTTTGCTACACGTAAGTGTATACATAATTTATATTCCATTTTGTTATACCAGTAATGCCTTCTGTTGGGAGTTGCTTAAACATAAATAAAGATATATTGTGACATCCCTCCTCCTCCTCCCTTTTACAATAAAAGCAGTAATCAAGCCTGGGGCAACATAGCAGCAATTAAAGCTTACCTCCCTGACAGAAATCTCAATGCACATGAAAATTAGGTGTGGCCCTTAGGTTATGAGTTTAACAGCACGGACTATTATTCTGTTTAAGGGTGGCCTATTTACAACACTCATTATTTGTCTTTCCTAACCTACATCAAGTTTGTGTAACTTACTTTTTCTGTGCTTCATGGTTCTCTGGATTTGAATGCTGAATCCATTTTCTTGCCTACAACAACTAATCCTTTTGTTGCTCTGGATGAATTTTCAGTAAATTTTCAGATTTCTGTGCATCCATTTCACCAGAGATATGGAAATCATTAACAGGTTTGCTGATGGCTGAAATCTGAATGGTAGGTATAGCAAATGCTCTAATGGACGGACAGTGCAATGCACTACCTCACCACATATCAGCATATCCATACAGGTAAATATTTAATCTTATATACATGCACATTTACTGAAACACTCTGTATTTTTTTGCTGTATGTAACTGGCAAATGAACTATATGCATCTCTTCATTATAGTACTCTCTATGCTAACCTTAAAAGTTTTGACTGTCCTACCCAAACAGATTGTAAGAACTCTGAGGATCAGTTTTGCCTCCCTGTCATGGAGGATTCAAAGTTTCCCCAGTACACATATATATCTTACCAATGACTTCAGAATTACCTCAGAAGAGATTTACACCCAAGGTCACCAAATTTTATTTACGCCTCCTCTTGTGTCTAGGAATGTTATTGCAGTTCTTAAAAAAACAACTTAAATTTATTCTCAGTATGCAGCTGGGACATGAGCAATAGCAACTGATGTAACCATCTGTCTCTCTCAGGGTCACTTTTTGGGGCATCTTTTTGCATGTACTGAAAGACTCTGAAGATTGCCATATAAAACTTCAAAGTATAAAGCTGTCATTGATTGTATATCACACACAAATGATAACTAGCATTATCAAGCCACTGGGCCAAGCACTTACATATTTATTTAAGTGTACTTCTGACTTCCAACTCATCATGTCACACTTAAGACATCCAACATCATTGCTAGCAGACAGTAGCTGATCTGATAGGAAAGGTCTGGCGTCTGCTGCTCCCTGAAATGGAGCTTCAGAGCTATGGAGTTGTCTTATACTATTGTTTTTTTCCTGTAGCATTTTGTATCCTTCCATATAATTTTGGGCTGTGGTTTATCTTCTCTTTATTCTTTGTGTTGACATCTCAACAGTATTCTGTTTATATTGCATGGTGCAAATCAAACCTACTTTCTCACAATTTCTCTAATCACAAAACAGTTGCCTCGGCAACCTTAGCCATGGTTGCACAGTTTTGCTGTACAAAACCTAGACTTTGGGTTACAGACAGCTGAAGTACATGGTGGGTAACACATTTACATTAACCCCAACTACTGGAAACTCCTATGACTCGTATGAATCCCTTCTCCAGGAATACCCATCTCTGATAGCAGCACCTATATGCTTCAGACTCTCCTTAGAGTGGTGCACAGTAGATAAATTTCTTTTCACCTAACTTTGGAGCAGGTATTTTCTTTTTGGACCCCTATAGCACAATGCATGACTGAATCCTCTGAAGCAAATCAAAATAATTTTTTAAATATTAAAAATATTCAAATATTTAAATATTAATTTGAGAATAATCCCCCTTGATTTGCTTTCTTCTTGCCTACACAATTTTTAACAGCACTGGACCCTTTTAAAAGAAATATGCCTTTTGGACTTAAATTCGCTGCTCTGCAAAGGGCAAACACAATTCATAGAACAACTGATATTGATGAAGTACCCAACAAGAAAGTTTTTGAAACACAGCTGGGATTTCTGGTTACTTTGATAAATAAAGAGAATGATTAAAAGATCCAGAAAACTGGATCACTTCAAAAAAATATTACCTGAAACAATTTCAATGCGGAAGAATGGCATATTTTACCATCTGAGGTTTTCTCACAGAACTAAATTGTCATTGTCCAGCCAGTTCTAACCTGTAATACTTCACTAGAATTAAAAAAAAAAAACCCAAAAAGACTTGTTTAATATTGCAAAGATATATGTTTTCCTCTGAAAAATCTATATAAACTTCTCTGTAAATTCCCTGTGTCTCCTTCCATCTTTCTTCCTTAAAAATTTCATTTGAAAGTATGTCTCAGGCAATTTATTCTTTCTCTTTTTATAGTGTTCAAGCACCTCCAAACTAGCATACTTATTCACACAGCCCCTCCACAAAGATGAAAAAGGAGCTTGAAAGCAGGTACATAAAATATCTAGAAAGAAATTGTAATGGATTGGTCTTGTTATGCTTTCACAGTCACCTGTTATGCAAACCATTGTTAATTTATTATTTCTTTCGATATGTTCATCAGTTTGTCTCCACACTGGTGGGATGTCTCTCTATAGATTGGATGCTATCCAGAAAAGGACTGTCTTCCAGTTTTCATTTCTACATTGGGGATCATCTGAGACACACCCACAAGTTAAGCATGAGTAATGGTCATATTTAACTAAATCTGTGCATCTGTGTATTCTTGTGTTCTCAGCTTACACTCTGAAGTAGTATATCCAGATGGATTCAGGTATTTGTTCATCAGGACCTCAACAAGCTGAAGGAACTGGACCACAGGCATCCCACGAACACCAACAAACACAAATGCAAAAACTGGTTCAGAAAGAACATTTCTGTGAAGTCTCAGGGCTCAGATAGTACATAGAAACTATTCAAAAGAGAATCAGAGAGTTTTGAGAGGTGAATGGAATATGAACAAGAAAGGTTTCCTTGCAGCAGTGAAATTTAACCACAAATTGGGCTGAAATATTGAATAAAGAGTCACAGGGACAAAGACTGTCATTTCTTCCCTTCGTTTTAGCACTCATGAAGCTACACTTATTCTTTCAAGTCGTACATATGTAGCAGAAGAAAAATGTTGGGAAACTGGAGTGGGCTCAGCTGAGTCCCGCCATGCCTCAGTTATGGGGAAGGAGGTGGAGCGCAACATAAAAGAAACTTCTATGGGGACTGTATTTATTTAGCCTGAAAAACAGAAGGCTATTTGTGGAAGGTATCTTTTCAGCTTTATACCGGCTAGCGCTTGTATTTCAATGCCTTAGAAAGCCTCGAGCAGCCTTGAGAGGTAGCACGGGCGATCTAGCACTTTAGTAGCTCTAAAATCGGTACCTGTATCAGCTGCAAAGCAAATACCATCAGCAGAAGCAAAGAGGGAGAAATATAGCTCCCTGCTCACTCAATTTCCTGCAGTTAGAAGCTTTCAAATGAGACAGACAACCAGAGATGTTCACAGGAAAGTAGCTGAGCTGAGAGAGGGCGTTTGCCTCCCCTCGACC
>NW_008238983.1:2425153-2425611 GCF_000691975.1 Corvus brachyrhynchos | reverse complement strand
GGTGTTCTGGAAATGACGATAGATGGGAGGGTTTGGATCCTCAAAGGTGCCATTCAGGAAGTTTATGGTAAACAGTGCTTTGCTGAGTCTGAGGACAGGTGAGTTGAGTTTGGTGGTCCCTGATTGTTGTAGCAGCATTCGCTTGAGGGTTTGATGGGCACGTTCAACAAGGCCTTGTCCAGTTGGGGAGTGAGGAATAGTGGCAACATGTCCCAACTGCCAGAAGCTACAGCTTCCATCACTGGGCATGGGGGTCAATCCCAGAGGCATTAATAGCGGTGAAGTGTTGCAAATGGACATCACACATTTCCCTGAATTTGGGAGATTAAAATATGTTCATGTTTCTATTGATACTTTCTCTGGTGCTATGTATGCCTCTGCACATGCAGGTGAAAAGGCTAAGGATGTTGAAAAACATCTTGTCCAAGCTTTTGCTGTGCTCGGTATACCTGAGGAGA
>NW_008238983.1:2409592-2424349 GCF_000691975.1 Corvus brachyrhynchos | reverse complement strand
TGTTGCTGCCTGTTCTGAGCTTCCCCTCCCCCCTCCCAAAGACATGTGCTCTGAGCTCTTTTGTTCCAAGCGCGGGCAAAGCCAAATGTAACTCAGACTCTTCAGCAGTGTCTGATTGGCCGCTCACCCCGGGTCCGCCCCCAGTCCTCCCCTTTCCCCTTCTCCTAATAAAAGATGGTCGAGGGGAGGCAAACGCCCTCTCTCAGCTCAGCTACTTTCCTGTGAACATCTCTGGTTGTCTGTCTCATTTGAAAGCTTCTAACTGCAGGAAATTGAGTGAGCAGGGAGCTATATTTCTCCCTCTTTGCTTCTGCTGATGGTATTTGCTTTGCAGCTGATACAGGTACCGATTTTAGAGCTACTAAAGTGCTAGATCGCCCGTGCTACCTCTCAAGGCTGCTCGAGGCTTTCTAAGGCATTGAAATACAAGCGCTAGCCAGTATAAAGCTGAAAAGATACCCTCCACAGCTATTGATACCTTATTTTAGTTTTTCACTATCCAAAAGAAGGCCTGTAGAGGTGGATCCCAACTCTTCTCAGATCCACAGAGCAAAAGCAAAGGCATCAAAAGGTCAGAATTTAGAGAAGGGGAAATCCAACAGGACACAAAGAAGGAATTTTCCTCATTTAGAAGCACTGGAGGAGGGGCTCAGAGTGTATTGAACCTTTATCCTTAGAGATTTTCAAAATTGACCTGTACAAAGTCCTGAGAAACCACATCTAATTTTGAATTTAATGTTCTTTATGCAAGAGTTAAGCTGTCCAGAGGTGGCTTCCAACCTAAATAATATTAGGAATCTTGTGAGGACTCAGTGACCTGTATTGCCTACCTGTAGATGCCAATATGTATTCCTTAATCACAGGACGTTGCATGATATTCAATGAAATTTTCTACTTCTCATCCATGACACCCATAAAATTGTACGGAAAGAAGGCTGGATGATCAGCTTGTGAATTTCAGGAAAACATCAATTTCCTGGAGAAGTATTTTGTATAGGGCACAAAGTTGCAGCACCAGCCATGGTGGAATACAGATCAGAAACAGCAGAGTAAATAGACAAAACAAAAGGTGGAAAAATGATGGCATGAAAAGTGACCTGTGGACTATTGTGAATATCCTCTGAAAATAATTCACAGAGGCCCAGACACAGAGGTGTAGGCTTGCTCTTCCAATTGGATAAGACTACAGAGAAAGATAAACTATTAAGTTAGGAGACTTTGCAAGTGATTGAGATGTTATAAACATAAGTAATTGCAGAGTAAAAGGCAAAGAGAATCTTAGGAATGTTTAAAGTCTGAATTTGTCTGGTTCAAGGTATTCCAAAGTAAAAAATTCAATCAGATTTGGAATGAAACCTCATTCTTTGAACAAAAGTTTTGGAAGAGATATATATAGATATAATAATATGTCATTTGCTAGTATGAAAATGTTAGTTTTGGAACTCATGTGAAGTTAGACAAAGCGCTAATGTAAAAACACCAGATATGTGATTCCATATAGTTGCAAGCCTCATTCTAATGCTATTAAAGATTTACACTGTTGCTTTATTAGAATAATAAGCAAGATATACGAATAACTAAAATAACATCACTACCCATTTGATCTCTGATAGTTCTGAAATTAATATCTACAATATTTGTTTTGCAAATCCATGATCTACCATTGTGCTAGAAGCCATTATAACATTGAAGCATCAGCTAATAGCACTTAAAAAACAGTTAATTACTGAAACACTACATTCAGCTACTTGAAGATACCATAAGAAAAAATTCTTTAGTGTTTCTTGAGTACTTTAAAATTTGCAAATAGTACTTGTAGTTTAGCCCTGCTAGGCAACTAAGCACCACACAACTGCTCCTCACTCCCTGTAGGTGAGGTAGGAGAGAGAATCAGAAGCATAAAGGAGTTTAACAAGTGAAAAATAGAAACACACAAACACACTCCTCCCTTCAAGCCCCCCCCCCAAAATAAAAACAACCTTCCAAACAAACAGACAAAAAACTCCCCAAAACACTAAACCCAAGGGAAAAAAGCGCCAAACCAATGCCCCACCAGTCCCTGAGCAATTGTAGCCCAAGTAAACTTACCCACCAATTTTTTTGTGGAACATGACACCATATGGTATGGAATGGAATGGAATGGAATGGAATGGAATGGAATATTCCTTTGGTTAGTTGAGATCATCTGTCCTGGCTTTGTTGCCTCCCAACTTCTTGTGCATCCCCAGGCTACTCACTGGCAGGACAGAGTGAGAAATAGAAAAGGCCTTAACAGTGTGTATGCACTGTTCACCATGACTAAAACATTAGTGTGTTACCAAGACTACTTTCCTCACACATATAAACCACAACTCCATAAAAGTTACTCTGAGGAAAATTAGCCTAGCCAAAACCAGTACAGTACTATGAAAAACTTTAGAACAAAAAAGCATTTCATGCAATAATAATCAGATCATACATAGAGCAAAACTCCAGAGAAGTCTTTTCTCTTATGAGTGATTAACTTGTTTAATATCCCCCTTTTACTTGTGTTTATGTCCATCTTCATCATTCAGCTGTCAGTCTTTATTAATAGACCTGACCTTACAAACATTTTCACATAATCTTGACTCTTACACATAGCAAAGATTTGCTATTGACATTAGCTAAATTAAGCCATTCTCAAGCTTTTGTTGTTCCTGAGGCCTAACGTTACTGATATAGTAAAGAGTTAGTGATGCACAATTCCACACCTATATATTATACTCCCATTTAGGAGAGCAGGCACATACCTGCTGGTGTGTTCTTGAGGGATGAGAGCTTTTGAGAGAAAGAAGGTCCTGAGAGGGGTCTATAAGCCAGCAGTCCTGGTCTACCATGGCCAACATGGCTGCAAGTTTATAATAATTTCTTGTTTGGTTGATTAGTCATTCTGAGCATCTGTGTAAAAGTCAAAACATTCTCTCTATTCTAATAAAATATGTGTGGGTTTTGTTTTGTTTTGGTTGGTTGATTTTTTTTGTTTGTTTTTTTTTTTAGGTTTAAGGACATTTTAGTCTTTGGGAAACTTGCACCAAAGAAAAAGTCTGAGGCATGACCATGTCAAAGTGCTTACTCCATTATGGTCCAAGCACAGCATGAAACCTCAGTATTGCATCTACAGTTTTTACTGATGGAGAAATATGAAGAGTGTTAATTTTCTCTCTTTTCATTTCTGTCTCTATGAATTGCAAGTTCCTTTACTCAAAGTTTGGATTAAGACGCAGACGATGCTAGGTTGTTCTTCAGACTTAGATGTTTATTATTTTCTTATCTGTAATACAGCTGTAATACAGGATGTGCCTCCAAGGTAACACGATGGAAAATGGCTGTGAGTTCTAACTTTCAAGGCCTTTTAAGGTCCAAATCAACCAGTTATGAAATACCAAGTAATAGGTTTTTATTTATAATCCAATAACTATCTATTCATGACCCGCAGTGTGGGTTTTTTGACCCAGTAGTAGAACTCCTAGATTTGTGAAGAAGAAGGAGAACGGAAGAAGAACAAAATACATACCCAAAATCCTCCATATTGTTATACATATATATTATTATATCCCAGAAACCTAAATTCTCTAAACCCAGGGTTCCAACATGTCCCCCTCCTGTTTGAACCACGAACACTGCTTTAACTGCTTTGTTAAACCATTGTTGGATACACTGAAGTAGAAAAGGTATAAGTACCTTGATGACTATAATGACAATCAAAACGTACGTGCCCAATTTCAAAAGCTCTCTCCACAATGGAGTGAGGCTCAACCAATAAAACAGATCATCCAATCATGATCCTCTTCCAACTTTGAGTTTGGTGAAACCTTCTTCTAATTGTTTTTCAACCAAAAATGCAGCATTTGTAGTCCTCTGCAAGGCCCTTTGCAGAAAGGAAAACAAACACAGTACAAGGAGGAAAATGAGAAGCATAACAATTATAATTAGACCTCCCATTTTTATGAGATCTTTGATCCATTTAGTAATTTGCTAGTTACCAAGCAGATCATTAAACTAACTGGACTCATTTTCTTCTCTTAATTTTGAAAGACCTATTTGCAGTTCTTTGATATTGGCAAAGACTGACTTAGAGTGGTCAGAAAGATTCATGCAACACATTCAAAAAAAAAGGAGAATATGTGAGGATTGAAATCACAACCTTCAGATTATGAGACTGAGGTGAAATTGTACCAAGATGTCACATTTTCGTACAATGCACGTTTTGGAGCGACATCTATGATTTTGTTTTTATTCTGTTTTGACTCAGGAGAATTAAATATTATGCAAAAATCCATTTTTACTGAGCCAAAGATTTCCAGTTCTTAAGGTTCATAGGGTATTTCAGGGAGAGATTTAGTCTCGACACCTCATTCCTCTGTGGGACTTATGAGGAATACTGAAAGATCTGAAGAGACATTTTTTGGTATTGGCTAATTGTCTACCAGTAAACCAACTAAGCAGATTGAAAATGGCTTTTTTGGACTCGAATAAGTCAAACAAATGGTATCCAAGCTTAAGGCATTGGCTAAGGTCACCCAAACATTTGTTTTAGGTTGACTAAGTGGCAAAGCTACACCACTAAAAGCAGACAAAACAAACGAAGCAAAAAACAACTTAACATCTGATTAAAGTTCATGTTTCTTTAAAGCTATCCTTTGGAAATAGATTCTTTTCTTAAATTTTAATTTTTTAAACAAATTTTAAAGAATATTCTTTTATATTTTTCAATCTCATTCAAACATCATCTAATGATGAGGCACAAAGGTACTTCATGCCTTCTTTAAAATAAGAAAGTGAGGATTATTTGCCAAAAGAGCTTTACGATATTCCCTTTTTTCGCACTCTTTATATTGACATAAAACCCAAAGTTCACAGTTTTAACAATAAAAACAAGAGATTGCAGGTAGGAGTTGTAGTCTCTGCATAGTTCACGTCTATGTACTTTCTTCTTTACTTATGGGGTTGTCAACATGTTTCTCAGCATGGTATGGCTTCATGTTCCTTGCAGGAAGCCACCTGAGTCCTGTACTTGTAAAAACATAAGCAAACCCTTTGCCCCAAGCTATTGGAGCAAATGGACCTTTAATTTGACCTGTCTCTGGATTTCTTATTAGAACAAAAGGATTTTCCTTTAATTTTGCATGTGTGGTTTGGAAAGAGGTCTGATTATTAGCGGATTTGGTCCTGCAAAAGAGCTGTTTAAAAAATTTAAAACATATGGCGCTTTATTCAAGCACATGTGAGGTGTAGCCTCTGCCTCCCCTTGTCCTGTAGGAGAATGAGGAATACTGAAGGAGTGACGTACACCCCAGTTCATTAAGAATTTATTTAGGTCTTTTATATTCATATAGCTCTTTTGCTATATAAGCTAGACCATTGTCTGTTTTTATTTCTTGAGGCACACCTAATGATGCACATGCTTGCAGAAGATGCTGAAGTGCATATTTCACTGTTTCTCCTGTGTGCAAGGAGGCAAGAGTCACACTGGAAAATGTATTCACTGGCAGATGGATATCTTTATATTTAAAAAAAAACAAGTATTTGGTGATATCTGTTTGCCACTCTGTCAAGAGCCTTTTGAGCCGCAGGAGTAAGAATCCTGGAAGACGTGATGTCACAGTCTCCTCTCAACATGTCAAAAACTGGATCAAGTTCATCATTGGTGATTCTGATTCCCAAAATTGGCCTGATTCAATTAATTTCTTCTAAGAGCTGCTGTAGATCTTGTAAATTGTTGACACAGGTTCTAAGTTGTATCTTCTGTGGCTTGATGTTGATGTATCTCATTGATGTTGTTGTATCTTCTTGGGCTTGTCTGCCCAGTTGGTAAAGCTAGGCACATCTTCTGAAGAATTACTTAGATTATTGTTTAAAAATACTCCTAAATTAGGAGAAAATGCAGCTAATTCTCTATTTGCATTCTGTAGATTGTTTCTATTTTGTGGATTTATGCCTTGTAAAGATAGTTTTTCTTCTGGATTAATAGCTGCATTCATATTTTCTTCCCTTGTGCAGCGATTTGGTTGTCTTTGTGTCTGTTTATTATCTATATTTGAGGGCGCAATAATAGAAGCGGCCACAGGTGGCGCTGTAGCTGGAGGATGAGCAGTTTGTTGATCACAAGATGGCGCAGGTGGAAGTACATTGGCATTGTTTACGGAAGTGAGCTAGGGTGCCGCCATTTTGCTGTATGGCAGAAAAAAGCACGCGTCCCTTGCGCAGCTTTGTAGCTGTATTAAAAAGTTTCGGAACAAGTCTCCAGGGTTGGAGTCTGCAGAATTTTTCATAAAAGCAGGCAACTGAGGGGGACCACGCGCCGCAGCAATGGGCAAAGTATTACATTCTGCTTGTCTGGGACAGCTTTTGTTGTTGTAACTGCTCCAGCCCTGGGTCGATCCGTGCCGTGGTTCATGAATCAACCAGGGATGAACCCGGGCTTCCCTGCACCCCCTCCGTTATCTGCTCCGCTTTTGCCATATCTGCTGCACTGGGAATTGTGTTTAGCATTTCAGGCAGCTTGCGATCTGTTACAAATGCCTTCTGTTACGTTTGAGTTTTAACTCCCGCCACCTGAGAGGGAGGCGGGGGTGCAGGCAGCATAGGCTGCGCACAAGCCGCGTCACTGTGAGAAGCTACAAGCATCTCGTTGCACTGTTCTATCTGATTTTTGCATGCAATTTCTTCATAAAGCACTCTGCAAATGGGAAGAAGCTTAGCAGCTGGACCATTTCCATGGGAGGCTGCTTATTAACTTATTAGAAGCATCTCTCTATGATTTTGACATAACATTTCCCATTATGACTCTAGGATTAACCCTGAAGCATAAAGTCCATACCTGACTCTAACATCAGAAATTTTCCTCAGTTCCCTCTGCTCCGTGACTGTTCAGAAGTATGGTCCTGGTTCCTTCCACCAGCCTCTAGGGTCCGAGATCCTGTTTCTTTATTCCTCTTATTTTCTTTTTTTTTCTTTTTTCTTTCTTCTTTTTTTCTTTTTTCCTTGGGGAATATTCTTCTTCCTTTTCCTTTTCCAGCTTGAAGCTGCTTTTTCTTCTTTTCTCTCGTTTTCTTTAGGGAGGGTCAAACTCTGAGTCCTCACACGGGGCACCAGTTGTTAATTTTCTCTGTTTTCATTTCTGCCTCTGAATCGCGAGTTCTTTTACTGAGAGTTTGGATTGAAACACAGGAGATGCCAGGCTTCTTTACTGATGATTATGATTTTCTTATCTGTAGCACAGCTGCATGGGATGTGCCTCCAAGGTAACATGGTGGAAAATGGCCCTGAGTTCTAACTTCCAAGGCCATTTAAAGGCAAAATCAACCAATTATGAAATACCTAGTAATATGTTTTTATTTATAATTCAATAACTATCTATTCACGACCTGCAGTGTGGGTTTTTTGACCCAATATCAGAACAGCCAGATTTGTGAAGAAGGAGAAAAGATGAAGGAACAAATCCACACGCAAAATCCTCCATATTGTTACACATATGTATTATATCCCAGAAACCTAAGGTTCTCTGAACCCAGGGTTCCAACAAAGAGCTGTTGTCTGTCCTCCTGAATACAACTGTTGTTTTTCTGCAGTGCCAGCCTCTAGTGGTAAACTTTACTAGCTCTTTTAGAAGAGCATTTAGAATCACTGCTCCATTTTTATTTCATCCTTATTTTTCTAAGGTTGTTGAAAGTGATTACAGTAATTTAAAAGACTCTTGGGCTGTTACCGCATTCTGTCTTCAACCCAATTAATCTATTATTTTCTTAAAAAATGAAAAAAAAATATATTATATATATATAAAAATATATATAATTTTGATTGTTGCTTATTCTTTCTGAAAGGGTCAAGACTCTTGAGTATGTAGCCTGAACAGTATGCATAGTGCAATGAGAAATGCTATCTATTTGACATTAAATTTTACTTGGCTATTGTTTGTCTGGTAAGCCTGTGTTTTCAAAAGTAAGCCTAAAATACTTTAGCTGTTTCATAAATGCTTTGTATTACCTGTTCCTGCTTTGTCCGTATTGTTTGTACTCATTAGCCCAAATAATTACACACTATCTATGATCTAAGTTGTTTTTTTTACTGGGGTGAGAGGCAGCTGTGGAAATTCTCTGGGGATTTTTACTTCATAGTGAAGATAAAAGTATCATTTAGGGTCTTAGCCTTAAATTTTCCAGCAGCTCTGATTTTTGCTCTCATAGATCAGATTCGAGGCAGAGTGATTTTTTTATTTATGAGCTGACAATACTTTATCACAACAAAAAGAAGAGAGGGTCTTACAAAGTATTGTACAGCCTTTTCCTTGTGGAAGGGACACCTGAATTTTTTTCAGATTCTAAAAGCAGAAATAGGCTAAATGCTTGTACCCATTTTGTGGATGCCTTAATTTCTTTCAAGATGTGCAGAGCTTTTAAGGTGGACATTTGGGTGCTACCTTTTCTATTCTTATAGAAAGAGTTCTCTTAAGTCCTAAGTCTTCTTTTCTTGTTAGTCTTGTAGTTATGATGATGTTGAGTCAACAAAGGCCTTAAGCTGTCAGTCGCTTGTGAAGAACTAGCAGAGCTTTCAGAGAGGGACTTGAGTATTTGCTTAAATGTCCTTCTAAACTGAGAGACTAATGCTCCTCAAATTAAATGACCTGATAAGCAGAGTGGAAGGAAAAGCAGATGGAAAGAAATGCTAGCTGTTAGGTAACACTGGAGCTAGAAAACTGTTCCTTCATAACTATGTCATGCTCTATAACTTACAGAGTTTCTGAGTCTGTTCTTAATTTGCATTTCTGAAAAATATGTCTGACTGTAAAGGCAGCACTTAGTTCCTCCCTAGGGCTAGGCATGAACACGTTGCATTAATTCCAGTTTCTTTCTTCTAACATAGAAAACAAAAAAATGTAGAATTTACAGGTTTCCAAGTAATTGTGTCTTTTGAAAGCATATGGAAAAATCATAAACTGTAGTTAAGGTCATGGTGCTAAAAGCACATGTTGGGTAATAAGAAGGGATTGCAAGCATCACCAGGACACAAATAACATTTCATGGGAGATGAGAGGGACAGGAAAGCTGGTATTCTGCTTTACCATCTGTGGAAGAAGCCTAATGAGAAATGAATGTTGCTTGAGTGATATACTGGTGTTTCTCCTCTCTATTCAGCAGTACTGACTGATGGCATTATGAATCAAATATCATGGAGAAATTCTCAGCACCAGATGGCAAACTCAACTCCTGCAAAAACAAAGCTGAAAAGAGCCTCTAATTCTTTCCTGGTGTTAGTCTGAAAACTCATATCCTTTGAAAGTAATTATGATAGTATTTGAATGGTGCCAGTGAGGAGCAAGAGAGGACACCACCATCCTGCATGAATCTTTGCAATAATACATGGGATCTGAGATAGCTTAAGTAGTTGGGAGTTTGAGGGAACTAGATTTGGAGGTTGTATGCAGGAAAATACAAGGGTGATATGAACAGCTATTTCAAATATAGTTTATTATTTAATGCAATCTCTTAATTAAGTTGGTTGCAATACTGCAAACTGGGGCATTGGCCTAGATAATGAACTAGCTATGCATTTCATCCTGTGTTTTCCTAACTACAACATCATTTGCAACTACACCTAACACACACACTTGCTTCATCACAGTGCCTTCTGAAGTTTTTTTTGCCAGTTCATCAGCTGATACTGTCACATCTCTACCAGCTGACTTCCTATTAACAGAAATAATATTTTATCTTCTACTTTTTTTTATTTTTGCCACTGAAATGCTCCAGTAGACTGTTACTCCTTTGGTATCAATATCTGCTATTAACACCTCTTCAAAAATTTAAACAGAAAGATCATGGAATCATAAAATCATTTATGGTGGAGAAGACCTTTAAGACCATTGAGTCCAATGATTAACGCAGCACTGCCAAGTCCACCACTAAAACACAGCTGCACATCTTTTAAATACCTACAGGAATGGTAGCTCCACCACATCCCTGTGTACCCTGTTCCAATATTTGACAACCCTTTTGGTGAGAAAGATTTTCCTAATATCTAATCTAGACCTACCCTGGTGCAACTTGAAGCCATTTCCTCTTGTCCTGTCACGTATTGCCTGGGAAATGAGACCACTCCCCACCTGGACAGAACCTCCTTTCAGGTATTTGTAGAGAAAAACAAGGTCTCCCCTGAGCCTCCTTTTCTCCAAGCTGAACAACCCCAGCTCCTCAACCACTTCTCATCAGACTTGTGCTCCAGACCCTTCACCAGCTCTGTTGCTCTTCTCTGGACATGCTTCAGCACCTCAGTGTCTGCCTTATAGTGAGAGGCCCAGAACTGGACTCAGGATTTGGGATTTGCCCTCACCCATGCTGACTAGAGTGGGAAAATCACTTCCCTGATCCTGCTGGCCATGCTATTTCTCATACAAGGCAGGATGGTTTTGGAATCGTTAGCAATAAATCTTTTCCCACTACAACACAAATGCTGGCTGACATTTTGCAATGGTACTAATTCTTATTAATAAAATATGAATTAAGCCCAAAATATTCATAAACAGCCTTAATGGTATGAAATGTTTAGGTGCATTGAGTTTTAGACTGAAGGCAGTATATTTTCTTTGGAAAAGACACATCTCTTCCTTAATGTGATGATCTAAAAATTGAGAGGTTCTTCATTCCACTTTCCTATATGAATTACAATAAACTAAGAGTAATTCACCCTGCAGTACATCAGCAAAGCAATCAGATTTCCCATTTTGTGGCATATGATCACATATATGTATCTGAAACCACACAGGAAAGTCTGTCTCTATCATGACACCCAGGGAAATTGCTTTTAATAATTAAAACTTGTCTTCTTGCTCAAAGGTATGCTGCATGATAGTGAATTCAACTTACACATGATATAACAGAATCATAGAAATGAAAATTTTTTGGTTTTATTGTGGATCTTCTTTCTATTTAAAAGCCTTTAGTTCAGTTGCACTCCCACCATTTTTTCTTTCTCACCTTTGTGCAAGCTGAACTTCAGAATTGCCTTTGATACTTCATGTAGTTACACAGTGAGTGGCCGATTGTAATGTAGGTCAAAGAGGATTTTCTTCTTCTTTTGTTTTTTTGACTTTAATCACTTTTCCAAAATTAATTACCAGAGATGGTTATTAGCTAGTTTACTTAAGAAAGCCCAAACAAACCAAAAAGCATGAAAACTTACCAGGAAATAAA
The DNA here is from genome assembly GCF_000691975.1 of Corvus brachyrhynchos. Taxonomy (NCBI): domain Eukaryota; kingdom Metazoa; phylum Chordata; class Aves; order Passeriformes; family Corvidae; genus Corvus; species Corvus brachyrhynchos. The sequence goes on along the minus strand of NW_008238983.1, from coordinate 2,413,139 downwards.
GAGCCTTATTTTTAAACAACAGGATTGCAGATAAAGGAGCTCCAAGTCAGCTGCCACCTCTACTACAGTATAATGCTAATGTAAAGGAGTAAACAAAATAAAAAATACTGTCTATACAAACTCAGTGTTACTAATGTTCATTCTGGAAGGAAAGGTTTGCTTACAACAGTAAACCCTTTCTTCTGCTCTTTTATCTTGCACAGAGGTTTACAAACTTAGTGTAATAAATTATATCCTCAGCAGCAGTGAATACCACAAACTTTGCAACTAGCTCCTGACTTCAGAAAGGCTTAGCTATCCATCATTCTTAATGCTTACTGATGCATAGTGTACGTTTCTGCTCCCTAGCCTCTAACTCTGATCTTATGCTTTTATCCACTCCTGTTTCATTCCCTAAACATTTCCTAAAGAGTAGCTATGTGCACTTCCAGTACTTGCCCACTCACTTTCGATCTGGTTGCTCCCTAAGAAATTTGAATAGACCTGTTTGTGGAAGATCTGTGTCTCTGGGTGGTGCTGGCAGGATCAAAAAAGCAAGTTATCTTTTTTACTGCTGGTTGCAGGCATTTGGGAATTTTAGATAAATTCTACTTCAGCCATAGATTTCTTCAGGAAAGGGCCTTCTACTACCTATTCAGCTTCAGCTAAAAAATTAAACAGAACTATTTTGCCTCAAGTTGCCACTGTACTATAAAGCTGTGTTCACAGAAGCATACTTTGAATCCATAATGTTTTATACAATTTATAGTAGTGATAAGCCTGCTAGATGTGCATAATTTAGCACAGTTTTTAAATATTATAAAGTTATTCTCTTGAAAGGACTTAATTTTCAGAAGGCAAAAGGCAGCACTTGGTCCATTTGAGCTGCCGTAAGAGAGCTGGTTATCGAGAGCTTTTAAGAAATTTCAGTGATAGAAGAAAAAATAAGAACTTAAGTAGCTCTTCAAGAAGTAGAATACCCTATAGATCGTCTAAACCATCCAATAAATACATTGATAAACTAGTCTGTATTGGTTAAGTTCCTACACTCCATTTCTCTCCCTGACCTCAGTTAATTGCTTTTAGATGTGCCATGCCCTCAGAAATCAACAAAACATTGTCCTGATTTTGATTCATGGTCCCTTCAAAAGTGTCAATAAACATAAAGAATATAAAATCATTTCTTCATTACTAGTTTTTTTTTAACTAGTGTTATCATATGTGCTTAATGAACTTTTGGATATCATAACTTTTTCAGTTCAGATAAAAGGCAGATTTGCTTCCTGTTGCAGCATATATGGAAAGAATAAATGGTTTTTTTGAAACCATATCCTTATATGAAGAATTTGGGCTGGAAATAATTCAGTCAGACATCATACCTTCTATTTTATTATTATCTAAGACTGACACAGTAGATAATGCTGCAATACTCAAGAAAGTGCTCAATAGGTAAAATCAGGAAATACTACTACTACATAAAAATTAGAGAAAATATAAAGGACTTGAAAATAAAATCCAATGTCTTCTCAGTAAGACAATTGCCTTGTATTTTTTCTATACAATATAACCAAAATATATTCAACAAGCCAAACCACTTAGCATATAAAAACAGATCTGTTGACAAAGTATAAATTGGTTGATTATTTTCCGTTAGCAAATGGTCACCAGATGTCTCCAATTACTTAAAAGGGAAGGAGTAGGTTGGCACGCTGCTTATTCTTTATGTTGAGGAAAGAGGTGAATCAAGTTTCTGTTAACTGCATATGAAAATTCAAATAAGGGGTATGTTGTTGCTTTTTAAAAATCTATTTATTTATTGTAGTAGAAACTGTGTTTTCTCTTTGAAACATAGTGTGGGAGGAAGACCTGACCTCCATGACAAGTTTCCTGCTAAGGCTATGTGGGAAAGGTGTAGTGCAGGCTTCCTCTGGGATTTGAATCTGACAGAGCAGATCTGGCATTTATGAGGTGAGTGGGTGATGGGTGAGATCCTGAAGAAGGAATGACAAATTTCAGGAGTGAACCACAAAGACTTCCTTGAGGTAGCAGTACTTGAGTAAGTATAAAAGACAGTGGTTCATGTTTTGTAGCCTCTGTTCTAATGCTGAATTGGTTTTGGCTGATATTCTGCTAGGCTGTGAACTGATCTTTTTTTTCTGTTTGAGTGGTTTTAGGCTGACAAAAAGAATCCATCTTTCTCAGTATGAAGTGTATTTGAAGTTGAGGAAAAAATCTGAAGTCATTGGTGGTAAACTTCTAACTGCTGTTGTGCTACTAAGGCAGAATGCAAGCAAGTTTCATGGGTTTGTGCTTTTAGTTGTATACTTGCGCGAAGCACTAAATTTGCTCTTGTTTGCGGCTATAAAACCATTGTGCAAATACTCAGTCTTACTAGTTCATTGCTTGTAGTCAGAAGTTCTGTCCAGTATATGCTATATTTTATCTTTTTTATGTTCATCTACACTGATGTCTAAACTTTATCTAAACAAATCCCCTACTGGCTGTATCTGCTGTGCTATCAATGTGTATAGAAATACAAGGTCTTAAACAGGAATCTAAGAATTAATCTCTACTATATGAGTCTGTGTCTCTGAACAAATAACTTGGATGTAGATCTAGAAAAAGACTTGTGCAGCTATACACACCCAGCTGGTCTTATAGGGGCTAAAGACAGTGTTTATTGGGTGAATTTGCCTATATTTACTAGCACCTGGACCCTGCTGGTTTTAAGCTTTGTTCAATTAGCCGTCATAGAACCAATATGCAAAAGCCCTTACATGCAGGAGCCACAGCAGGGTGGCTCCCACAGATCTGTGGTCAAACCTACGTGCAACAGTCTGTCTCTTAAGCTAACAGATGCATCTCTAAGGGAACTTTTTTTCAGAAAAAAAAAAAAAATCCTTCTATAGATTATATATTGGAAAATAAGGACATTCCTTAATCTCTAGACTAAACTTCCTGTGACATCCACACATATTTGATGAAAAATTATTTTAATTGATAGAAGCAATGACTAATTTTCACTAGGCTCCCAGATAAAAAACATAATAAAATAATGCACCTTTTAAAAAAATCTACTTCTGTGAATACATTCCTGACATTATAAAAATATGCTCAGTCCTCTGGACAGCTCATGGGGTTGGCAGAGGCGGATGAGTAGGTTATCAGTAGCCACAGCTGGTTTCCTCTCTGGCTTGCTGTAAGAGATGGTCGGAAGATCCCTCATCTGCCTCACGACCATCACCAAGGACAGAGACTGAACACAGGAGTCCAGGCCTGGCTGAGGTGGGATGTCTGCCAAGTGTTGCCTGCAGGTGTGCCCGCTGGGAACTGGTATTCCTGAGGAAATTAGTGCAGGTCATGGTGGACTGCGCCGTTCTTGCTGCCCAAGCGGGAAGGACTGCACTGAAGTGGAAAGGAATGACCTCTCCTGTACACCTCTCTGGTACACCTGTCCTGCATCTGTTTCCCGAGGCAACGGGCCCCATAACAACGGCTGTAGATTTCCCCACCTCTTGGCCAGTTGCCCCTCGCTTCTGAAAAGGACTATAAAGGGACTTTCTAAAAC
>NW_008238983.1:2397359-2409556 GCF_000691975.1 Corvus brachyrhynchos | reverse complement strand
CCCCCCGCCCTTCTTCCTCTCTACCTTTTTACTTTGTTTCTTTATATATCTCTCTCTCTCTCCTCTATCGCATTATCGTGTTGTGGGCACTTAATAAAGGTGCACTGTTTTGATTAAAACTAAAATCCCTTGTGTCCTTTTGCACTCTGAGATCTATAAACGAACCATCACAACCCTCGCTTGTATCAGCGGATTGTGACACTTGCCTACTCCACTGTTGATTCTACATGTAAAACAGCATACTTCCACTTGAAACAGTAGAGCATTAGGTGTATTGAAAGTTTAAACTCTGTGGGAGATAGCTATTTTGATGAGGCTATTGTTCTTTTACAGGCTTATCTTTTTTTTTAAGTCACAGTTTTACCTTCAGTTCATATTATGATATATTTTCATTACAAATCAATCTAAAATTTTTAGTAAGAACAAATTTCAATCGTTCTTGTTACACATTCTTATCTTCTGCAAGATTATTTTCTCTTGCAGAAAATAAGAATGTGTTATAAGAAAGTATTTGCTGTTCTTCAGGAGCTTAGTTTTGCCAATTTTTATTTAACTCTAGGTGAATCCAAGTTCTAGAGTATCTATATTTAATTTGTTGAACACAATGGTTTGTCCAATAGTCCCTACTTGAGCCTTGTTATTCAAAGCTTTAAAAACTGTGGATTCATTCCTTCCAAACATCCTTTTGTTGTATTATCAGTTCTCAAGTTCCATACCACAAGAATGTATTCAAGGGCACATTGCACTTTAAAGTTCTTGCAAAAATTATTATATTGAGGATTTGTGTGATTTGTCAATCACTTTGTTTGTTGTAAATCAATCATCATAAAATTAGCAATTAAGTCTTGTATAGCGGTTGCTAAAGTGAGGTCGTGTTTGACAAAATCATAAGTAGGTTTGGATGCAAATCACAAAGATGAGATGGATGCCTTGGTGCATTAACTAGAATCAACAAGGTTTTAAGCATCAGAGTATTAACGTATCAAGAGTTACCTCGTATTGTAGCTAAAACAGTCTGTTAAGTAGTTACATGTTATGTAACTTGGAAATTAAGCTAGGCTTTGTGTTCAATTGTTAGTGAACGGGTAAGGGTGTAAACTTAACCTTTTACTCACCTTTCAATTTTGTAAATGGTAAACTAGTTCAGGGCTATTGTCAAAATTACCAGTAGCATTGGCTCATAAGATTCAAGACAATAATGACCATCCAGCTTTAGTTTTGATGTTTACATTTCTCACTGACAAAGGCTCTTCGTTGTACAGGTATCCAAAAATCATGTCTCATTCTTATTGAATATCTGTTGTCATCTGCAGCTTCTAAACCTATCTCTCAAACAATCAGGTGGAGCCTTGTGATTTGCACTCTTGACTACACTGTAAAAGCCGCTGTGAAAAAGCAGTCTCTCCTAAAATTTTTCTAATCCTTATTTTCTGACTTAAAAATCCTTGGTCACTGAAGTACACCTACATTGTTCATGCAGTTAAGAGTAAACTTTCAATGGTTTTGCCAAATAAAGTAGAACTGAATAGCACAAAGTTCTATTTTCCATCTCCTATCCATGATGAAGGGTTTTTTTTCTTTAACAACAAAAGATTCTTCATGTGGTTAGTTACCTCCATAGAGAAATCACTGTTTTTCACTGAAAACTTTCTCCAGGGATTCAGTGCCTACTGTATTGATCTTATGCTGCTTTGGGTCACATTATGACAAACAGCAGGAGCTGATGATGTTTCACTGTTCACAAGGCTCTGCAGCATTCCTATCTTTGTTTCTAATAATAGCTATGGCTTTTGTTAGAATTGTCTGTTGAGGTTGACACACACTACTCTTTTCATCATATTTCTGTTTCCAGGGGTGCTCTACACTGATACTGCAAAGCAACTGCTATCTCCTAGAATATATGCAGTCAACTTGAACACCAAATATTTTCCTAAACAGCTCATGTGTGAATCTGTGTCAATACTTGCTATTATTTTTCCTGTGTATTATAAGTATTGCTCAGGTGGTAAATCAACAATAAGGACTGGTTTTTGGAAGGGACTTAAGTATTTAAGCAGCTTTAGGCCTAGTTATCTAGCCCAAAAGTCAAGTTGAATGAAGGTATAATCATCCATATATTGCAGCTGAATTCACACTGACACGGTTCTGTGGCATCCATCACTGCCTTGGGGAAAGGTGATATGAAAGTATGAGAGGACACTTTAAATTTCAAAATTACATATGTTTGTTGAGTCTCTGGTAGCAAAACATTGTGAGAAGTAAATTGGAAAATGAAGAACTTTCAGGGGGGTTTCATCTTGTAATTTCCATACTGTTATAACTTCTGCTGGAATGTAAATATAACTTCCCAGTTTTCTCTAATTTCAGCCCTAGTTGTCTTCCCACAATGAATTAGTCTATGATTTAAGTAGAAGTGTTGATTTAGTTTTGTGTCCTGAGCTGTGAGAGATGATGTTGGAGTGATTCCTCTCTTCTTTCTCAGTTGCCATAACTGTTGGGTTGTAACCGGAGTTGCACTTTCTTATTTGTCCTACTTCCTGCCAACATCAATGGACGATGGATTTGTGCTCTTTGTTATCTCAGGGGGTCCGATGCTGGTCAGCACCAGTGTGCCGCGACCTTCCTAGACAGAGCATCCTGCAAGGAACAACTCTTCCAGGGGAGGTGGCAGGCCTCCCTGGGCAACAAGTGACTTCAGCAAGTGTAGCAACTTCTGTGCTACAAGTGATTCCAGCTCTTGTGATTCCGCTCTTTGTGAAATCACCCAAGGCAAGCTCTGGGATAGAGAGACAGGAGCCTTGTTTGGCAATTCCACAGAGGCAGCTTTTATTGTCCAGCAGCCTCTGTGAAGGGAAGGCCAGGGACAAAGGCTCCCTGGTCAGGGGAAGAAACAGGAGGCTTTTTATGGGAAAGGCAGGGGGTGGGGTAGAAACCAACCAGCCAACTGGGTACAGGCTATTACCATATAGAAACAAGGCATGCTGGGGGTCGTTCACTTTGTCACCATGACCCAGAGGAAGGTTGCTTATCTCTGGGGAAGGTCGTCTTGCACTCAGGCGTCTCTTCTCCAAGGGAGTGCAGAGTGCTCTTGTGCCAAGGGCTCACAGCCCTCCACACGATGTCAGTCTTTAAATGTCTGATTCTCAAGGTTTCATTCTTTGAGGGACCAGTAACACCTTTTCACATGTTTGCTTATGATGAGAGGTAAAGAAAGGATGTAGTGGAGAGAGGGTGCTTCCACTGCCATCCTGGTTTTCCTTTCTTTTGTCCAAGCTGCAGGGTTATCACACATAAATACAGAAGTGCAAAACTCAGCTTCGTAAAACTTATTTGGTTGGCCACAGAAGTTAGAGGGTTGCTTCCTAAGTTCTGAAATATATTATAAGCCAGTCTAAAAGTGCTTGCTCCTTTTCACAACACATTGCTGGAATATTGGAGTCACTTCAGTGTGTGCAAGTTGGGAAAACATTAACTGAAGAGCCAGACCTCCCATATCTGATGGGTCTAACCACAGCAATGCCTTTCCAAAAATAGGAATTAAAAAAAACCAAAAACCAATCCCTAGAAATATAGCACAATGTCCAATCTAGCAACATGCTAGTACTTTTGTTGGTCTCATTCTTGGCACCTGTGTTTTTTGTTTCCTATATTTAAGTGAAGATGATTATGATAATCTTTGTGTGCTCTGTGTTGTGTACATGCACAAAATTAATAAATCTATGTGAGACACTAAGATATTGTTGTAAGGGTTGTGTTGGAACTGGCTAAGAGATTTGAATCTTAAGAGCAGTTGTGATGATTTCTCTATCTACATTTACATAGTACAGTTAAGAGAGAAAATACAGAATCTGCAAACACTATGTCTTTCAAAGACAACAGTACCATTTTCTATTAAAAATACATTCTTCAGACTCCTTTATTCAGAATCCCCCTCTCCCACCTACCTAAGGTTAAGAATAAGGAAAATATAAGGAGTTTTGATAAAATTTTTTATATAAGCAGCCTTCATTAGACTCATCTAAGTCTTGCACGTGCTTGTCAAATTTTGGAAAATGTTATGAGGATTCTCAGTGCTGTGAGGATTCTCAATTTGAGATTCTCAAACATTTCAGACAGTGTTTGTATGATTTCAGTACAGTAGATACGTATGTTATTACTGGATTTTTCAATGTTTTTGAAGAGTTGCCTGAAATCCTCCAATATATGCAGGCCTCACACAGAGAATAAAGGGGCTTTTGTTAGCTAAGTTCTGCAAGTTCACTGCAGATGGAGGGAGGATGTGTTCACAAATGTCTAACAAGATTTTGGATGAACTTTATGCTAACCTGATTGAAGTATTAATTTCCATATTTTTGACTGGTTTAACTTTCACACACCTCTAGCAACATGCCCTCTACTTGAATCAATCCTGTTGAGCTCAGCTGCACATTTTACTGTTATCAGCAAACCATTACATTGCAAGCATTTTTAACAACCTCTTCATGTCCTTATGAAGAGGTATGTCTTGCTGTGAAGCTTAGCTGAAATATTAATGGAAACATTTTCAATTAAGATACTTCTAGTTGTCATTTTTTTTATTATAGAAAACATTGAATGATAAAAGAACTGTTTTTTACCCTGAAATGTTAACTACACTTCCCAACTTTTCCCTTCAGTCACTCTTCTCTTAAGAATTGGTCTTCTGAAGAGTTTAAAAACTCCCTAATGCATTACAAAGTACAAAAAACCAAAAACCAACCCTGGAAAAATTCACTCCAACTTCCTTCCTATCTCAGTTGGAGCTTAACCTTGTTCATCAACAGAATGTCCTTTAATATCCTTTGGTTGTTTTATATAAGTTTAAGCATTATAAACTGTTCCACAGCAAAGACAAATGATGACACCCAGCTATAGGAGGGGTTGTTCTGTGCTGTATGTTTGTCTGTAGATTCCTGGGCAATGTCTGGGGTAGTTTTGATGCAATTGCAACTTGCTGCTCTTGAGCCAGAAACAGAATAAAAGCTGCAAGGAAAGGAGGAGAGGCAGTGTAAGCACCAATGGTGAGCCTTGTGCATGTGTAATAGGCATATAGGAAACCCAGGAAATGTGATGTCTGAACACACTTTGCATATTCTACATGAAAAAGGACATGCTTGATAAGATAGGCTTGAGAGGATGAGACTGCATGCAGAACTTGAGGTTACATTTGTGGAGGTAACCACAAATCAAGGCCTCTGCTTTCCTGTCAGTACTTTTTTCTCTATGCACCTTTTTATGTTAGTTGTAGAATGATATATTTGTAAAGAATAGATATTTGTGACTACTTTGCATATAAAGTTGTAATTGCACAATGTAAAGACAAAAGAAGCAAAGCAAATCAGCAATAAACACCTGGTTAATTAAAAAAAAAGTCACAGCCAAGCCAAATGAAAGAATGCTGCAGGCAGGTCAAGAAAATGTCAAATGTAGCAATTATGACAAAGGTCAGTCCTGAGGTCCTGCAAACACTCAGCCTGTGGCCAGTTGCTGGCAATGCCAATACTGGACTACCGGGCTACCCAAGTGCTAAATCTAACAGCTGAAGGGACAGCCCACCCTTATTACCATCATGCTCCACAAAAAACCAGTTGAGAAGCTGGGCTCTTTAAAGTGACAAAGAAATTACCCAAACGGTGAAGCCCCACTGACATAGCTCTTCCAGCTGCAGGCATGGCCTCCTTTGTATATCCTTGCACTGGTCAAAAAGTGCACACCAGAGTACCCAGGCACCTTAAACTGTCTGTCTTGAGCTTTCCTGGCCAATAGCATGGCAACAGTTAACTTTAATTTTTCTCAGTCCTTGGCTTAAGTCTAAAATGTAAATAGCAGCCATGACATGGTAGAGGAGAACAGACTGATCAGACCTCTTTAGGAAATGTGGATATCAGATCTAGCTGTGACTTAATTGTCTCTAAATTCAACACTTCTATATTTTTTTAGCTTCATGTTAAATACAGGTTTGCATCGTTTTTGGCCCTGGTGTTTTTCTTTATGTAAAAGGATTTTTATAGAGAAATTTGCTGTTATTTGACCTGATTTTCATTACCTTAAAAACAGGAAATGAACAGAACTCTACCAATCTTTACAGTGAGGTTTACACCACTGTGCAAACTTCTGATTGTCTTAAAAGTTGTTATAAGTTGAGAGAAGGGAATGAGAATCTTTGGTTCTTTTTCATAAGCAGAAATGTCACAGCCACATTCATGGCAGAATGTCCTCTGTAGCAGATAAATTTCTACTGCTCTTTATAATACTGAGATATTTGGATAACCTGGGGCTAATGTTGTGTTTATATCAAATTAGAAGAAAAAAATATATTGTTAAAAACCCCAAAACTGACCTAGACCACCTTTCTGCTAAAACCAGTTTTCCAATAGTGTATTGCTATCTACTTTTTATAATCTCATTTTTCTGTGAAATATATGATGATAAACAATTTTAGAACAATAGACTCATTAGTTCAAAATTTATTAAATAAGCGATTCTAATTGCAGTTACAGAGATTAGACTTCATGCATGTTTAAATCAAAATGTGCGGATTTAAAAATGCTAATTGGACATTAATGAATGCTCATGCGTTAATATCTTAGCTAATCTAAGAAAACTATTCAAATCAGATCAACATACAAGAAAAAAAAGATGTCCACCTGTCTAAAAAGGGGAAAAGAATTCTAGGCCACGAGTTGGTGGGCTGATTGGGAGGGCTATAAATTAGTTTTGAGGGGTATAAGACCAGGCTCACTAGGGATGAGCCTGAGGGCAGCTTGCCAGTGTTTGGGGGCAAAATCAGCAGCCCAGCTGAAGCCCCTACACCAGTGCACCCAGCATGGGTAACGAACAGGAGGAGCTGGAAGCCACAGTGCAGCAGAAAATCTTCAATGTAGTTGCCATACTGTTCCCAAGGGAGAAAAAAAAATATAGTTCTATCAGCATCTTCTACTTCATTCATATTCTGACTTTAGATTCTGTTTTCAGAATTTCAAATGCTTGGGGATAGGGAGTGTGGGTTGTGCAATCCTACTCTGACAGCCAAGCAGTCACCAAACCAAAACCATGGGTTTTTCTCACTCCTCAAGTGTCACAGTGAAGGATTAAAGTATTATATCTGCTTCTAGTCCAGCAGTGTGTTGTCATTATCATAATCTGCATAGCTCTGTTAAAACAGGGTTTTAATTCACCAGCACAGTATATTCTAAGTAAAGAACTATAAATATTGTAAATAACCATAGAAGTATTTTGAAAATACTTTTTTAATGCAAGTTCAAGGCAGTTTAATTATACTTCAAATGTAGAATACTGGTAATGTTTGAAACAGTTGATACTTGGCTGATTCATTTTCTCAATAGTTCTTTCTTAACAGGAAGGAGCCTGGGATTTATGCTGTGTAATACCTATTGGGAATACTGATGAGTGATTTGCATAATCATTCATTCAGTCACCATTGTTCCATGCAGGTTCAGTAGAAAATGCTCCTTAATATCAGCTGAGTGAATACGAATACTTTGTTAAGAACATATGCAGGATAACAAAATATCAGGTCAAGTGCTTCTTCCTTCAACTACTTCTAAATTTAAACATTGTCCTTGAGCTTCCATCCCTGGGTCCATGTTGAATTTCCATATGTTCTCCTACTGTATGTAGCTCATGTGTATGAAGCATGGTGAAGTGAGCTGTTGCAATGCAAAATAAGATTTTTATTCACCAATGGTAGGTCCTATGACCCATACAAACACCGAATGGAAGGAGCCTAATTGCATTATTCAAGGTAACACTTCTTTCCACACATGCTAATCATACTTCTAATGAAAGTTTTATGATACTAGGTCTCTAAATTTTAAAATGAACTCACTTGGATAACTCGTTAACTAACAAGTGTTTTTAGTTGCAGATCTCTAGAAGCTAAACCAGTCTGGAGAGACTGTTATTACTCCCAAATAAAGGGTTGGGCTTGCTTGGAAGTTGAGCCCCCTTTTCAAATTTCCCTGTCATCTTGGGTTATACTTATTACACCTACATTGCAATAAAAAGATATAAATGCAAATGCTTTTGGTTTTTTTTCTGTTTTGGAAGAAAAATAAAAAATTGAAACAGCAATCTGAAGGTCAGTATCACCTTTCTTGCACTTTAGAAGGCTCTCATCTTACTAAAAGTGGAGGTGGTTTTGAATTCAGGATCCCAGAAGTTGGGATTCTGACATGGTTAACAATGCAAAAATCTGAACTGGATGTGGCCAGATGAAAATGGCAGTGGTCTTCTGCTTTTATCTGTCCATCAGATTTTACACATACCCTATGTATACTTCTGTTTGTACCCATACAACCTAATGCTTTGTAACTGACGTTCTGACTTTCTGCAGCAAAGGTGTTGCATGGTTGCTCTTTTTTTTTCTTGCCTTTGATGGGATTGAGCATGTGGCTCTTGGGTCCCTTGGTAGCGATTGACACTCTGTGGACTCTAGAATTTGTAACAGTTGTCACTGTGTCTCTCTCCTTTGACTTCTCTACAAGTTATCTGGCTTCTTAAAAAATTCTTTATTCCCAGTTAGATGACAAGACATAATTCAGGAAATAAAGTCCAATTAGTTGTTGTCTGTCACAAGATACTCACATAATAGTGGGGAAATAGCATGGTCAGAGACTTACAGCATACGTATATAGACTTCTTTTTAATAGATTCCTCACAGATGGCTGAGGGGTTTTCAAGATTAATATAATTCAGTTTAAAAGAATTATAATACTTTTAAAATGGAGGCAACTCTGTGACTGGGTCAGAGAGCACAGAAATTCAGAAGTAAAATAATAATTTTTATGATTAGGTTTGATTTCAGACTGTGCACTAACTTCTTGATCTGCAGTGAGCTGAAAAATTTTCTTTTAGCCCCTTGAAGATGATCACTTGCCTCTGAGATGTAGCTGTGTATTTTCTAAGTGTTTGTATCTCTTCAGACTTGTGGGTAACACATACTGCCATCTAAATATCGCTGTGCATACTTCTAAGTTCCCCAGAAACAGACCTTTCTAAGGGTTCCATTGGAACTCATCTCCCTTCTTAAAGGAATGCCATACAAGTTGAGGTAAAATAAAATAGTCAGTACCAAAAACACCAACACAACTGTTACCAGTCAATAGATATGTTGTGTTACAGGCATCTATTTACAGCATTGGATTAATATATTCCAGATCCTACTATCCTCAGTGTGCTAAAGGCAACTACAGATATTTATTGAAAGTTTTACAGTGGGCCATTCTTAATGTCAAATACTTGCCGTTCACCTTAGCACTGCACTAGCCTTGCACAGGATGGAAGGAGAGGAATGAGTCAGTATGGCAGCTCTACAAGCATTAAGATGTAAATGCATTTCTTATTACACACCTGTTCAGTCATCTGGGTAAATTATGTGAATGATTGTTAAAATCTGTGATTGTCAAGGATGAGTCTGGTTTAATTCTTGTCCTTGCTTTCAGAAAAATGAAGCTCAATCTAGGCTAAATTGTTATTTTTTTAGCAGATAACTTTTATCAATAATACTGCACAAATTGCAAGAGAAAGCTGTTCACAGTTGATTATTTTATAGACTTGAGCAATGGAAGATAAACAGCCAGTCTTCAAAGTGAAAAAAACCCCAAACATAAACTATTATAAAGAAGATTTTATTAGATTGAATTGTACTATATATGATCTCAGTAAATTGTTATCACCACCTCTTAATTAGTTTTACAAGGCACAAGGAGTATAATATTAAAGTTACATAGTTAATGCACTTAACATTTTCCAGCACCACCGGAGCTTCGGATTTTGTTTTCCTTGAAGAATTAGGTGACCATGTTTCTCATTCTCTGTGTTCTTCAGTAAGAAAGTTTTGGCAGTGCTGTTAATTGCTCCTCTACTGAAAAAGAGTACATAAAAGCAGAATTGCAGTGTTCCTCAAAGTTAAATTTAAGCTTCCACAGTAAGTTTTACTGCATTTGCATTATGTCAATCATCACAGACCCTTATCTTGTGACAGACTGGTAAATCCAAGGTTCACATCTAAATTGAGGCTTTTTGCAGAGGTAAAGATTGGTCCTGTAACACTGGGATAAAATAGTCCTTGGCATTTCTTCTGTAAACTTTTAAACAACAAGAAACATATCTTTGTTCTGTAATTCTCAACTTAGAGTTCTTCAGTGTTTTGCAGTAAGTTTTACAGCCTTCATTCATGCTGTCAATACTATAGTATGTTTACCAAGGAAATAATTTATAACAAAAGTGAGAAAAATGGCTTGGCTTGCTTGGACTGCATCGTGGAATGGTCTTCCATGAAGACATTGCTGACATGAGAAAGACAGACGTGAACTACAGGACAAGGAAAAGTTGTATAGGCACGCTGTTGAGTATATTAGAGACTGCTTTGTTCTGACACTAGACATGCTCAAGAGCATAAGGATAAAGACTCTGCCAAAATATTTATCACCTTCTGTTTTTCTAAATAGAATTTGATACTTGCAAATATGTTCGGAGTGGTTGTTGTTGTTTATTCCAGCAGGCAGCTGAACACCACACAGACATTTGCCTACACCCCCCTCAGTGGGATGGGGAAAGAACCTGATAAAAGATTAAATTAATGGGTCAAGATAAAGAAAGTTAAACAAGACAGAAAGGGAGGGGAAACTCATAAAAATGCTAAGAGAATATACAAGCCAAGTGATGCACAAAGCAATTGCTTACCACCCAGTGACTTATGCTCAGCCAGTCCCTGAGCAGCAGGCTGTATTCCCCAGCCAGTTCCCCCAGTTTTATTTTTGAGCATGATGACATGTGGTCTAGAATATCCCTTTGGCCAGTTGAGTTCAGCTGTCCTGGCTATGTCCCCTTTCAATTTCTTGGGCACCCCCAACCTACTTGCTGGCAATGCAGTATGAGAAACTGAAAAGTCCTTGACTTCATATAATCACTGCTCTACAGCAGCTCAAACATCAGTTTGTTGTCAACATTCTTCTCATCCTAAATCCAAAACACAGCACTATACTACCTACTAGGAATAAAATTAAGTCCAGCCCAGCCAAAACCAAGACACAAATTTAGTAATCTGCTGTGTAAATGTTTGGCTGGGACCATGGTTGTATTGGTGAGAAAACACTTTCAGTGAAAGAAACCAGAAGGCGGCTTCAGACATAAAATAGCTTATATAACTATTTTGGTGCATGTAATGTCAGAATGAAGTAATACACTACTAGAATGCTCAAAATATTTGCTTGGCTGTTTATGGTAATACCAACCCATTTGAAAGAATTTGCTCCATTTTCAGAGTTCCTTATTTCTGTTACTTATGTCACTTTTAGAAGAGTGTTAAACTGTTGGGGTCTCCTCCCCTGCCATGGAGACCTGGGAGATGGGCCCTAGGGGGGGAGACAAGGGGTTTCCGTAGCCCCTGCTCAGTCTCATTTCCCATTGGTTGGTTTGTGTTCCCCGGGGTGGCCAAGGACCCTCGGGTCCCGTGACTGCGGAGTTCCTGAGAGAGCCCCGGCGATGCGGCTGGAGAAATAAACATCTCTGAAACATCTACGACGAATCTGTCCGTATATACTTCGTTTCCACGGGACTCCTGGTTTGAAATATGCTTGTTGCAGTAATCCCCGCTGCAACAAACTGGTGGAGGAATGCGGGCAAGACACCGATCCCTAAGGAAGATTTGTGAGTAAAATAACCACTCTAGACCTCCCTCTTCTCATCTTGGTTTGGATATTCTCTCTGGACTATGGAAGAATCGTGGGAAATGGTGTGCTCTGAGCCACAGAAAGAAATGTACCTAGAAGTAAAAGGAATCCTTGAACAACAAAACAAAAAAGTAATGCAACCGGGAGATCTAGAACATTTCTTCATCTGGCTTTTCAAAAGGTTCTCCTATATTTCTCGAGACTTACTTTTTGATATCGAACCTCCTGTATCTTGTGAGGGGTGTTTCTGGGACGAGATATGGGATAAAGTATGGGATCAAAGAGAAGCTTTCCATGCATACCTTATAATCAGGGAAGCTCTTGAGGAGCATTTGTATGGTCCCATTACCCCTAAAGCAGAGGATCATACTTATCCCATGGCCGAGACCGCGCGGCCGCCATCCCGGGAGCACATGACTTCAGCCGTGCCGGCGGAGGTGCCTGTGCTGGATGCGCCCGGCCCCCTCGGGAGCGCGCGCCTTA
>NW_008238983.1:2351755-2396356 GCF_000691975.1 Corvus brachyrhynchos | reverse complement strand
GTGGGCCAAGGCCCCTCGGGTCCCGTGACTGGAACAGTTCCTGGGCAGAGCCCCGGCCATGCGGCTGGAGAAATAAACACCTCTGAAACATCTACCACGAATCTGTCCATATATACTTCCTTTCCCTGGGACTCCTGGTTTGATATATGCGTGTTACAGTAATCCCCGCTGCGACATTAAACCATTAAACAGTAAATCTTCATAGATCTGCAATATATTCCGTTTCAGTTTAGAAATTAACAGTAGTAAGAGCTGTGAAAACACAAGAAATGCAGGTGTGGGAGAAAAAAAGTGGAGTGTTTGACTTAAGCTAACTTTCAATAGTAAGGACTCAAAAGGCTCTGATATTAATACTGTGTTAATTTCATGTCAAAGAAGAAATGAGAATAATTGACTATTGTCCTTTTTGCCCTCTATCTGCTACTTTCAGAATCCTATTTTAACTGGACTTTTGCAATGATTAAGTTTTACTGGAAGTAAAATACTGGACTCATTGAGGATTCAAGTTGGTCTTCAATTCTTGTAGAAATTGATTTATTTTGTGTTGTCCATTGTTATAGGGTTAAATGTGTATTAAGCTAAATACAGACTGGGGAGACAAGTAAGAAGAATCAGGAATGAAGCAGGGAAGCTGCTCCTTGGAAGAAGGGAATATGTAGTAGGGGAAGGTGGTTTAGATTTTGTCTTTGTTTCTTAAACCAACTTTAATTCAACTCACAGGAACCCAAAATTTCCCCAAGTCTGTTTTGCCAGGGATAGTATTTGGTAAGGAGTCTCCTTGTCTTTATCTCAGTTCATGAGTTTTTCCTTGTTATCGTCTCCTCCTATCATGTTGAGGAAGAGTAGTGACAGAGCAGCTGGGTAGTTGTCTGGCAGCTGCCCAAGGTTAATGCACCAGAGTACTCACTATTGAAATAGTCTTCTGCTCTCTCAAACTCTTTATTATATATCCACTTGCACTGTAAAATGGATAAAGCTAATGTGGGGTTTTCAGTGTTTGGTTTGTTGATTTGTTTTTAAGGTAGAGCTTCTATTTGAATATATCTTAATTTTGCTTTCCATTCAGATTCACTGAAGTGAAAACTGGCAGTAAGGACAGTAAGCAAAGGCTAATACAGTGATTAAAAATAGCAACGCATTATTTTGAAGGGCAGATTCTAAAAGTAATGCAGGGACCACAGTAAATTGAAATCTAAGACAATAATTTTTTTCTGTAAAGAAATAAACAACCACATGCAAAATGGAGCTTTGTAATGACCTTTGAGTCTAAATGACAAGGCAAATTATTCTGCAGGTGATTGTAAAGTGGAACATGTTCTGAGGGGAAAAAATTGGTCATGCCATCCATTATTTTGGTGCCTGTAAGCAGTGAAATTTGTAGTAAGTGGAAATGCATGGGTTTGTAGATGTACAGTGCAGGATGTTCCCAAAAACATGGTATTTAGAAAGATGAGAGCCATTGTATTCCGGTTTGCTTTTCTTAACTGAAGTGCTATAAAAGAATTTTGAACATGCCTTTTTTTTCTGCCCATGAGGGCATAGACCATACAGGAAACATCTCTGATGTTTCACATTTGATGGAGTCTCTTATCACAGAAGGCAGCTTTTGTTCATGGGTTGAGCAATGTCTTGGGACCTCAAAGTGCATAAAGTTGTATGTAACTCAGCTGTAACTGAGACACAGCTTTCAGGATTTTCAAAATTGTTGAGAACACACAAAATCATTAGTGTCACAATATTCAGCTATTCTTCTATTTAGCTCTTTGTGTGCCTTTCTATATCTGGGCTATGAATTCTGGTTTTTAAGATGCAGTATACACTCTATACAGGCAATAAAGCACCTTGAGTAGATATTCTAGGATCTTAGGTTGATACTGAATGTAATCATTACCAGTATGCAGCTTAATACTGGCTCTGGTACTAATAGGGATATTGAAGTGAGCTGTAAAAGCAGAATGTGTTGAAGTTTAACTTAAAAAATAAATAAGTGGAGGAACTGCAACAGTAGACTTGATGTTATTATGTGCAAGAGGTCCAGTATTAGACAGAATTTTGGCATTTGGTTGGTTTGGTATTCTTTTAGCAGAACTGCTGCCAAATATTTCAGATGGTAAGATGAAATGTTGGATTCTTTGTGAGAGAATATCACTGAGTCCAGCTCTGGCCTAGGTCCCACCAATCCAGTAGTCAGCTGTACAATGATGGATCTTCTGGGAAGCACTACTCTTGGGTTAGAGACAAAAAGAAGTATTTTGCACGAGTCAGGGCCATAATAGCCAACAGTGACTGCTCAAGACGAAGTTGAAAGAGAGGCATCTGAGAATGACTCCACACCTTTATTTTTTCCATGGAACCATGGGAATGATGATTGTACCGGTTTGGCCAAATTTAGAAATATATCCTCTGAGAGAAGGCAGGTTACAACCATCCCTCCCCACCACGTTCAGGAAAAAATTGAATTTTCCTCGAAGGAAAGTGAAAGAGATAAGAACTATTTATTTAACAAACAAACAGGAAAAGAATAATAATGCTAAATAATATAACCTCTCGCTGTGGAGAGAAAAACCTGGGAAAGTTTCAGTGTCCTTCTGTAGATCTCTCTCTCCCCCTCCTTGGAGCTGGGACGGGGTGGTGAGTCCCCCTCCAGGGCCAAGGCCTCGGTGGAAATTCCTCCCGATGTATTCTGATGTTGAAACTGTCCAGCAGAGAAAAAGGAAAAAAAATGAAGTCCCAGGAAAACAAAAGTTCAACTCTCTGGAGGAAAAGGAGCTGAAAAACTGGCCAAAAGCTGGCTGGAAAGCAAGCAGGCTGCTTCCCCACCCTCACTCTGCAGTAGCAGACAGGTTTTATCTCTGTGTCCTTGGAACATGAAAACAAACTGCTTTGAAAAAGTACACTTTTCTCTCTCCCCTCTCAGGCTCAGTTTAAAGGCATAGAAAGGCATATATACTAATTTCTGGGCATAGTGCAGCGATAGGGAATACAACACCAAGTCACCCCAAGACAATGATGTTTTTCATCTCTCCAGAGATAAGACTTGAGTGAGCATTGTCTGGCCTAACTTTTCCATACCCTTAAGGGAAGAAGGAAAAGTAGCTCCCAATAGCAAAGTTGAGAGCTCCTAGGTCAAAATCAGTAGGGAAAAGCACTGTGAAGTTTTATTGTAGATTAATTTGGTGTTGAGAAGGAAGAATTGTATGCTTTCTGTACTCTTCCCTCTCTCCTAGAAACAGTAGCTTACCTCTTGCTGACAGTAAATATACTTCCT
This sequence comes from Corvus brachyrhynchos, assembly GCF_000691975.1. Classification (NCBI taxonomy): domain Eukaryota; kingdom Metazoa; phylum Chordata; class Aves; order Passeriformes; family Corvidae; genus Corvus; species Corvus brachyrhynchos. The sequence goes on along the minus strand of NW_008238983.1, from coordinate 2,393,088 downwards.
CCTTGGCTGGCCATTCTCCTTTAGCATAAGGAGTCCATACTACATAAGCAACTTCTACTCATTGTGGGCTTTTGAAAGGAGCACTCCAGATCTTTCCGTGTTATGCTCTAGTTACCGAGGGGAAGAAGCTGAATTATTCATATCTGCCTCTGCCAAAAGCAGTAGGAGGAAAATTGACTGAAGCCGAATACAGTGGCAAACATGACGAAATTCGCACTCCAGTCTCAACAGCTGTAATTGCCCCTCCATCTGGGCTATGGAAGACAGGGAAAGACAATTTTCAGATCAACCACCTGTAGGAAAGTTGATCACATTTTGGAACTCTCTTTACCCAGAAGGTGAGTTCTTTTTAATGTAGGGATATATCTTACAGTTTTTAGAAAATGCTACAGTTTTTGAGACTGGAAGTAGTTTCAAAGAGTTTATTTAATGTCTTTCTATGTTATACAGCTTGAAAGAATATTTAACAGTTCTAATTCATGTATTTTGCTTGCTTACTAAGAGTCTTCAAACTCAGTGTGCAATGAACCCTGCTGATCTGAAACACTGATTTGCCTGAAAAGGCAAATTATTCTTGGTGTTTGCAGTAACAGTTTAAATAAGTAATTTAATCACAAGGGATAATCTTTCTTTTTTCAGTTTCCTAATTAATATTGCCTTGGCTCTTTGAGAACTTTACTTTACAAATCAGGTCTAAAAAAAGAGTTTTATCTATCTATCTATCTATCTATCCATCTATCTATATATATATATATATGAGTAGTTTCTACACATAAAGGAGTAAAAAGTACTTCTTGACAAGCATCTCTTTAATTTTCAGGGGTTTTATTCCTTTGGCATAGCTGTTGTGGGGTCATTACAGAAAAGGAGAAGATTTCTTCAAAATGCATCAGACACACTACAAAATCTATTTTGGGGCTAATTCCCTACATGTGCTGGTCTACTTCTGCACATTACATTTCTAATGGTACTGTATTAATATCCTTCAATGAGAATTAGATATGGATTAGAAGTATTTTGATGAAATAACCTTTATTTTAAAAAGTTAACTCTGAATATAGTAATCCATTAAATACATTCCTAGAAAGTAATTTTTAAACCCCAAATAATCAGATTTGTGAAATTTATTTAGCTAAAGATATGAAAATTTTATCAAACTGAATATCTTTCTTCAGTCATATAGCAGCCGTGGACCAGGTGGTTTTGGACAAATGTAAGTTGGAACAATTATATTGACTGTATGGAGTACACCAAAAAAACCCATGTCTGAAAACTTAGTGTTGTGCTAGTGTAAAACTGTGGAACTGATCAGCCTGATTGTTATGATCCAGTTTTAGGGTTCTTAGAAATGCCTCTGCCCAAATTAAGGTGCAAATGAGACCATATGCCAGTGACAATAGTAACGGTTTTATTTGATAGTAAGTATGAGAGAGAGAGAGAGAGAAAGAAAGAAAGTAGAAAATAGGTGGGGGGATGAAGAGTGACAGAGACAGAATAAAAGGATATCACTGCTCCGTGGGTCTCACTGGTGCCTCGATGATCCTCTTCAGCAGGTCTTCCTGGTGGTGAAGGTCTCCCTGGAAAGCATAGAATCCCATGGGTATACATGCTCAGGCTAGGTGGGCATGTCCAGCCATGTCCCCCTGGGGAGGGGGTCAGTCTCTCATAGCAGACTCTGGGCCTGTTGCACCACGTGCAGTCCTGTGGGGCCAAGCCTCTCACGTGAAAGTCCCGTGGATGTGGCCTGTGGGGTTGGGGGTTCCACAGCTGGGCTGGTTTGTGTAATCAGATGATTGAGCCCTTTATCTAATCAACAGTTTGACTTTCAGTCCAAAGTCCCACTCTTCAGGGAGGCTTCTTCAGTTGTAGCTTCTTTATAATGAGCAAAACTTTATATCGATGTTTGAGGCATGAACTATTTCCAGCATCTGACACCAATAAATTAATTTATTTGACCAGCTTAGTGTGGATGACAAGGGTGATCGCAACTGGAACAGGCTGCCCAGGAAAGTGATGGAATCACCATCTCTGAAAATGTTCAAAAATCTTGTAGATGTGGTGCTTAAGTAAACGGGCTAGTGGTGGACCTGAAAGTGTTAGGTTGAGGGTTGGACTCAATCTTAGGGGTCTTTCCCATCCCCAATGATTCTGTGATGGCAAGGCTGTGGATGTTGGTTGCCTGGACACCGCTGTTCATTCCATTCTCCTGGAGAAGATGGCTCATGTCTTGGACAGGTATACTCTTCACTGGGTAAAAAATTGTATGGATGGCTGAACCCTGAAAGTGGTGGTAAAAGGAGCGAAATCTATTTGACAGCCAAATACAGGTGGAGCTTCCTAGGGCTCACTATTGGGGTACAGCTGTGTTTAATATCAGGTATCTGGATGAGGGTATAGAGACAACATCAAGTTGGACAGAAATGCTGATCTGCTGGAGGATAGAAAGGCTCTGCAGATGAATCTGGACAGGCTGGATTGATGAGCTAAGGCCAATTGCATGAGGTTGAACAATGCCAAGTGTCCCATCCTGCATTCGGGTCACAACAACCCCAGGCAGTGCTACAGACTGGGGGAAGAGTGGCTGAAAACTGCTTGGTGGAAAAGGACCTGTGGATTGAACAGCTGAACATGAGCCAGCTGTGTTCACAGTTGTCTGAGAATGCCAATGGCATCCTGGCTTGTATCAGAAATATTGGGGCAAGCAGGACCAGGGCAGTGATTGTCCCCCTGTACTCAGCAAGGTGAGGCCACACCTTGAACCCTGTGTCCAGTTCTGGGCCCTTCACAACAAGAAAGACATTGAGGTGCTTGAGCATGCCCACAGAAGGGCAATGGAGCTGGTGAAGGGTCTGGAGCACAAGTCTCATGAAAAGCAGTCGAGGAAGCGGAGGGTGTTTAGCCTGAATAAAAGCAGTCTCAGGGGAGACCTTGTTGCTCTCTACAACTGCCTGAAAGGAGATTGCAGTGAAGTGGAGATTAGCCTGTTCTCTCTGGTAACAAATGATAGGACAAAAGGAAGTAGCTTCAAGTTGCACAAGGGAATATTCAGACAAGATATAAAAAAATTTCTTTATGGACAGGGTTGTTAAGCACTGGAACAGGCTGCCCAGGAAAGTTGATGAGCCATCATTCCTTAAGGTCCTTAAAAGATATGTAGATATAACACTTAGGGATTTGTTTTAGTAGTGGATTTGGCAGCACTAAGTTTATGGTTGAACTCCATTTCAAGGATCTTTTCCAACCTAAATGACTCTATTATATAAGAATTTTTATATTATTCTCAAATACTCACAATTCAACATAAACTTGAAATGTGAGCCAAAAGCAGCCTCATTGGTAGACTCTGATACTGTTGCTCAGACTTTTAAGATGATTTCTACTCGTGGAAAGGGCATATATACATCTTACGGAGCTTACTGTATGGAAGCACTAACATGATGATGTGATACAAGGATGAAACTTACGTAAAACTAGGCATGCATTTTGTGGGAAAAAAGTCCTCTTTTAAAACTAATGAATAAATTTTTTATTGGCATTGACCTTTTCTCACTCTATGATAGTAAGAGAAAATATCTTACATTTTGTAATAATACATTGCAATACACTACTCTGGATTTAGATACGTCATCAGCTCTGTGACTTAGGAGCCCTAGTTTGCTAAATAACACATTTAAGTTAGAGAAGGACATTTGTAGCAGATGATGGAATGTGTCTCAGGCATGCTTACCCACAAGATATTTTGAATTGTAAAATCTGAGCCTGAAAGCCTGACAATACAGAAGAGGAAATACAGCACTGAGTTTACTTGCCTACTCAATGGTCTTCAACAACAAAATATCAGCTCTATGTAAGCATGAATCTTACAGAGGGTAAAAGTTGCAATTATCTAATATTGAAATGAAAATGACTTTCTCTTTTCTGGGGTTTGATTTTTTAAACATTTTTGTGAATGTTTCACAAACATTTACAAAAGATGGAGAATGCTCTCATCTGGAAAAAAATACAGTGTGACCTTTGACTTATAAATAAATATTTTGGGTAAAAGTGTTTTCTATTTACTGCTGTCATTCTAAATTTAATCTAAAATACTCAGATAAAGAGCAGAACATTATATTGGTTTTTCTGTTTGATTTAATTTGCTTATGTCTTGGAGGGGCATCATTTAAGATGGGAAAATAATAGAATAACAAGGATAAAAAAATGTATCTTGCTGAAATCCCTTAAGTCCTCTCTTACTGCATAAGGTGCTCAAAACATCTTGTTAACTGTTGTTTTCATGGTTCTCCAAGTTATTGCTTCTGTATGACATTCATTCTCAGCCCATTTATAATAAGAGGAATCGAAAACGAATAAATCTGAGATTTCCAAACTGGAATCCTTATGAACTATCAGTAGTTTTTTGATCTTGCATTCCAAAATAGTACTGTATATTCTTTGTATGGCTTCACTGCCTTCTCATTGATATGAAGCAGCAGAAAAAACAGATTGGTCTGAAAATTTCTCAGAGGCCACAAGAAGGTTATTTGCAGAAATGTTTCTCTTACATTTCAAATATCTTTTTCCTTTTCCTCCTTTCTCTGACTTTTCTCTCATTATAACACGATAATTTGTGATATGCATCTGGTGCCTATTTCTTTTCTTGAAAGTTATTATAATTCTTCCATTTCTAACCTTCAATTTATGTTCCATTTTGTCCTCCTGAAATTATTTCCTATTGCACACATTCCCCAGTTCAGATAGTTTTATTATTGTGCCCTTTCCAATTCACTAAGGACACCTTTACATCCTGATGGAAGTTCTTCAAAACATAGCTGACCTAAATCTTAAGGGGAAATGTAGTATCATTTCCCAAGAAGATTTCTGTTTCATTGTGTGATCCTGGAAGATCATTCTTAAGTATCACAGATATGAAATTGTTATGAAATGAATTTCCCATGAAAGTGACCTCTCACCCAGGAGAGATTAAACATTTGCTTTGTATGTACCATCTCTTCTGAATGAGAATTAGACCACAGTGCACTGTAAGAATATATTCGGACATACTTTTTAATGTTATACCAGGGTGTAAAAAGAACACTAAAACATTCTTTAAAATAGAGGAAATAATTTCTACTTGTGATAGTATTTTTAAAGTGACACATTGTCTAAAAATAATACAAGGAACCCTTGGAAATTATTTCATTTACAAAAATTCAAGATTCACAAGACTTTGCAATGCCAGCGGAGACAACAAAATTAACTTGCTTCTTTGTCTGTTCATTATAATAGAATTTAGTGCAGTGATCATGGGATCTTATTTTTGCTGTGCATTTCTGGTTTTTGTTCACAGAACAGTCCTTTCTCAAACTGGTCTGTATTCAAGTATGACCCTAAACCGCTTTCTGAGCACTGCTTGTACCCTGTTTGAAAATAGAGTTAAATTTGCTTTCGTTAGTTTCCTGTGATCACAATGACTCATTTCAAACTAACTTCTTTGCAGTATCATTCCAAAGGGAAAGTCTTCCTATCCCTATGGCACTGGTTAGGATATAAGAGGAAATTTAGGTTACAAATACCCCATAATTGTAGGCAACTTGATTCATGCTGCTTTGTATTGTGGTGATTACGTAGGTTCAGGACACTGATTTCCATTGATCTTGGCTGAAACAGTGAATGCTTGAAGTCTATTGTATAAAAGCACTGAAGGTCTCACACCAAGAGGAGGAAGGAACACACAAAACAGACTATTCTTGCTGCCCTTTGAACTGTGTCACTGAGACTGGTTTCAGAGCAGGTTAGCCTCAGTCACCTGCTTTTTGTCTGAGGGAACAGAGATTGATTATGACTTGGTTAAGTTACTTGACCTATCTTACAGGGAATATGATTGATCTACTGGAATACTTTCTCCTTTCAAGAATGAGCTGGTTCTTGTGTACTAAAATAAAAGTTCTATTCTGGAGCCCCCTTTCTTGCTCCCTATCTAAACTTCTTCCCTTTTGGACATCATTCCAAGGTTTTCTCTTGCTTTATTGCCTCCTCTTGTTCTAGCCTGACTCAGTAATAAGACAAGTTAACTGATATTGAAAATAATTTAGATTCACAAAGAGGTTCTGGCATTCCTTTTCACTTCTGCTAGAAGATTTTAAGCCAAAATAAAGGGTTGAATTGGCCCAAATCTCCTGGCAGATTATGCAAGTTTTTCATATACCTTTGTTTCTTCCTACTTCTTCCATCCCATAACTGTTCTGCTGCGGTCATGATATGATTAAAGTTGAAACGCTTTATCAGGTGTTGCAGTAAGGTATTGGGGTATGTATAAGAGCACAAAAATTAAGGTAATCTTATAACTATCACTCACCAAAGTGAACAGTTCTGGTGCAGACACATTCTGCGGAGCAAGGTGAATTTCTAGAAGCAGGGGAACCCCAGGAGAGCACCAAGATGCTCTGTTGACAGGAGGAAAAGAGCCAGCAAAACTTCAACCTTGAACATGAGGAGAGCAGACTTCAGATTGCTCAGGGAACTAGTTAGGTAAGGACCCCTGGGAAAATACTTTTGAAGGTACTGGGATCCATCTGTGCTGGTCATTCTTTAAGCACCACCACCCACAGCAGCAGGGAATTCCAGAATGTTGGAAGTCAAGCAGCTGAGGCAGAAGGCCAGCTTGGCTGACCAGGGATCTTCTTTTGGAGTTAAGTCAAAAAAGGAAGTTGTATGCCCAGTGGAAACAAGATTGGGTGGCATGGGAGGAATACAGTGATGCTGCTCACCTCTGTAGGGAGAAAATTCATGTGGCCAAAAATTTTATTGGAAAACACCTGAAGCACAATGCAGTCATCACTCACAGCTTCATGAGGGGAAAGTCTTGCTTGTCAAACATAATTTCCTTTTAGTACAAGTAGCCCACCTAGCTGACCAAGGGAAGAAAGTTATATGATATTTTTGGATTTCAGCAAGTTTTTTGATAAGGTCTCTCACAGGATCATCCTGGACAAAATGTCCAGCACACAGCTAGAAAAACACATCATGTGATACAAGAAGAACTGGCTCACAGGTTGAGCACAAAGGGGAGCTGTAATGAACAGGGGGACATCAGACTGATGACCTGTCACTAGTGGGATTCCACAGGGCTCCACCCTCAGCCCTGTGCTCTTCAACATCTTCATAAATGACTTGGACACATGACTTGAAGGAATACTAAGTAATTTTGCCAATGACATTAAATTGGGAGGAGCTGTTGACTCCATCAAAAGCAGTGAGGCCCTACAGAGAGACCTCAACAAATCAGAGGGCTGAGCAATCACCAACCATAAGAAGTTTAACAAAAACAAGTGCCAGGTTCTGCACCGGGGATGGGGCAACCCTGGATGTCCATAGAGACTGGAGAATGAGAGGCTGGGCTGCAGCACTGCAGAAAGACAACTGGAGCTCCTGGTTGATGGCAAGTTGAACATGAATCAGCAGTGCCCTGGCAGCCAGGAGGGCCAACCATGTCCTGGGGTGCCTCAGGCACAGCATCGCCAGCCAGGCAAGGGAGGGGATTGTCCTGCTCTGCTCTGCACTGGGATGGCCTCACCTCGAGTCCTGTGTAAAGAAGGATGTAAAACTACTAGAAAGCATCCAGAGGAGAGCTAAAATGATGGTGAAGGACCTAGAGGGGAAGCCATATGAGGAATTGTTGAGGTCAGTTTGTTTGTTCACCTTAGAGAAAAAGAGACTGAGGGGAGACCTCATTGCAGTCTACAACTTCCTTGTGAGGGGAAGAGGAGGGGCAGACACTGACCTCTTCTCTGCAGTGACCAGTGATACAACCAAAGTGAATGGCATGAAGCTGTGTAAGGGGTGATTTAGATTGGATATTAGGAATAAGATCTTCAGGCAGAGGGTGGCTGGGCACTGGAACGGGCTTTCCAGGGAAGTGGTCACAGCACCAACCCTGACAGAGTTCAAGAAGTATTTGGACAATGATCTCAGACACAAGGTGTGAGGGGCTTTCCTGCGCAGAACCAGGATTTGGACTTGATGATACTTGTGGATCCCTTCCTGCTCAGGAAATTCTATGATTCTACAGAATAAAACAAAACAAAAGACAAAAAAGAACGACATCTTGATTGACCAAAGATTTAGACAAATATTTATCAGCTGTTCATTTAACTGATACAGAAGAAGACAACACGCTTAAATTGTTGCAGTGAAAAGTTTTTTAAAAAGAGGGCTGAGTCACTGTCACAGGTGTACTGATCAATACTCTTCAATTAGAGACATAAAATGAAAACCTCTGTGTACGCAAATGCAAATCGACAAAAATCGAAGAAGGGAACATAAAGAAAAGACTTAGTCATAAATGAAAAATGTTAAATCAATACCATGGAGGTGGTCCCTGCATATTTTCCTTTAAAGGAAAATTCAGTTATCGTACTACCTCTCAAAACCTCTTTCTCAGAAATTGGCTCTCCCTTCTGATCAATGGTGGAGGTCTGGAAAAGTCTTTTTAATATGAATGACAGCTTGGAAATCGTGTACAGATGGAGTATTTACTCCAGTAGATGTTTTTTTGCTATAACTCTAATTTTTTTTACTGTATTTTGCATAACCATTGTAATTGCATCACAGCTGTGTGTATAAATAAGAGTTTCAAGCAGTTTTAATGTTTTTCAGATTAACTTCAGAGAGCTATTTGCAACTCTGGCAATACCTCTTTTCAGGCATAAACACTACTTTCTGAGCTGGAAAATAATATAATCATATTCTGCTGTTACACTGAAAATTATTAACAATGCTGATTCTCTTACTGGCCAGAGCACATTTCTTCTAATCATTCCATTGTCTGGGAAAACATTCAAAATGCATGGATTGACTTTAGACCATTTTACTCCTGAGCTATGATTGTCTGGGTTGACTCCCAGTATCATTCCTATCCCTTTCCATTTTTTCATGGATGTAATAAAAGAAAACTAACGTAATTATAATTAGACTGGTGTTAAAACTGAAAGCTATGCCCTGGGGCATGTGCTCCTGTGCCCAACCTCTGGCCAAAGGCTTGTGTGAACTGCCAGTAAATTAACCAAAGCAATGTTCAAGAGCATCCTGCCTGAAACACCTGCTTATAACTGTGTTCTGTTATGGAGAAATGAGGGACCACTTCTAGAAAAAGCACAAGCTGTGGGAAATCCACAAAAGAAACTTCTGGATCTTCTTTGCCTTTTCAAGCTGTGTGAATTTTAGGGAATGAAAACCTGTGTTATAAAAGTCCAAAAAATAAATTGATGAAAGATAGTAATAAAAAGTCCTTTGCAAGCTCTCTACTCCTGAACTTTAGTTGCTTTTAAGTGTCCCTAGCCATATGGTCAAAGCAAAGTGAGGAGGAGGAAAGTTTGTCTAGAATGAAGTTCATTGTTTTGGGTTGAGAATAATTTTTTTTTATATAAGACTGGTGATAAGAGCTAACTTAAAGCAAGGAGACTGGATAATGGAAGTGAAAGTGACAGCAGCAGAAGCAGAAGGAAAAGCCTGAAAATTTCAAGTGCTGAAAATCATTTGGGTGAGAAGGCTGGGTAACTTTTCCTCTACAACGTTATGCAAACTGACACACACTCAACTTGATTGTGGAGACTTAGTAATACCTGTAATTCAACACTAACACTATGGATAGAAACTGAGCCAGGTTTGAAAAAGTGTTGCTTTCAATTGGCTAGTCCTCAAAAATGAGCAAAGCTGTAGATCATATGTCTGAAAGTATTGAGCAAATAGAAGTCAGATCCTAATGTTAAGTAGGTATTTTAGTGCTAGCTATTGTTATACTAGTATTTATTTTTGAGGGAGAAAAGGTGTTTGAGACAAGCTCCAGTGTATGAATGGTTTGCATGTAAGCACTAGGGTTTTGGTTATTGTGAGAGACCTATCCTGACTCTGATGTAATAACTGATAAAGATTATGTCAAACTAAAGCAATATTGTGGGATATAAGCAAGAAGATGGTATCTGAGTTTGAGATAAGAAATTTGAGGAATTCTTTGTCAAGGATAATTTGGGAATTAGCATAATTATGTGTTTATTTTGATTCTACTTACTTTGAGATATTAATTATCTAGCTTTACTTACTTTGTGGTTGTATTGCTGAATTCAGTTTGTGTCACACAAAGTGATAAAGTCAGGTACAGGATTTGTGCTTGATAAATCTGTTCAGGCTGATTCTATGCCTTTCACATGCCTAGAAATTGCTTTGAGGGTGCCCGTGACCTTGAGGATAAAGTTGTGGCTGACTTCAGTTTCCCACATCCTTCTCTACACCTTATTTGGGACATAAAATTAATGTTTTTCTAGTTGACTTTTCTAATTCTGAGAACTTCTTCTGTTCACTGTGGTCTTTCCAAGCTGGTAGAACATCTTCATGATGACTTTAGCCAGGTTTTTCTACAATGCTGAATATTTGGTTAGCAACTTTGGACCTGTACGTGTTCATCTTATTCAAGCAGCCCCTGACTAAACTTTTTTCTAATCACAATCTTGCTCTCCAGCCTCTGTTGCCAAGCACATGGACTTAGGACACCAGCTTACCACAGAAAACCTGCAGGAAGAAAAGAGGCCAAGTACAGCAGTCTTTCCTTCATTGCCAGATTACCCACTGCACTGACTACTCAACCAATGCTTTTCTTGGCTTTCCTTTTGCTTCAGTGTACACCAGTACCTTCCCGTTGACCCTCACTTATCTTTCCAATTTTCTCTCCAGTGAAGCATTGGCCTTTCAAATGCTCCTTGAGCTCTCCTTTGTAATAAATATATTGCTACCTGCAGTTTTTTGAGCCTCTCTCCTTGCATTTGATCTTAGGTGGGGTTCTTTAACCTGTCTGGAGACTTTCTGCTATGACTGCTCATTTTCTCACACTTAGATCAATCGGTTCAAAACTTGTCTCACTTTTTCGATAATCTTTGTGCTTCAAGGAAGCCACCCCTGAAGATCAATCAGACTTCCTCTACTTTTATGCAATCTATGAAATCCTGACAGCTGAATAGACTGAAAACAGTTCTGAAGTCTGAATGTTCTCCTGCTGCTTGCTTCCCTGTCTTACCTCAAGATCTTTAAATCTTCCATCTGCAGTTTACAACCACATAGATCGTCAGTGACTATCATATCACTAACCAGTTCTTGCTATGTAGTAGAGCACCTTCCTGGCTGGTCTATTCCATAATTTTTGTGGAAAAAATATCCCCAACATACTTTTAAAGCTTTCTGGATTAGGTGTGCTTAACAGTGTTCGTTTTTCAGTAGATATCAAAGTGGTAAAGTCCTCTATGAGAATGACGACTTGTGACTGTAGCATCTCCCAGCTGTCTAGATAATGCCTAGTATATTCTGAAGAAGGCTCAGTCTATTTTTTTCTACTTTTTTGTAGCTGCCATAGTCATTCCTTAACACATATCTTTGACTTTTTACAGATCCTGTTTCAGATTATCATTCTATAGGAGAGCTCCATATATTCTTTTTGTTCCTTTATGTAGAATGCAATAATTTTTCATCCCTTTTTCCTGAAAATCATGTATCCATCTTTCACAACTCCATTCATAAAAACTATCTCATCTTGCTTTTCTGATTTGTTGCCCCATTTTTGTCAGCTATTACATCTGTTCCTTGACAGCAGTCTGCTCTTTGAAGATCATTACGGTTTTGTAGAAGCCAAAGCACTTTTCCAGCTTGGAGAGCATTGGTTTCACTGACAGGATATATCTGTTCCTCCTGTAGCCTTTCTCCTTGATTTGATTGAGAATCTCCCACAGGTCCCTATCCTCTTCACCTGAGTTTTCAGAGACATGTAATCAACCTTGATCTCATTGTCCTGGAGCAGTGTTGTTCATTCTTATGTGGTTGTAACAATGGGCAACAAAAAGCAGCAACTAGAGAGCTAGATGAGTTCCAGCAGTCTCTGCAAGGTTGAGGATCCTCTCCCTAGGCAAGTGCTAAGCCTCCTTCAAACAGCAAATTTAATTGAAAGACTGCACTTCGCTCTGTATTCTGACTTACAGCCATTTTTTTTTCAAATATGTGCACATTCAAATGAAGAAAAACCATTATTTCACTCATTTTATTGAAAATAAACCAATTTATAAAATCTAATTTCTTCTTGTGACCATCCCTCAAATAGAGACTTTATTCTTTCCCACTGTTCCTCTTAAGGAACTGAATGGCCTCTTTCACACGATTGGAGAATTCTCTGAAAATAACTGTATGAAATAGCTTCTAAGGAGAGTTGAATTACTTCTTAAGGTATACTGTTTATATGCCAGCAGTGCAGTCAAGATGATATCTTTGATATTTCAGGGATTTTTGCTTCAATTCAAGGCTTGTAAAATGCAATGGCTATTCTTTCTTGGAACCTTTCGCCTTATTGCAGCTTGTATAACAGTATGAAATGTGTAGCTTATTTGCTGGTGCTTCTGTAAATGTGCAGCTTGCTCTAGAAGTTTGGATTAAAAGGTAACTTCAGGCCTAATGAACATGAAGGGCTAGTTTTTGTGATTCACACTGGCCCAGATTTCTGTTTGATGGTGAATGCTTAGGGAGATAAAAGAATTGGAATTTTAGACCTGATGCTGCTGAGCCATCTGTATTTGAATATTTTCCTTTAAATAAGAGGCCCTTCAATCTATTTAGATTAGGTAGTAGAATAACTGGCCTGAACTTCTCTGCATATAGAGCTTTGGATTCTCTGTATTAGGAAAATGTCTGGTTCTTTAGCAGCTGAAGTAAAGACTTGGTTTCCTATAATTAGGAATCAGCTTCAGGAGTTTTAGCTCTGATCCTAAGAAGATAGTTTAAGAGGTGATAAAATGAAAGTGAGTAGAAAGTCTTTAAAATGAAACTTTTAATGGGAAGGACTAGAATATTCAAGCACTCCATCCAGTAAAAAATTATGTCCCTGGAGGTCAGTAGTGGGGCCAATACTGTTCAGCATCTTGTCAGTGACATGGACAGTGAGATCGAGGGCACCCTCAGCAAGTTCACTGACAAAACCAAGCTCTGTGGGGCAGTCAACATGCTGGAGGGAAGGGATGCCATCCAAAGGGACCTGGATAGGCTCATGAAACCTTGTGAAGTTCAACGAAGAGAAACGTAAGGTCCTACACCTGGGGCATTCCCAGGAACACCTACAGGTTGAGCAGAGAAATGATTGAGAGCCACCCTACAGAGAAAGAATTGGGCGTGCTTGTTGACCATGAACCAGCAGTGTGCACTCACAGCCCAGAAAGGGAGGGCTGGGTCTAGATGATCTTTAAGGTCCATTCCATCCCCTGAACATTCCACTACTCTATGATCCTCATTCTGCAGTAACTGAGTCTTGCTCAGGCAGGCTTTTCTGAGCTGACTTAGAAGGGAAATGCTTCTGGAAAGTGATTAAAAGTGAGAAAATAAGATTTCAAAGCAAGTATTTCAAGAACTGCATTTATTATTCACCCATTTTTTTTTTCCATAAGGGAAAATGAAGAACAACTATACTATGTTCTGAAATTTTAATTCCGTGTTTGGGACTGGTATTTGTCTCAATGTCTTTAATCAAAAACTGTCCATTTATCCAGCTATACAGAACTATTCTGCTCATCTCCACACGCTGATTTATATTCCAGTTGCACGACATTCCCACTCCCAGCTTTAGATGAATGTAAGAATGCTGTTGTAGCAACTCTTTTTCCTGTTCTTATGCTAAGCTATGCCTGTGAGCTGGAACCAGATCCCCTCTAGATGAACAAGATCATTTCTGCAATCATGCTGCAAGAACCAGCCAGGCTTCCCCATTGTTCACTTACAAATATTGTGAGGAAGAATTATCTAGAGAAAGGCACTTGAAATCCACAGACTTACAAATTGGGAGTGCAAGGATTGACTTATGTGAGAAAGGAACCATCATTATGAGTCCTGCTAGCCAGAGGAGATGAAAGATGAGTCTAGTTTTCAGAATATTGATTTTTTACCTAGGCAGAACAAATTCCTGGCATTCCTCAGCATTTTCGTATTGTGTTGTGCAGGTTTTGACAGGGATAATTATCTTTGTAGTAGCTAGTATGGAGCCATGTTTTGGATTTGTGCTGAACACTGTTTATAGCACAGGGATGCTTTGATTACTGCTGGGCAGTGCTTACACAGAATTAAGGTCTTTTCTGCTCCTCACACTGTCCCACCAGGGAGTAGGCTGGGAGTGCATGGCAGTTTGGGAGGGGACACAGATAGGAGGACATCTAACCTCAACTAACCAAAACAATATTCCATTTTATATTGCATTTTGTTCAGCATATATACCTGGAGGAAGAAGAAGAAAGGGGGCAACACATTCAGAGTTTGTGATGTTTGTCTTCCCAAGTCACTGTGATATGTGATGGAGACCTGCTTTCCTGGGAATGGCTGAACACGTGTCTACCCTTGGGAAGCGGTAAATGAATTCCTTGTTTTGGTTGACTTGTGCTCACAGATTTTGCTTTTCCCATTCAATTTTTACCTCAATCTACAAATCTCACTTTTGCTCTTCCTATGCTCTCCCAATTCCACTGTGGAGTAGTGAACGAGAGGCTCTGTGGGGCTTACTTGACAGCTGGGATTAAACTATGACAACTGTGCAAAGTTTATATTTTCTTTTAAATTCTAGATGATTAAGGACTTCAGACTAGCAAGTTTCTTACTATGTCTGTAATGTTTTTCCTTCTAGTTCACTTAGCTTTTCCTGGAAATATGACAAGGTTGATTCTCAGTTTTAAAACACTGTTATAGGCTCCAAACTCTGCCCTAGAAGCTGCCGATCATCTTGCAGTCAGTCACAAAAGTGATATCTAAAACACCTGATACCCTCTAGTGTGCAGATAATAATGGTCTTTACTGAACAGGTATCAAACTAACTAATAAGTAAGAACTGCATTCGTTTTTATGGGATAGGTAGTGATTGGACCTCACTATCAAGAAGTCCACTATATACAGCGTATTTATGAGACTCTGTATTTCACAAAATAGTCTTAAGATGCTGTATGTCAGTTCTATAATAGTAATTTTAATTTTTTTTTTTTTTTTTTTTTAAGAAATCATTGCAGTGAAAGAAAGAAGTAGGCTTCTGTGTTATGTGTATGATTGGAAGTAATTTTCAGGTATTCAGGAAGCAGGAAAAAACGTGCTTTTAGTAGTAAAAAATTGCTTCTATATCTTATTTTATTGGATTGGAGTGTTCCCAGAAGTCATACCAATGGTATCTTTGTTATCTATGATGAGGAAATTTGAGGAAATTTTGATACATCATCTAAGAGTTTTGATTATTTTGATTTGAAGTTCTTTACAGGCTGTGGAACTCTAGTAGAATACATCTAAGATTATGTGACCATAATTTAAATAAAAATTTTAAAAATATCCAAATAAAAATTATTTGGATATGAGTGAATTTATTCCTCAGGTGTGAAAGATACTTAATATGTTATAAAGTATATGAATACATAAGTTAAAGAGTATAGCTTATAAGAGGTAGATTTAACAAAGAGGTTTTTGAGTTTTCTTCCCCAGAATGATATTTTTCCATCTTTTTCTGTTATTCCAAGAAGTCTTGTGCAAGTTTTCTTACAAAGAATGTTGTCTTGATTTTGAACATTTTCATTACAATATCTATTAGCCTGTGACTTGTCACTCATGGTTAATAATTTGGCTGGTCATTGTCACACTTACTGAAAGTAAAAGGAATTAAGAACTTAAGCTTTATCTTTTACAGCTTCCTCATTGTAGGGGAAGAAGAACAGTCAAACCATAGAAATTCTGTTTGCTTGTTTGATAAATGTGCCAATTGGATACTAAAGTTTTACCACCAGGTTAAATACACTACCAAATTTGACAATTCAGTCCTTCTTACAAGAACTGCACTTTGATCTCAAGCTTTTTAGTGGTGAATTTAAAATGGCTTGAGATCCAACTATGATTTTGAGTGTTACAAACTTAGTGAAAATCAAATATTAAAATGGACAGGATAGCTACCTAATTTTTTGAATAATTTTCCTCAGTTTTGAAATAGAGGCTTCAGTTAACATCTGTCTTGACAGGGAGTTGGGATCCAGCAACCATGAATGACAGCAGGAGAGTGAAATAAAGGGGAGAGAATGGTCTTGTTTTTCAGGAAATTTAACTAGCTTGTACATTTTCTGGAAACCATGAAAGCATCACAGTCATGACATTAAAAACTTGTGTTGAAACTTGTATTTTTCTCTTGAAAACAATGGTTATTCTGGGGAGGTGATGCGGCTTAATGAAGGGCTAAATTCTCTAGACATGCTGTAGCTGGGGACATGATGGCTGATTGGAATGACTCACAGGGAAACAGGCAAAGAAGAGAAAGCATTAGATCCCACTCTGCCAGTCACAACTGATAAAGGAAGAGGTTCAGTTAGGTCTATTGGAAAGCCTTTGTGTTTCCTAGGAATGAAAGGAAAACTTTTCAGTTTGAATGCTAAAAAAACCCTGATTCTTCAGGTGTTACATATGGAAGTTCAGAAAAATTATCTGATGGAAATATATGATTTCTCTCAATGATCTAAACAGGCATAAGACCGTAGGAATTTTCAATTTCTACTTAATGCAAACACACATTAGGGTACTCTTAATCTAATTAATATATGCTGATATCTGAATGATGAATTGTTCTAGATCTTTTATAAATATCAATTTAAAAATATATTATCAAAATGAGGTACAAAATATGTCCCTAATGAGCAGCTAGTCTTCCTCTATATTAAAGTAAAAAAGATATATTTTCTTTCCTGCTTCTGAAGGAGAAAGAGAAGCTAAGAATGGTCCCAAAACTGCATTGAAGGTTTCATGCCTCTGATCTGCTCCTCTTTTAGTTAGCTTTAGGCAGAGGAGGAAGAGGGCTTGCATTCTTATGTTAAGCATTTGGGTGTGAGTACATGTTTTGAATTTTGTCTTTAAATAGCAGAAGGGCTGAAGATTCACTGAGGAAACAAGTTAGAAATGGAAGTTGCTAATGAGAAGTGATCATCTTAGGAACATGAGCAGGAGCAGCTGTGAGATTCCATGAGTATGAAAGCCTGGATGTAGAAAGAATAAAAAGTTTCCTCATTCTCACAACATAATGGAGTCAAATATATTTTGTCAAAATGAAGCTCAGTTGTATTATAATTTTGGCTTCATATATAGATAATAAAAGGACAGTCCATAGTTCAATTTGCAAGCTCTTCAAGACCAGAGAAGTAATTGAAGTGTGAAGTGTGTGCATTAAAATAGAGAGCTGAGCAATGAAAACAGACATACTATTGCAGGATATGAAATCTCATATGAAAAGGATTATGTATTTCTAAGGCAACAGATAGACAAAACCTGATAGTATTTATGGGGCAGAATCCCTGTAGGGATAAAATACTGTTTTTAAAGGAAAATACCTCTTGAAGACATGTTGACTTTTTTGGGGGGGAAGGAAGTTAGATGTCCACAAGCAATCTTAGTTACAGACATCTCTGGATCATGAAACAGTCTCATGATTACAGTCTTGTGACTGTAATTTCTGGTTTTTAAGTCTTCATAAGACTTTTTATTATATCTGAAAGAATCTGTTGCCAGCCGATAGCATCCAGATTCTTTTCCAGTTGCAGGTAAAACAAACATGCAAAAAGAATCCGTAGATTGCCTTTCATGAAAAAAAGTGTAATTAATTAAATTCTTAAGTTATCATTCATATATCTGTTTTATAAAAGTACCACAGAATTTGTTGATAGTGTTTGGGTTGTTTTCAAAGAGCAAACTTGTTTCTTTTAAACTGTAGATTGAAAAGTCTACTTCTGTTCAAGGAAGTGCTGTTGAAAGGTTTCAGAATTGCTATGGAATTATTTTCATTTTAGGGCTTCTAAAGAACTCAAAAATTAAGCAAGTTAGACTTGTTTGGGAGTTCTTGCTAAGTTTCTTTTTATTTTGTTGTCAAGGTCTAGGCATCAATCCAGCTGGCTCTACATCTTCAAAGTCACACTTAGGAGGACCAGGAGGTATAAAAACAACCTATGAACTTTGGCTTGCAGATTAAAAGTGTGATTAAAAATCACTTAGATTTAAAAGTGATTTAATTTTGAACATCTTCTAATTATAACTCAAATGGAACAGTTGGCATTAAGAATCAATGGGATATGAATGTGAAGAAGGAAAGAGAACAAAATATAAAATAACTAATTTGCTGTCAGTCTTAGGGAAAAGAACATAGTTTAATCAACTTGATTTCTAGAAGGATAAAAAACTAATAATTAATAGGTAATATAATTACAGGCTAATCACCAAAAATGCAAATAAACAGTAAGTGGAGGGATGCTGTATCTTAATGAGTGCAAGTGTCTTGAAGATTGAAGGGTATTTAATTGCCTAAAGGAATATGGGACTCATCATGGAATGCAGAAGGAGAGCGATTTTGGGCTTGTGTAATAAATTTTGCAGAAAATTTTAAGGGAATAGTGGAACTGTGAAAGATGTAATGAGATATTTAGAGAAGGACCAAAGCTGGAGAAAGGGAGGAATAAGGGTGAATTGGGGAAACAAGCACAGGCAAATGGAGAGACAAGGAGGCAGGGCAAAGCAGGGAGGGAGAAAGAACTTCAGTGTAAACAGATTTCTGGCCAATGGGCTTAGCACTGGATCTGATCACCTGAATCTGTCATTTCTGCATGTTAAATGCTATTCCTGTTTTCCTCAGTAGAGTCCTTTCTGGTGTTTGTGTGTTGAGGTCTAAATGCCTGTAAATTGAGAGAGTTTGGATGTTTCCCTAGGGAATTTCAGTGTTGCAGTGTGTACCTCACCAGATAATTTCAAGAGAAAATAGCTGCTGCGTGGGATAAGAGGTCTGGCAGCAAGTTATGGGAGAGACAGTAGGTTTGGGGGCCACACAGTGGAGAGTCCAGCAGTCAGACAGTCAAATATTTGGTTGGCCAGGTGGTTCTTTCACCACTGGGGAAAACAGCCTGAGAGTCATCGTCTGAGAAAGACATAGGTCTCGGACAACTATTGTGGAGTGAGGGAGGTATGTACAGAACAAGAGGGGGTCTGAGTACCAACAGGAAGAGTGTGTCTGCAAAACCCAACGAATTCTACAGTCAGGTACTAGTAAGTAGGGAGACCAGAGGATCTGGGGCTAGCTACTGGGTAAATTTGGTATCTAAGACCAGCTACATATATATGTACCTAGAGAGTCTCAACTAGCAACACCCACCCTGATCTATAGGGGAAGAACATGGTCAGGCTTTTGATGTTCACAAAAAAAGATAAGAAGCTTGCATTGGTGCTCTTTTGTTCTACTAATCCTTTCTTATTTCCTAAATTCCAAGAAATTTTCGGTGACTTTAGTTAATTTAGGAAAGGGAATTTATTAGTGTGAAACTTTATTCACCAGATGAATTTTGTTGGGTGGATCATATGTGAGGTCAGTGTTTTTGAAATTTTTTATTTCCCATTCTAGTTGCAGCTTTTGCTTCAGGAAATGTTATGGTCTCATCTTGACTTACATAAGAATAACACGAGTCTTACATTTTATCCCCTCCCCAGCTTGATCACAGCACAAAATCTGCCAGAGCTCAAGTGTTTGGACAATGCTCTCAGGCACACGGTGTGAGTCTTGGGCTTGTCTTGTGCAGGGCCTGGAGTTAGACTTGATAATCACTGTGTGTCTCTTCCATCTCAGCATATTCCATGATTCTATGATTACTTTCAAGTACTAAAGCACTTCTGGATGTGTAGTAGTTTCGTGCCATGGCAAAGATGGAATTAGAATAATAAATCTGTTTCAAAATAATTTCTACACCTAAAACTTGTGCTCATAACTTTGAGTTATTGAAAGAAACAAATGTTGAATTTTCTGAGGTGTGATACTAAGAAAATAGACATGTTATCTTAAAAATAAAAAAACCCCTCCAATATAACTATAATGTTGTGAGGTTTTTAGTGTCAAGGTGTTTATTTTGTTTTTTGGGGGGTCGGTTTTTGTTTGTTTGTTTGTAGTTTGTTTTGGCTTTTTGGGTTTTTGGGTTTTGTGTGTGTGTGTATGTGTGCAATGGTGTTTTTTTTCCAATTTTTCTGTTTTATAGCTTTATTCATAAACTCCTATTCATTCAAAAGTGAGCTCCATTCCAGGAAGGGAACACACACTGTGAAGTAAAGTTATATTTTGTTATCAGTGAATGGTTATACTAACACATGACAAAAGTCAACATCTGAAGAAATTTTTCAGTGTGGGCAACTGGAGTTAGTGCAATACCTCACTTGAGCCTAGTTTACTTTCTGTGTGAATGAAGATCATATTAAAGATAATTGAGTTAGGGAGTACATTAGAAAGAGCACACAAGTTTTTATTTCCCTATTCGTAACCTTAAAAATTTCTAATTCACTGTGAACTGGCCTACTGCTGAGCAGGATCCCTGAAGAAGAAAGCACTGAATCCCTAGAACTGAAAGGCCACTGTCAGTATTTCCCCTCTAAAAAAAAGCAAATATTTTTTTGAAGTATTCTGAACTGCACCGGCAGCTCTACACAAAAAATAGTGAAGAAATGCTTTCTGATTTGCTACAGATAACAGATGGTGTGAAAGAAGTCTGTCATACATAATGTTCAGCTGCCAAATCTCTTCTTATAAAAGGATTGAATAAATATCCCGTGCAGATGATATTTTATGAAACAGATAATTCTCCCCAAAATAGAAATTTTTTTAGAGCTTTCCAATTCCTGCAAGTATATAAGTGTAAATATAGTAAGAAAAAAGATCTGTATTCTGTTTTATGGACAGTGACAGGAGGGACTATTTTTTAAAGCATTTTAATTTTTTTCTGTACATTGAGGGGAAAATATGATTCAGATTAAGATGCAACATTGAAACATTTGAATTGCACATAGTTCTTTTTATTATTGACAGCTTATTTTTTTAATATATCTCAGAAAAAATTGTTTGGATTTTTTTTTTCCTCACTAATTATCTTAAATGCTTTTTAATAGGAATTAAGAAGCTCATCAGGACAACCAGATTTCTCCAACTGATGCTGCTACAGTTCATGGCATACAGTTTTTGTTCAGGAATAAGCTGGTTTTAGTTTTTCTTTTTTAGCTTCCTTTTTATTCTTTTTTGGGAGGGAGGGTAGCTTTTGTAGGAATTTTCTTGGTTGGTTGGTTGATTGATTTTTTAATAGAAGGAGAATATTTTTGGCTCGGATTGTTAACAGAAATTAGTCACCTAATTCTTGTTCGGTTTGGTGGTACAGAATGGTCATCGTGATTGCTGAGATCAGGGTATATTCTGCGGTGAGAGTTATAGGTGTATATATAATACCAGCAAAACTCTTTAATTGGAAGACAGCCTGAACCCTCAGTAGTTACCAGTGTGTCACCTTCCTTTGCTTTCAAGATATCTGCCTCTTGAATTATAATTAGAAGGTTTCCTCAAATAGTATAATCAAAACTTTCAGGTTGTGGTTTTGATGTCTTTATTTTTATTATTATGTAATGCTAAAACATGTAGACCAAGTGATTCCCAAGCTCTGTACTGCTGGTCTCAGGAAGAAAAACTCAGATCTGGAGATATTTGCTAACTCATGTCTGTGTCCAGAAAGTGTTGAATGAAGATATAACATGCTTGAAAACCCTTGGTATTTGACAATTAAAGTGCCCTTTTCCAACTGTGCTTAGCACAGTGAGCATCCTGTCCTGTTGAACAAGTTTGGGCTTATGGTGAAAAGTTTCGGTACTATTTAAGCTCTCAATCAGCTACAAAATAAACCACTCTTATTTTCTCATTTCCCCCCCCTCCACATTTTCTGGTATGGAGTTATCTGAAGCCAAAGGATAGCTCTTTGAGTTCTGTCTTAGTACTTCTACTCTTCTCTGAAGACTTTGAGTCTTTGAGATGGAATTTAGAACTTGATGCTATCAGTAGTTTACAGTGGTTTGCCTGAATTGTCTATTCTTATTCCTATCCAGAGCTCAAGGCTTATTCCAGTATAATACAGAACAGGGCATTTCTGTGGTCATTTTTTTTTGCTAACTTCAACTTTAGGTCCAGATGTCTGTATAGAAACATCTCCAGAAAGCTGAGTTTTGTGAAGGCGCAACTCCTAATGTTTCAGCTAGCGCTTCAGTCTTGTTAGATACACAAAGAAGTATTGTTCCATCAGGTTCCAAGTAAGTAGGCTGGAAGGTTGAATCATGGTGAACAAGAAGCAGGAAGGCTTCTTTATCTTTAAATGAGGAATTGTTTGGTGAAATTTAGGGGTTGTTCTTTAATAATTTTTCCACATCCACAGCTAATCTGAAAGTAGGTTAGAGACTCAAATGTCTCAAAAGTCAAATTTTTCTTGTCCAGAAGTTAACTAACATTTTGAAAAATAAGAAAATCTAAAATGCGGTGCTTTCTCACATCTTGATGCAATATTTTTCACTGATATAAGCTTATTTATTAAATACACCTCATGGATCACAATGTGCCTTTGGCAGTCCTTACTGGGCATAATTGCTGCTAATGAAACAAACAAATGCTTACAGCTAACAATAGAGTGCCAAAATCTGATCCTGCTTAACTGAGGATATCCAATGTGAGCACAGCTGGTTGCCATAGATAGTACAGCGTACATTCCAGAAAGGTACTGAAGCAAAAGGTGTGAAAACCTTTTTAACAGTTCTTGCTTGCATATTGTACAGAGAATAACTGCAGGATGTGATTAGTGAAAAGGAAATACCTATTCTTAAAAGACCAATCATTTTCCCACAAGAGTCAGAAAGCTGTTTCACAGCATGTGATGCATTATCAGTTTTTCAAAACTCTTGTAGTGAAATTATCTTAATGTTCTTATTTGGCGTAGTTTTTATACTTCTTGCTACGGTGTGTGCATTCAAATGCACTCTGAGTGATGAAACACATTTTTTTAGTTCTGGACTAAATTATAATGCTCTTGAAGGTAGAAGACACATCTTTGTGCTTAGAGAAGAAACATCTTTGGCTGTCCCTTTAACTGAAGCCTCCTATTATTTCATACTGCAAGTTTCTGCTTTAGTTAGATACAGGTTGTTGACAGGTGGGCTGCATTCCCCCATATTTGCCCTTTGAGTGTCCTTCCTCACAGAGTTCTCTACAGTTTATTTTCCTTTTCCAGATTTAAGAGCCAGGTTTTGATATTTTGAGTAAGCTTCATTAGTATCTCCAGCGACACCAGTGGAGCTTCTCATTAAGTAAAATAGCTCTTTTCTAATGAAGGAGATTGGAATTTCTCTGTGTGGGAGAAAAATCCAACAACAATACCCTCAAATGTGTTACAGTTGGTTGATGTGTGTTTTTGAGCGGGTTTTGAGTGTGCGGGGTTGTAGAAAATGAAAATGAAGCTTGTGTTTATGTAAAAGGGAATACAGACTATCAAACCCACTGATTTTTAACTCTTTTGTCAATAGCCTGAGTCACTTTTTTATATTTTATTGACAAAACCTACTTTGAGTGAGGGAGGACTGAGAAGTAGATATTGGCTCACTTCTTTAAAAAAATGGAGTAGGAAGGATGTACAGGGTTATTTAAATTACTCAAGCTTCTAAACAAACTTCCAGTGATAATTCAGTCATAACTTCTTGATCAATAAGTGGAAAGGAGGAAGAAAGTCTCTGCCTTTCATTTAATATTTTACATTTGATCTGCATAAATATTGGTAAGATAAAGTAGAAATAAAAAAGGCACAGAAACCTTCATCTAATCAAAGTATGTTGCTGTCATATTTTATTACAATCACAGCTTCCAAAGTGGCAGCAAAATCTCTTAAAGAAGCAGTACAACTCCTAAGCCTTAGATTTTAGTGGTATGGGGTTTTTTAGCATTAAGAAAACAATATTTATAGATGGATTGAAGGAAAATATGATTTAAAAAAAAAATCATTAGTTACAGGGACACATCTGAGAGAGCAAGGAAATATGCAGTGTCATTACTTAATAGATCCCATCTGTTCCTCAGACAACATATAGAGGAAAAACAGCTTTTAGAGCCCTTGTTCACAAGTGTGATAAAGCCATGCGTTTTGAAAGGCTTTGGCATGGGCAGTTTGGACTATGGAAGAACCTGTGAGACATTGACTAATTAGAGTAAAGCAGATTTCATTAATAATTCTCAAGGTCTTACTTGGAGTTTTCTTTTTAACTTGACATCACTTCCTCTATTTTTTTACTCTTAAAGTTTCTTAGAGAAATAAAAACCTGCCTGTGTTGTACCTCTAAAGAAATGTAATGATGTGTTGTTTTTATTTTTTAAGCTCAGCAAGACTGCTGGGTGTTTCAATGACCAGAAAATATATCACTGTAATTTTAAGTTTTGGGAGTTGCCACTACTTTATACATGTGGTGCTTTGAGATTTGTGCCCCCAGGCTCAAAAATTAGATGCCTCAGTAGAGAGGAACCTCCAGAGTATAGTTTTGCCTGGCTGTGGTGGATTGACCATGGTTAACAGATGGGACCCAACCCAGCCATTTGTTCCCTCCCTGTCAGTGGAATGGAGGAGAAAGAATTGGAAGGGCAAAAAGAAGAAAATCCAGGGATTGAAATAACAACAGTTTAAATATGTTAAGTAAAGCTGTGCATACAAGCAAAGCAAAATATTCAGTACTTTGTGTTGGCAGGCAGATATAGAGCATTTTTGGCAGGGCCTCAGCATATGTAACAGTTACTTGTGAAGTCAGATGTAGTAACCATATACATTCTCCCATCTTCCTTTCTCTGAGTTCTACTGCTGAATATGATGTCAAGAGGCATGAAAGTCATATGGTATTGGTCAGTTTGGGCCAATTGTCCTGGTTGTGCTCCCTGACAATTTCAGCGCTTTCAGCCTACCTGCTGGAGAGGCACAGTGCATTGGGTGGGGGGTAGGGAATAGCTCCTGACATGTGCTCAGCAGTAGTAAAAACACAGGAGTGTTACCAATACTGGTTTTGTCACAAATTCCCTTCAGAACACTACTTTGAAGGCTATGTATAGGCTACTATGAAGAAAGCTCCATCCAAGCAGAATCTGATATGTAGGCCTGAGATCAGAATACTCTCCCACTGCCAATTCATTCTTATCAGCTAGAGTAGAGGGACAGTGAGACACTTCTCAACAGCGATTACAGAAACCTGAACTGGTCTCTGAATTTGAGTGATTCCTGACATTAAAATCTGAGACCCTGGGATTCCTAAGTTTATCATGCCATGGATTTGGTGAGACAGAATCATAGAATAACTTTGGTTGGAATGGATCTTTGAAGGGTCATCTAGTCCAATCACCCAGCAATGAATACAGTCTGACTTTAAATGTGTCTGGGGATCGTGCATCTTCCACCTCCCTGGGCAACCTGTTCCAGTGTTTCACCACCCTTATTGTATAAAATTTCTTCCTTAAACCTAGTCTAAATCTTTTAGATTATAACCATTACCTTTTGACCTACTACAAAACACCCTGAAAAAGTACTGAAAAACCACACTAAGATCTCCCCAGAGCCTTCTGTTCTCCAGGCTGAACCACCTCTTTCAGCCTGTCTTCACAGGAGAGTTCTTCCACTCCTCTGATCATCTTTATGACCCTCCTCTGAACCTATTCTAAAAAGCCCATGTTTTTTCTGTGCTGAGGACTCCAGAGGTGGACACAATACCCTAGGTGGCGTCTCTCTGGAGTGTAGTAGTAGGGCAGAATTACCTCCCTCAAGGTACTGGTTTTTGATTCAGACCGGGATGCAGATGGCTTCCTGAGCTACAACTGCACATTGCCAGCTCATGTCCAGCTTTTCATCCACCTCTACCTACAAGTCCTTTTCAGCAGAGCTGCTCTCAATCCCTTCATCCCCTAGCCAACCAGGAGTTGCCCTGATCCAGGTGGAGCAGCTTGCATTTGTACCTGTTAAACTGCATGAGATTCCCATGAGCCCACTTCTCAAGCTTGTCCAGGTCCCCCTGGATGGCATCACATCCCTCAGGCATGTCAATCACACCACTCAGCTTGGTGTCATCTGAAAACTTGCTGAGGGTGCACTGATCCCACTCTCTATGACATCAATGAAGACATTAAAGAGTACTGGTCTAAATGTGGATCCCTGACAGACACCACTTGTCACTTATCTTCACCTGGTCAATGAGCTGTTGACCACTACATTCTGGCTGCATCCATCCAGCCAGTTCTTCATCCACTGAACAGTCCATTCATCAAACCCAACTCTTTTCAATTTAGAAAAAAAGGATGTTGTGGGGGGCCATGTCAAAGGCCATACAGAAGTTCACATAGATGACATCTGTAGCACTTCCCTTGTTCACTCTTGCAGTCATAGAAGGCCATTGGTTTGGTCAGGCAGGTTTTGCCCTTAGTGAAGCTCTTCTGGGTGTCTCAAATCACCTCCTTGTCCTCTATACGCCTTAGCATAGCTCCTAGGAGAATCTGTTCCATGATCTTCCCAGGCACAGCCATGAGTATGACAGGTTCTCAGGTTCCCCCTTCCTAACATTTTTTAAAATGGGTGAAATGTTTCCCTACTTCCAGTCACCATGTTCTTCTCCTGACTGCTGTGACTTTTCAAATATCAGGGAGAATGGCTTGAGAATATCCTCAGGAATCTGGGACCTGATGAGATGCATCCCATAGACTTTTATACGTTCAGGTTTTTCAGGTGATCACAAATCTGATCTCTTGCAGTGGGAAGGGATTTACTTCTCTAGTCGCCCAGTCTCCCAGTCCATCCCCTCGAGAGGTGTGGGAAAGTGAGGTTTCCTGAAGGCTGAGATGAAAATGTTTTTGGTACCTCAGCCTTCTCTTCACCACCTGTTACTAATTTTCCAGTTGTGTTCATCAGAGAATGTTTTCTTTGACCATATTTTCTGGCTGACATACCTATAGAAGCCCCCCTTATTCTCTGCATCCCTTGCCATGTCCCTCCATCCACGCTTTGAAACCTGCACCAATGCGTGACCACTGCAGCCCGGGCCACCTCCTGTAGGTACAAAAATGCTGTTAGTGAGGATCCTCTTGTTATTTTTCTAAGTCCATGAGAGACTTTTCTCTCTCACAGAAGAGGTAGCAGGGAATGTAAACAACCAAGCCACCTGCAACCTTGGAAAGTCTTGTTTATGGTATAGTAGAAAATATTTTGATAATGGATGTTTTAGGATTTTGGTCAATCACCCCCAAGGGGTGGCTGGTCCTTTGTCCAATTAGACTATGAAGAAAAAAGTCTATAAAAGAGTTTGTAAAATAATTAAATAAATCAATCTTGCTGCACAATTCCTGCCTGCTGGATCTTCTCCTCCTCCTCCTCCCTATGGCTGTGGGACACGGTGATATACCGTAGGAACCAGGCCTGCGGTAATAACCTCCGGTCTTGATGTCACTGATTAGCTCAGGTGTGCTAGTGACCATGATGCCCTGTATCACATCCCCTCTGGTAGAGCTGTCTAACACTCCTTCAGTACTGCAGGAGTCTCCTGGATTGCCTACATTTTACCATGCTGCTCTATCTTAAAACAGTGTTTAGAACACCATCAATATTATAATGTCTAACCACTTTTGTCTAAGTTAATGAAGCTGTCATGTTGAATTGACTTGTGGCTTAAATAGGCGAACAGAAAAATAAAAACAGCCACAAAAGCATTACTCTTTTGCTAGCAATTCTAGAAGGATATTGTGAAGTAAAGTATTTTGTCTAGAGATGGGAAGATGAGCTTCAAAATAAACTATGTGTATAACCAGTCTGTATAACTAGTTATACCAGATGGTATAACTACCATCTCATAACAGTGAAATTGCTGATAGCACAATGTCAAAGTGAAACACCAGAGAGTCTCCTGGGACTGTAATTGAAGGTGATATATTTCTTTTAGCTCATTTTTCCCTTTTTGTTTCTTTTCTTTTATTAGGTTATTAACTACTTCCTTCTTGTTATAAATAAGATCTTCTTACCATATTTATAGAGAAGTTTATACAACAGCATATTTTTAAGTGCTACTAATGGATTTTGAGTCTGCCTTCTGAATAATTTGATCTCTTAATGCGGAAGAAAAAATATTGATGAATGCACATGACTTAACAATTTAAAATTAATTCTGTTCTTTTTTATCATCTAATTTTCATCTTAGCTACTCAGTGAGTCAGATCTGCAAAGGATAGAATTCATCGGAATATGAAAGGAATTAGTTGTACTGTTCTACTCTTTGTTTTTTGTTTTGAAGATGGGCCATGGGAAAAAAAAAAAGCCCTAAAAATCTACAAGCACAAGTTCCTACATGAATTTTCAGTATTGGGTGTTAAAACACATTCTCTTCTTGTTTGCTTCCATTGTTAACTTTGTATCACTGCTGCTTTTCTGTACAATGATTGCTTTGAATCGGTGTTTTAACATTTGATAAACAGGAAACGTGTTCTCATACAGTGGGCTCACTAATAAATATACTCTTCTTTTAGGTTCATCCTTCTACTGAACGAATAGCTGTCCTGAAGCTTGAACACTGTTGCTCATCTCTGTGTAACCTGTGAATTCATGCTGTGGTTTCCTGTTTTCTTGTACGCTGGGTTAGGCTAGCTGGTGTGCTGTGAAGATGTTCTTGAAGATTGACCAGTTCCTCCAGGACCTGTTTGCCCTTTAGAACAGCTCTGCACACCATCCATCCCTCCAGTCCCTGGGCAGGCTGTAAGACGCTTTACTAAACCCCAGAGTATTTTCTGCTGCTGTTCACCCTTGCTGTCCTCTGGGTTTTAATCTGTACCAGCACCTCGTCCCTGCAGTCAGGTAGGGTAGTGACTGTGGGACACTTCCTACCTGCTGTTCTGGTTTGGCCAAATTTAGAAATATATCCTCTGAGGGAAGGCACAACCACCCCTCCCCCACCAGGTTTGGGAAAAATAAATTTTCCTCGAAGGAAAGTGAAGGAGATAAAACTATTTATTTAACAAACACATGGGAAAAGGAAAATATTGCTAAATAATAAAATCTTTTGCTGTGGAGGAAAAACCTGGGAAAGTGTTAGAGTCCTCCCTTTGGTCTCCTCGGAGCTGGGGCTTGGCCCAGGGCCAGGCCCTCTGTGCCCAGTGGAAAGTCCTCCTGACGTGCTCTGGTGTTGAAGCAGTCAAGCACAAAAGGGAGAAAATCCGAAATTCCAGGGAAGGAAAGAAAAGTTCAACTCTCAGTCTCTCTCCAGAGAAAAAGAAACTGAACTGGCCAGAAACTGACCTGGGAGCAGCAAGCCGGGTGCTTCCTCGCTTCCCTGTCGCAGCTGGAAAAAAAAAGTCGCTATCTCTATGTGACCTTGAACAAGCTTCAAACTTCTTAGAGAAAGTTTTGCTCAGTTTTCCTTCCCCCTCTCAGGCTCAGTTTAAAGGCATAGAAAGGCACAAGAATTAATTTCTGGGCATAGGGCAGAAATATGGGATATACATCACAAAGTCACCCTAAGACACCTGCCAAGTGGGTGCATAACAGGGTACCTGGGTACCACAGTGGGTAGCAGTGTTTGACTGAAACCATGTTCTTGTTGACTCCAGTCAACAAGTTAGCTCACTCTAAGCATCAGTTATTCAATGCTTTTGATTTATTGGACAATATGAAACACTGTAAATGACCCAAGATGTCATTGGAGAAACATACAACAGAAACAGTGTGTGTGTAGAAGACGTAACTCTTGTTAGTCTGCAATACACATGAAGTATTTTTGTTTGTTTGACTGATATGTATCAAAACAATTAGGAGATCTTTTTTCTTCATTGATGGATGCTATCTTTTCAGCATCTTCTGGGCATTGTGACTGTGACACTGCAGTTAAAGTAAACACAGGTTGCGAGGAGAAATCTTGTCAATTTCACATCTGACAGCTTCATCTGCTTTCATTCAGAAAATTTAAATTCTACAGTTCTGGACTCTATTTTTCTGTGTTTACCTTTGATACTTTTACACAATTTTATAAAATCAGCTTTTTTTTTTTTTTTTAGTAAGAACTAGAGTAGGTTTTGTGGTGTTTGTCAGCTATTTTTGTTTTGAAACTTAATTGTCCGAGGATGTCCTTGTCTTGAAGGAAAATAAAAATTGTAAAATTAGGCAAAGTTAGAAGATTTAGTTATCTGGGGAAGGGAAGAACAGACCTAAACAATATCAAATAAGTATAACCTGAGTAGTTTATGTAGAGTGATCATACGTGCCATCATTCCAGGTGTCTTCCCTAATATTTATTAGTGTACTCAGATGAAAATTGCTAGTGCCCTTACAATGAGAGAAAACAGGATGCAGAGAAAGCTAAAAAATTTAATAATAGCTATGCTGTTCATTATAAGATGCACCCTGGAGAAAAAAACCCAAAAAAACAAAAAAAAGGAACCATTGAACATATTTAGCAAAATAAAAAATAACCTGAAGCTGGCTTATATTATGTCCTAGTGATACCCTTGAGACATAATTTTGATGATAAAACCTTTAATTTGACCTGTTTTAGGTATTCTAGTCTTTTAGCTCTTTCAGCTGAGGCTTAAACTGCTTCCTGTTCCTCCCTGTATAAGTCCCTGTGCATATATTGAAACATGAAGAGCAGCATTACTTTCCTGATACCAAGCTTTCCCTCCCCACCCCTGCCATGGAAATTTTGCCATTACTGTTTATTTATCTTTTAAAGCAACATTTGGACTATGAGAGATCGACAGGGTCTTCACATTTTCTGAAAAAGAAGTATAAACTGTGCAGCTTCTCTGTGAGGAGGTAACTTAGTGGCATATAAAAGAGATCCGATTCGTGATAACAAACATGCTCTGATGGCAAGTGTTATAGTGTGCTCAACATTAACTGGACAGAGTTGTAAATTAGGCTGCATTTCTAGCTAGTCTCAGTCTCAAACCTTGCTTGTTCTTTTTCCTATATTGCCAGCTATAGGTCGTCAGGTGCAAATGAGAATACTTTACCTGCATAATGAGCAATTAAGAGTTAGGGGTTCGTACAGTATCACCCTTGCAATTGTTGCTGTGATGAGTTGCCTATGCTTCATATTTTTTGCCCATGTCTGTGGTAACTTGTAGCTGGGGAAGATGAAGATGCTGTCCTCTTCCTGCAGCTGAGGACTCAATGTATGACTGAGAGACCTTAAGATCAAGCAGAGTGCCAGGAACTTAATTCTATTTAGAATCCAAGTCCATCATTTTACCTTGCTGAATTTTCACTAACTAGAACTTTTGATCAAAATTCAAATATGTCTAGGCCTATAAGTGCAGCAATTCAAGTAAAATGTACAGCAGGTTCCACCTTCTGTTTAGACAAAGATGTCAGGTTGGAAACTGTGTAGTTTAGGTTGCTCACAGGAAAGATGTATGTTATAGTATTTATCTCTTTGGCATTCTGTATTTATCTGCCCTTTGGGAGATAAGGATAGTACAACACTATGTAGGTTTAATCTGCTTTTTCTTACAAAAGCAGAAATTTTTAAAAGGACATTAACTAAAACCCCGTTCGGAAGAGTAACATGTTGTTCCCCTCTTGCTAGTGGTACCACCGTCAGAGACTGAAATATTATATTTTATAATTTAAACATTTTCTTAAAGGACTTTTAAAACTGTATTCCAAAAGCCGCAGAGAAGACTACCACACCTTGAATGGGGCCCTGAGGCCTGACACTGCTTCTGGATGAAGATAAGATAAAGTAACGACTCAGAGCTGGGGACATTCACAAAGCACAGGCTTAACACCTCCAAAGTGGAGAGACCACGGCCCCAGGGCTATCAGCTGCCAGACTCATACAGACCCTGGGGTCCTCACTGTGGGGGGGGGAAGCTTATCCACAGCAGAAGGGGATGACATGGCCCATCACAGGCGCCCCCCGCCAAGGGGTCCCCAGACCCTGCACCAGAACACCAGAGATGATGCAACAGACCCTCAGTGTTGCAAGGGACAATGTGTCAAGCTGGCCCCTGCAAGAAAGACATTCCCACCTGGCCCGAAGTGTATATTCATCCACGGAATTCTGCACTCTTCGGCGTGTGGTGTGGCAGCATGTAGCGGCGTGGCCATGGCGGTGACGGGCGACCCTCACCACCAGCAGACCGGATGGAGGGGAGCAATGAGACGTTGTTGGGACCCTTGGATGGGTGATCTGCTTCCACCTAACCCCTGTCACCTCTCCCTGTACCCCCACTCCCCACACACACTTCTTTTTTTTCATTTCTTTCTCTCTTTCTTTTCTCTTCCCTTCTCTTTGCCTCTCTACTATTAAATAAAATACATCCATTTTTTGGCATCAACATCTAACCTCGTTTGGTTTTAATCTCATTTCTGGGAATATTTTGAACCTTCTAAGTTCTTTCTGGTTTATGCTCAGAGACTTAGCTTGCTTTGCTTTTCTGGGCCTAAAACAGATCGTAACAACCACCAAACCTGAAGGGAGTAAGACTAGTTGCAAAAGAATACAGGCAGTTGAATTTAAGTTAAATAAAAACATGGACGAGTCCTTTAAATCTCATTCTATGTCACTAAGTTAATATCCTGAAAAATCTTATGTTTTTCAGTGTGGGGCACGATCTACAGGGGAAAAATAATCAAACAAACAATAAAAAAAAAAAAAAAGAAAAATAATCCCCAAAGTATCAAACAATCAATCAAAGAAAAAAATTGCAGCACTGACCTGTAGGAAAAATTGGTTTTAATTTCTCAAATAGTAGGAAACAAAACGATAAATATTTCACACTAGTGTACGAATGCTCAGAAAGAAAAATGGCCTGACTAAATTGAAATTTGCTCTGATGTCAGAGGAAACTTTTTAATAAATTGGCAGATATGATGAACACCATTGCCAAACATTTTCCACGTGCAAAAAATCAAGAGGGATGATCCAACATTCATAAGACATCTTTCAGTAATAACAGGACTGATGCAAGAGGATGGTTTTAAAAACTATTTGATTCATAGTAAAAACAAAATAAAAATTATTATTTATTATTGTGGTGTGAAAATCTGTATGTAGGTGCAAAGAAAGACAACATTGGCCAAAAGGTATACTTTTGTATGGCTGAAGAAATATTTTGTGAAATACTGCATCAACACTAAATCATCCAGCAAGATGTGGAATTTGGAACAATCTGAAGGAGGATTCCAAAGGAAAGGAATGGTCTTATGCAACCTGGGTGATTCTGGTGAAAACTAAACAAGAATTTGGCAGGACACCATTCTGGACGAATTTATAGTCTCAGACTTGATATTTTTTGTTACAGTGCTAGTAAGATAAACTGCAAGGATATGCTTTCAAAACAGAATTGCTTTTCAAATCATGTCTACCAATGACTTAATTACTGATGCTAATAATGGGCAACCTTCACTGGTGTGTTACTTTCTGTTTTAAATATGGAAAAAAATTAAAGGGTCCAACTCACCCAACTTCTCCAGCTGATTTTCATTCTAGGCATTTGAAAGTGCAGTCATCCTCCCTTTCTTGACCTCAAGAAGTCTGACTGGCTTTAAGAAGAGGTAACACATGCTTAAGAAAATATAAAAATCTTCACTGGGACAGTGAAAGCTGTTGCATTTCACAAAAGGATAGTTAGAGTGAAAAATTGTTAAATTGATGATTCTATTTAAATTATTTCGTTTTAAACGTATGTGACTACACTGAATCTAGTAGGTAAGATGTAAATTTAAAATACCATATTTAAGAGTAAATGCCATTAAGAAAAATAAATTAGATTTATTTCTGAATGACAGGGAAACTGGTTTATAGCAGTGTCTGCTGCTGCTCTAGTACAGGTTGCTTTGGCATTTTCATTATAACATTTGTTTCTGGGTTTTATAACTTCAGTTATATTAAAACTCTTTCAGATAATCTTTGCTATACAAGGTCAGATTCAAAGTCCAAAAATAATTGGTGATGAGCTAATTTTTTTCCTCATTCGTGTTCCAAATACATATATCACTATCGTGTATATCCATACCTCATCCCTATTTCACACTTAATAGCTTTTAGAACAGCTTTTACAAGAGAAGCTCTGTAAAAACATCTAGCTGGACACTTCTGGGTGTACTTTTTTTGCTTTCCTTGCAGGAAATATCTGTATCTATAAAATCATAACTGCTCCATGGGAAGCTATTTTTCCTGATGAGGATCTCCAAAAATTTTGGATATTCTGAAACTTTTCCAGGCTGCTAGTAAAAACTTGGTTTTTATCAAAACCTTCAAAGAAGTCCATTGGTCCTGTAAGTCCTTAAATTCTAGAGGTCATTCATAGATTATTCATTCTAATTCATGGACCTCTATCCATCTTGGAATGGGTTAACAATTGCAAACATTCTCAGCAGATCTTAGGATAATGGGTCTATTTGCAACTAGGCATGATCCACTTCAATTTGTGTTGCTTGCTGGCAGATTAGTTTGTCCAGAGTTCCTGCAGTTTAAGTAGATAAGTTATGATTTCATTTGGATGGACTGAAATTGAGTTCCTCTTGTGGGTTTCAGTTTGATGTTAAGATTCCAGGGGCATAGTCAATATATATACTGACATTTGGCTGTCCTGCACTTGACATAGCTGAACTCTAGCCCAGACTAATAAATTCAATATACTGCATAGGGTGACCTCATGGAGCTTTAATGGAGACAAAGTTTATTAATCCATTAATGGATATTTACTCTTGGAGAAGACAACAGATGTCATATTTTATAGATCATAATATAGGCCATACTCAGAAATAGTAGCTTTTTGCAATTCCTTGCAATTAGACATAGCTGTCTTTTTGGGTCTTGAGCTTCATCCTGTTTTTCCTATTAAGTCACATTTAGTTGTTCTTTTTCCTGTCTAATAAACTTAATTTAATTTCAGGAAACAAATGCACTGATGCTTTCTTTCTGTGCCAGAAGAGACACTTGTGCTTTTGGCAGCAATATTAATCAAAAAGTAATGCAACTTTCACTTTCATTAAGGTCTCCATATGCTGTTTTAGCACTACAAAAGGATCTTCAAATGTATTAATTGTCTCAAGGCTTCAGCCTGTTGTTAGCATATTGGAGCATGACCTAAACAAAAGGATGAAGCTTTTCCTCTGTGACTTGTTGCTGGGATCAGAATGCTAATTCCATAATAGAGCAGCAACTTGTAGGAGAACTCCAGAGACCAGGAGAGTAGTACCCTACCTAGCAACTGTTTCTCTGCAGGAAACATGGTATTTCATTTTTAATCTTCCCAGCACTCAACTAGCGAAGATTTTCCAACCTCTCAGCAGTCACTGCAGCAATCCACTGTAATTTACATCCATCAAGAGTATGAGCATCTGTTGTTAGGAGAGTCCTAGATCTTCAGTAGTGTTGAAGGATCTTGTAGGAATGAAGGAAAGGCTGCTTGCTAACCCGTAGGGTAGCTGTGTTTGAAGCTCTTCCCTCAGAGGCTGATTGAAAGCAGCTTAGAGAGTTGAAGACACGTGTGTGTGTGTATGTGCTGCTGAGACAGGCAGGGAAAGGACTCAGCCCTGGCCATGAGAGTTACGTAAATGGATGGAGAGTGCAAAACTATCAGATGTAGCACAGGTTCCACAACACAGTGAAAAGATGGCAAAGGAGATGGATAAGGGTATTATGGGACCCTGTGGGAGTGCTATCTTGCATGAACAGTGGTAGGTAACTTTAGCAGTAATGTCATGAACGACCAAGGTGACCTAGGTAATAGTGTCCGAAATACCAGATCGGAATATAGGTGAAGCCAAACTGTGACTGACAGGAAGTAAAGTAGTTGGGGACAGGTTGGTTGTTCGGGAGGAGACCAGGATGGAGAAACGGAAGATTAAGGGTGGTGTGTGGGGTGATGATGGTTGTACAAACATGAGAAAAAGGGGAGAAGTTTGATAAAAGGGGCCAGTTGCACATAAACAGCTGCTGCTCAGTGCTTTTTTGCTGACAAACCATCCAGTACTTACCCACTTCAGTGTATCCTGCCTTCTTAATAATCATGGCCTTAACCACTATTTGTGTAAGGTATTCTGTACGTGTGCTCAAAGATCTAAATGCCAGCAGCTGGGGTGTGAATGGTTGAAAGGTCTGTCACTGGAGAAATGGCTGTGGGCCATGGGGTCTGTAGGTCTACCGGCAGCAGATGGTTTATGTTTCCCTAGAGCTTTGCAATTCTCTGTGTGAGTATGTACATATAATGTGCTGGCAGATGTCAAATTGGGCTCACTGGCAAGTAGAAGGAGACCTGCATATGGGAAGACTTAAGGCCTGAAGCAGTGGCTGCATAAGGCACCCAGAATCTCTAAAATGTGTTTTAGGGGTTTGTGGAGTTTGTGCTGATATTTGTGACTGCTTTGATTTAACCTTGGTAGGCAGCTAAGCCCCACAGAGCTGCTTGCTTACACCACTACAGTGGGACAGAGAAGAGAACTGAAAAGGTAAAAGTGAGAAAACTCATGGTCTGGGATAGTGATAGTGAATGAATTCCTTATTTTGTTTTCATTATTAAACTACTTCTCATTGGCAGGCAGATATTCAGCCATCTCCAGGGAAACAGGGCTCCATCAAAAGTGAAGTTATGGGAAAGCAAATGCCATAACTCTGAATATTGTATCCACTCCTCCTTCCCTGCAGCTTTTATTGTTGAGCATGATGCCATATGGTATGGAATGGCTGTTTGGTCAGTCAGGGCCAGCTGTCCCAGCTGTGCTGCCTCCCAACATCCTGTGCACCCTCTCACTGGTGGATATGAAGAACAGAAAAGGCATTTGCACTGATAAGCTCTATTCAGCAATAAAACTTCCCTACATTGTCAATATTGATTTAATAATAAATTCAAAACATAACAATGTACAAGATATTATTAAAATATTAACTCTATCCTGGACAAAAACAGTACAGAGATATTATGAATTAAGACACACTTGTGAAAAAACAGAATGGGGGCATGCGTTTTTTCATAAATGGACTTCAAGGCTAATCAGTCAAAGAGGAAAAAAATCTTGGTGGTATTTTTGTTGTAAGTACATGTTGTTGGTGTTTTAAGTAGGTGTCAGTAAAGGCACTGTTGCTGTCTATGTCAGTATTTTGACCGTTGTCTTTTCGGAATGGGAGTGCAGTTCTGCTGCTGGTTGGAAAGAGGACAAGAGCAGCCACACCCATGGGACAGGACCAGGAGAGGCTTCCTGGCCTGAGGCTGTGTCACATTGAATGGCAGTAGCTGGAGTTGAGGAATCACAGATTTGCAGAATATTCTGAGTTGGATGGGATTCACAAGGATCATAAATTCCAACTCTCAAGTATATGGCCCATACAGGGATTGAACACAAAATGTTGGTGTTATTAGCACCATTAGCACCATGTTCTAACAAGCTTCTGCCACCCACTCGATTCTGTGTTTGTTTTGGTTTGGGTTTTTTTTTAACACACATAAAAAGTGGCTCATTAATATTTTTTTTTCATGCATATAGTCTTTATATTCAACACTTTGAAATCAGATATTAGTATTTAAGAGAAACAATACTACTAATGCTGCCTGTCTCTGTTGGGGCATGCCATATCATGGCGTAGAAGAAAATGTTGCTCAATCTATTCTTCTCAGTGTGCTGAAGCAATATTAACTTCAATGATTACAAGAGGGGGGAAAGGAACCTCTTGCTGAATTTATAATTATTCCTTACCTAGTTTCCATAAATCATTGACCTAGAGAAGCCTTTTTTTTTTTTTTTATAAAAATGATCTGATGCTGCAGTGTTCCTAAGTATTAACTCTCTTTCAAAGAAACTTTCTGCTGTCTCTTTGACACCAGTTATTGAAAAAAACAAAAGTTTTATTGCATGTTATAAAGGAAAATCATTGCTTGCCTTACCAGGTTTAGTAATTGTGTATGAAACTTTTCCAAACAAAATTTGCTTTACAGAACTAGCAACAGTAAAAGTTAAATTTCAGCCCTGTTGAATTCAGAACAGTGAAAAGTGGTTTTGAAGCTGTTCCAGGAACCTTGAATAAAGTGTTCTTATCCATCAGTTAGCCACTCCAGATTGTATTGCTGGGTGGCTCTCACTTCGGGGAAAGGCCATTCAGCTGGAGCAAAATTTTTTCACATATTTAAATTTTATTCATTTTCTATGCATGTGAACAAGCTCCCCTTTTTGTTGCAGCTACACCAAGGCAAATGGTGCTTGAATTGCAAGTTTGTATTTAGTTCAGTAGTGCCTATGCAAACTGCAGTACTGTGCAACAATTTAAATTATTTAGCCATTCCCATCTTAGAGTTACAATCTAAGAAAGCTTCTTAAGAAAGATGACTTAACCTGAGTTAGGTAGGGAGAAAACAAAACTCCTCTGTGAGTAAAATGGGTATTACTGTTGTTATCAGAGTGCCTACTAGAGGGAAGAAAGAAGTCTCCTAAGGAAATAGCTGTTCCAAGCACCTGCAGGGCTTTGCCTTAGTTATTTACACTTTCTCTGATTTCAAGACATGCTTCTAGGCATCTTTACAAACTGAGCTCTTGAGGTTTCTTTCCCTTCTTATGTTCATGTGCCTTGAGGGTAGTAATGGTGATGTTTCACAGTACAAGATGGAATATGCTTTCAAAAGTGAGTTAATTCTTGTTAGCAAACAGTGTTTGGCTCAGAATTTGGGAATCTATCTATCTTTCTCTTTCAAATTTCTGCCCTTACAACCAAGTGAGATTTTCTGTTTTCATGTAAGGAATTATGTAATTTTGCTCCTGTGGCTTCTGGACTAGCTAATGCTATTTTCTGCTCTTTGCTGCATACATCTGCACTATGTTGAAGCAGTGTTGCCTCTGGAAATTAAGATAGGACATTTTAGGAGGTAGATTAAGTAGACAAGTATTGAATTAATGAAAACTAGTATGTTAGCCATGTAATCCAAAAGATCTAGGTGTATGAAATGTACTTCAGATTTTAAAGAAAAAGAATCTTTGTTTCTATGTTAAAGATAGACTTGAAATAGTTATTATTATTTAAAATAATCATCTTAATAGCCAGAGATGACAATAACTGTAATCACCGGCTTTGTTGTCCTTAACTTCTTCAGAAAAATCTATATAAACATCAATTTAATATTGCATTTGTGTGTCAAATAATTTTCTTCCCTCTAATATTCTTTATATCAAGGCTTAATCAGATTAAGTTATGCAGTCCTATTTTAATGAGTGGGTTTTAAGGGACTAAAAGTTATACCCTTTGGGCAGCATACATTTAGTAACTAATCTGTAATTTAATGAAAGCCAAACCCCATTTATTTGCTGTTCCTGTGGGGAAGACTCTTTTTGGTGGAGTGTATTTCATATTATATGGTAGGTTCTTTAATACGTACGTAACCTTCATAAACACGGTATTTGAAATTCTGTGAAGATCCAAAATCATTGCTTATCCTGTAATCTTGTAGCAGCAACAACAGAAACTACCCAAAACAACCATTTAGTATCTGTATAAAATCATCCTTTCAGTTCATGACTTAATAGTTTATAATAATAGTTTCTTGATAGCTGACACTTACTGATTATGTTTAAAAGCTCACCGCAGTAATATTCTGATGTAGCACTGGAATTTTTTTGTCCTTGCAATTATTTTTATAGTATAATCTCAAAAGTTTAACTCCAAAATTTGATTTATTTAAAATTTGAGAGAGCTGGAGCTAAATAGGAGGTCCTGAAGTAAAAGGAACTGAGGCTTTACCAAAAACAGTGACAGAATGAGCTGACAGATCACCAGTGGAAAATATACCAATCTTCAGCCGCATTCCTCTAGTTTAAATTAATAAGTTTGAATACAAGCATGAGCTTCTTAGACATCAAAGCGCTCAGAGAAATGACTTTTCCTTTTAATTAGAGGAGTGTGAAGGCCTTGTTACCTTTTGTCCTATTTCTCCTTACAGTAGCCTGTAGATGGGTATCCCATGTCTGTGGGGTTACAATAAGAAAGTTTGTTATCACTGAGTTGATTACAGTAAGAAAGGCTTCATTGCAGAGCAGGTGGAAAACGTGAAATTAGAAAGAAAAGGAGGGCAAAGCAAGTGAGATGAAAAACTGCTTGAAAAAGGGATAAGCAGAAGAAGAAACAGAGGGAAAGAAAAAATAATAGAGGATTGTCTTAATGAAAACAGTTCTGTTAAAAAATGAGCTATTACTGGCTGACGCTTGTTGATAGAAAACATTGTTTTCTTTGTTCCACTGCAGGTTTTGAAAGTTTTCGAGGTTAGAGAAATTTCTGGAGTTCTTTTTTCTTACTTAATTAGTGCTGCTTTCTACCAAATACTCCCTGCTTTGATTTGTCTAGCTACAAATGTTAACACGTCTCTATTGAGTTTTCAGGTTGAATTAATTTAAGCTAAGATTTCTTCCTAATGTACTTCTTCAGTAAAGTTTTGACTCAAGGTTATAGCTAAATTAACTTTCATTGAAGGACTTCGTTCACTTAACTTTCTGCTTCTAAGCATTATTGGCAAGATAGTACCCCAAATGCTTCTCTAGGGCTCTGTCAGAGTGGATTCCCTGTTAGGAACTGGACCATAAACACTTCTGCATAACTGCACAGAAGGCTGAGAGATGCTTAATGGCAAAACCAGTTATCTATTTTAATGGTCATATAAAGAGAACCTAACTACTATAGGCCTTCAGGGAGCTCATCTTATGATTAGAGAGAGATATGAATATTGATGCAAGCTGAGTGGACGCTGGAGGGGCAGTTCGGGGAGGGATGTATATCTGAATCACAAAATTAAAAAAACAGATTTCTTTTTTAAAAAAAAAAATCTTTGAAACAGCTTTTCATCAGAAAATATCATGTGTCTAAAATTAACATATTTTAATGGAGTTATGTGAATATATATAGAGATATGTTTATGTATATCTATATATGCACATATATTATGTATGTATAGAAACACTCAGAAAAATATATTTACCGATATCTCTTTTCTAATATTGTCAAGGCAATAGTAATATTTAATCTGTCTGCACAATGGTAACTATTCAATATAATTATACATTAAACTCTGAGTTGTCATAATGGCACTACTTTGAAGCTATCAAAATATGGCAGTGGAATACAGTAATTTTGAGATCTTGCAGTGGAACTGTGTTTGTAGAGTCATGTGAAGAAAATAATGCAACTACTTTTTTTTATTTTTCTTTTAGTTTGATTTGAAGCAGACAAATTTTCAAATGGCTAAGGTTTTCTGGAAAATAAGCTTGTCCATTCCAACCACATGAGCTGTCCTTTCCAACTAAGTGAGTTTTGAGTACTCCACTTTTATTGTCTGTGTTTGGTTTGATGAGTTATTGCCAGATGATTTAGAGGGGAACAAGTGTTAAGATTGTGTCCTCTCCTGAAAGATGTCTGAAAATATTACCAAAATAAGTGACTTACATTTGAACCAGGGGAGGGAGATGGCCCCTGCTGAA
>NW_008238983.1:2345681-2351570 GCF_000691975.1 Corvus brachyrhynchos | reverse complement strand
AGCGAGCCCTGACATGATGGATACAAGAGACTTTGAACTGCAGAGCATGTAGCATCACCCTAATCTTCACTCTTCCAAGATAGCTAAAAAGTGGGTGGGTATAGGAAAGCATGGTCTGAGAATTCCTCTGAGCATTGGAGCAGCATCGAGTGAGGCTGTGACAGTAACACCATGGTTGCCCATTCCACCCAGCATCTCTTGGACATGCCTGATTGCCATGTTGTGTATTAGCATCCTTGATGATGACATTCTGCTGCATAATCCCAGCACTCCAGGCTCTGTCACACTCAGTGTGCCTCTGGGCTGCTCACACATGGATGCCACCACCTGCAGAGTCCCATTAGTCCTAAAATCCAAGTATGAATGATTTTCAAG
The DNA here is from genome assembly GCF_000691975.1 of Corvus brachyrhynchos. Classification (NCBI taxonomy): domain Eukaryota; kingdom Metazoa; phylum Chordata; class Aves; order Passeriformes; family Corvidae; genus Corvus; species Corvus brachyrhynchos. Next base: position 2,351,195 of record NW_008238983.1, on the reverse strand, counting down.
CTTTCCCCTGGCTCTGTTCCAGTAAGCTTGCAGACCTCCTCAGCCTCCCATTCCTTGTGGTGCCTTGCCTGACCCACTCAGCTCCTTGAGAGGCCTCTGCTCCATGTCTGCAGCCATCTGCAACCTTTCTGGGTTTCTTTGCTTCATCAGCTCCCACCTGGAACTCATTGTGGTGCTCTCACATCTTGCTGATGTGCAGCCTCATCTGTACTGCAGAAAGACTGAGATTCTCCTGGGATCCCGCTTCAAACCCAGTGGGGTGGGTGTGTGTGAATGTGGATCACCCCTGGCCAGCATGGGGGCACATTTGCCCTCCACTTGCAGTGTTTTCCTGATGATTAGGGAAATGTAGGATGTAGCATAGAGACTACACAGCAGCTCTAAATTCACTCTGACCTTTCCTCCTCTCTCCCAAATTGTTGCCATTTATACACTAAACCCCCCCATCATTCAGGTCAGGGGGCTTCCTAGGCCAAAGTCTCCTGGGCTGAAACCTGACCCTGGGCAAGCCATGTAAGCTGAAGCCCTTGGTTTGTCTTAGTTGATGGAACAGCTTATCTCTAGTCTCCCTTCCATTAAACCTCCTGATGAGATTCTGGAGTACCATGTGGCCAGGATACAGCAGAGAGGATTACTGGTAGGACTTAGAGAGTCCTATGGAGGGTGATTAGCAACTCAGCATATACTCCTGGCTCCTGAGAGCCTTCAGAAAGCCAAGCAGGGCACTGCTGAAATCCATTTATGTCTGGGAGCAGGAGAGATCAGAGTGGCAGCAGTGTCTCAGTGCATGGACAGGGGATGGGAACAATATTCAGTGAATATTTGTTTCTGATCGGGAGTCATCTCCAGCTCTAGGAGTTGTATTACATTATGACTGTTGTGTTTGAAATATTCCAGTGGAAGACAAGCACCATGGATAGAGAAGTCTCTGGAGAAAGGAAGATGTGGGCTGCAATGAGGCCATAGCTGCTTGTTCCTGTGTTGGAACTCCCACAGCCTGGGAATTTCCTCTCCCCTGTTTCTTCTCTCAGCAGTCCTTTGCCTTCAGACTGGGATGTCAGTAGCATCACTGTAGCACTCAGTGGTTAACAATTAATTTTCCAGCTCTGTTGGGAAGAACAGAACAGCCCAGCTCTCTCTGTTGAAGAGTTTTATCCCATCATGCAGGTAAAGCCAGGACACCCAGCCTGCCTCACCATGGCTCAGCCTGGCTCAGCTCAACAAGACACAGCTTGGCTTGGCTCCATGCTCCAAAAAAATGGCATTTTGCCAGTAGTAATAGCTTGCTCTTTACACACTGTTAGTTAATCTTTATTTCTTTTGTTTGTTTTAACCCATTGAGAGTGTAATTTTTTGTTTTTAAAAAAATATTTAGCTGGCAGATTAGGACTTAAAAGGCAGAGCGTTTGCACCAGTACTAACAAGGTGGGTGTTTTGGGATGTTAATTATAGATTGAATTGCTTTTTGTGCATTAAAAATGTGTTGCAAAGGGGATGGGTACTTTGAGGAGGCATGCTTTTTCTCCCATGCTCATTTTGGTGTTAGGAATTTGGGTTAATGATATCTGAATGTTAATTGGAGCAGCAGCCCAGGGTCCCCTCAGGACCTGGCACACCTTGTCAGCCAGTCAGGCAAAGAGGGGATGTTGCCAGGAGTATCCGAGGGAGATTTAAATGGCTCCAGGGAGTGCAAGTGGCGCATCCATTTGCACAGGCAGGGAGAGCAGGAAGAGCACTGAGGTACTGCAGCAAAAGCAGCTAGCTCAGTTGCTGGTCCTTATGTTCCCCAAGAGAACTCAAATATGATGTCCACTCTGAGGTTTTGTCTAAGGTCATCAATAAAGATGTGGCACCCAGACAGAGCTCACAAAAAACCCACGAAAAACATGAAAAACTCTATGTAGCTGTCCAGGCTTCAGGCTACGGGGAATGCCTAAGCCTCTTAGTGGATTGTACCAGCACTGGAAGTTGCATCAGACATGACCAGGCGGACAAGCTGTTCAGCCTGGTGGAGATACGAGATGAAGTAGAAAGGATGAGAAGCATCAGAGAATCAGAGAGGGAGATAGACTGGTGGGACCATGCTCAGCCCTCCCTAAAGTAGAAGCAGTTACCAGAAACAATTCAAGATCGAGGGGGTCCTCTATTCATCCCCCAACAAGGAGGAGGGTACCAGCTGTGAAGCAAGAAGCTGGGTCAAACGGGCCCTACCTGTAGGAAGGTCTTCTGCCTCTGTGGGTTAAGGTGTCCCTAGGAAACTTCCAAGCCTGGTGTGACCCACAGACTACTACCCATTAATGATCTTCCATGCAGGGGGTGAGGAAATGGCAATTCATAGTCTGAGGGCCTTCAAAAGAGATTTCAGGGCTTTGAGACCTTTGGTAAGGGAATCTTATCCTGAAAATTTATCAGGACTTAACAGATGCATGAAAACTCTTTCAAAGGAAGTTTATTTGTGTAACAGTGCAAAGTGTGGGAACTTCAAATCTTCCTACAAATCTTCCTACCACAAAACTAGGTATCTATTTGTTACTGAGGTCCATCTGCCAAGATGCTATGTTAACACAACTATTCTGTCTTTATACCAAAACTAGTGTAGGTGTTGGACTCAGTTCCTGTTTCTGTTTTGTTGTTTTGTTTTGTTGTTTTGTTTTTGTTATGGTGGTTTGCTGGTTTTTTTTATCAGTACTCACTCTGTTACCAGTCGTAGACGTGCCCTGAATTGATAAGGCAAGCAAACATTTTGACTCCTTTTGCCAGTGTAGTTGTCTCAGTGCTCAGAAGCAGTATTAATGTTTTTCTTTTTTATCAAAAAATTGTAGTATCTCTCATCAATGGTTGTTGTCACCAGCTGTTGAAAACCACCAGCTGCTCCTTTTCTATCACCAGCTGTTGCCTACAGGGATGTGCATCTTCAGAAATGTTCTTTTAATAAACTCTGAAATTACATGTCTCATAATAATGCAACTTAATCTTTTGCTTATATGATTGTTTAAAATATGCTGTTTGTAAAGAAGCATATAATGAGAATAGAAGCACAAGAAGCTGTCTCTGTGTCTGCAAAATACATGTATGAATAACTGTAACTCACCATTATGCTAGATTGTCCAAACAGTGGGCAGAGATGGCTGTTTCAATATAAATTATCTGTGTATAAAAAGATATACAAGTGTGTGTGTATATATATATATATATATCTATATACATATTTAGACCAACTCTTTCTCCCCTCATTGAAAAAAAGTGTTCCTCTGCATAGCAAAGCTGTTAGAGAAAGGAGAAAATTTAACTGTAAGACAGAAATCAGTACTACACTGCTTAAAACACCCAAGTAAAAACTTTCAGATTTGCCATTATGGGAAGATTTTTAAACATTCGTTTCTCTGGTAATGGATACTAAATTAGCTTAGTAAGAGAGGTGCTTAATGGAGATTTTTGTTCAAGAAGAAGTTATTTTACTGGAGGTTAAGTTCCTTGAGACAGTTGTTGTAAATGCTGGAGTTTTTATTTTATTTTAACAAGCACTTATAGAGCAATTTGAGTCATACCTGAAACCTACTGGAAAGTTGCTGCTGGTGTACTGCAATTTTGCACACTGCTTGCTGGAGTTACAGTGATGAAGTTCTCTAGAGTGAAGCAACAAAGGACTTTTGGAGAGTTCAGCAACTTTAAAACACTTTCCCATACCTAAAATGTTGCATTTCTGAACTGAAGTATTGTGGAATTTTGTTGACCCTCAGATATCAGCCAAGGAGAACAACAGCAGTGGAAGCACTGGCCAAGGCTGAGCCCATCAGAGACAGTAGTAGGGAAAAAAAACAACCTACTTTTGGAATACCAACAGCAGAGAAGAATGAGAACATATGAGAGAAACAGTTCTGCCGACATTAAGGTTAGTGAGGAAGGAGGTGGATGAAGTGGTCCAGGTGCTGAAGCTGTGGTGAAGACCACGACTGTCCCTGTGCAGCCATGGAGGTCCATGGTGTAGCAGAGATCCACCTGAAGCCCATGGAAGACCCCAAAGCAGAGCAGGTGGATGCCTAAATGATGCTGTGAGCTGGTGGGAAGCCCACACAGAAGCAAGTTTGCTGGTAGGTCTTGTAACCCTGAAGGGGACCCACTCTGGAGAAGCCTGTTCCTGGAGGACTGAACCCCGTGGAATGGACCCATTCTCCAGCCCATGGGAAAGACTCACGTTTGAGATGTTCACAGACGACTAACCCCATGGGTGAGGAACTTCATGCTGGAGCAGGGGAAGAGTGTGAGGAGTTCTTCCCTTGAGCAGGAAGGAGTGGCAGAGAAAGCATATGCTGAACTGACTGCAGCCCTTACTCACTGTCCTACTATGTCACTGGGGGAAACCTTGGTAGGAAAAATCAGCAATGAAGTTAAGCCTGGGAAAAGGGAGGAGTGGGAAGAATGGTTTTTAATTTTTTGTTTTATTTTTTATTATTCTATTCTAATTTGGTTGGCAATAAACTAAACTATTTCCCCAAGCTGAGTATGTTCTGCCCATGACTGTAATTGATGAGTGATCCCTTCCTGTCTTTATCTTGATTCACAAGTTTTCACTATATTTTCTCTTTACTGTCCAGCTGAGGAGGGAACTGAGTTATATCAAGAAAAGAATTTTGCCTCTCTAATTCATCTACTAAGCATGAAAATATTGTTTAAGTTGTATAACTCTAAGAAGAGCCCTCAATATTAAAATTCCTGTCGGGGTCCCTCCCCCTGCCATGGGGTCCTGGGAGAGGGGCCCTGGGGTGGAAGCACGGAGTTTCCGTAGCCCCTGGTCAGCCTCGTTCCCCATTGGTTGTTTTGTGTTCCTCTGTGCAGGCAAGGACCCTCGGGTCCCGTGATTGCCGCAGTTTCTCAGCAGAACCCACCCATGTGGCTGGAGAAATAAACATCTCTGAAACATGTATCAAGAATCTGTCCATATATATTTCTTTCCCACAGGCTGCCTTGTTTGATACATTGTGTTACAGAATCCCCACTGTAACAAACTGGTGGAAAATTGTGAGCAGAACGATCCCCGATCCCTAAGAACAGAAAATTCGTGAGTAAAAACCACTCTAGATCTCTCTCTTCTCACCTTGGTTTGGATATTCTCTCTGGACTATGGAAGAATCTTGGGAAATGTGGCTCTCTGAGCCACAGAAAGAAATGTATCTAGAAGTTAAAGGAATCCTTGAACAACAAAACAAGAAAAGTATTGGAACTGGGAGATCTACAACATTTATTTAACTGGCTTTTCAAAAATTTCTTGTATATTTCTCGAGACTTACTTTTTGATATTGATCCTCCTGGAACTAGTCATGGGTGTTTTTGGTACGAGATCTGGGATGAGATAAAGGATCAAACAGAACATGGACTAGTGACAGAACCTCTCCGTGGATCCATTGTAATCAGTGAAGCTCTTCAGGAGCATTTGTATGGTCCCATTACCCCTAAAGCAGAGGACGACTGTAATCCCGCAGCCAAGACCGCACGGCTGCCATCCCGGGAGCGCAT
>NW_008238983.1:2322882-2344673 GCF_000691975.1 Corvus brachyrhynchos | reverse complement strand
TCTGTTTGGACATTTAAAGACTCAGGAGGGTGGCTTGTATTGTTTTGAAACTGTTCTTGTTATGTTTATCCAGTTGTTCTCAATGTTAAGTTTTAAATCTCTTTTGTAAAAAATAAATGGGTGAAATGTCGGAGTCCCTCCCCCTGCCATGTAGCCCTGGGAGAGGGGCTCCGGGGGGAGACACGGGGTTTCCGTAGCCCCTGGTCAGCCTCGTTCCCCATTGGTTGTTCTGTGTTTCCCTGCGCAGGCAAGGACCCTCGGGTCCCGTAATTGCTGCAGCTCCTCAGCAGAACCCAGCCATGTGGCTGGAGAAATAAACATCTCTGAAACATCTATCAAGAATCTGTCCATATATATTTCTTTTCCACGGGCCTCCTTGTTTGATACATTGTGTTACAGAATCCCCACTGTAACAAATTCCTTTATGAGTGTGAAAGATTGTCACACATGGTGCCATTGTGCTTTTAAGTGAATGTGTGGAAAAATTTTGTAAACAAAACAGTATGTCAATAGTAAATAAACTTAGCTACCACTGTTTTATCAATCATCCTTTTTTTCTTTTTCTCTCAATGGCTGGTTATAACGGTTTTTTTCTATGAAAGTTAGGTAATAACAGAATCAAAATTCCATATACAGAATTCTTTAAAATTAAAAAAGTAAACCTCTGTAATAACATGTCCATATTAATTTTTTTATATCAGCAGAAAGACTTAGCATAGAATGAAATTTTTTTATTATGATGATTTTTATTTAATTTTTTAAATGCTGATGTAGATTCTTCCAAGTTTGAACCACCTGTTCAAGTGCAAAAAACTTCCAGAAACCCCAAACAAACTGCAATAAACTCCACCTCCACAACTGTCTTGCATTTTCTGGAGTGATCCAATGAACATTTGTTTTTTGGCTGAAATTTCTTTTGGAAGGTAATTGGAGTCCCTATTGCATTGTAACCAATCATTTGCTGGTGAGCATGGCCTCTGGTCTCCCAGCCGAGCAGTCTTTCCTGATCCTGTCCCTTTGTCAACATTTAATCTAAGATCTCCAAAAGTTCATGTGAATTGGGTAGTGGAGTAGTCTGGAGAGAAAAGAAGCTGTTGAACTAGAGTTTGCTTAAGCAAGTAAGGCAAGTAGGTTTAGTTTCCTGCTCTGCTGAAGATTCTGTTTGTGAAGTTGGGAATAGGTGTTCTGTCTGTCTTCACTTTTCATCAGGAAAAAAATTTCTATGCCTCTTGGGTACTCTGCAAATTAATATTTATGAAGAGCCTAAAGGGCTATGCTGAGAAAGGGATGTATGTGAAGCAGTTCTAACAAATGTCTGCACGAAGTGCACATAGGATTGTTGCTGGTTTTTATTTCTCTTGGAAGGGAACTCAGTGTTTAAACCAAAAAGCATACTCTAGAGAGTGTGTGAGTTATGAAAAAGCTTCAAAGGTTCCTATACAGCAGTTCTGACCCCAAGCTGAAGTGCTTGTAAATGCTTTTATTTCAGAAAAGTTGAGTATTTAAGCCAGGCAAAATTGTCTTCAGAAATTTGGCACTTCTCTGTTTGCCTGTCCTGGGGGGCTTTAACTTCCAAGTATTCTTGCTGGGTCAGGGACACTACAAAATCCAGAGTGTGTCTCCTAAAATGTAATGGGCAGGCAAGGTGGGATACTTCTTTACTGATACTTCTTTTCTCTATTTCCACAAGCTGAAAATGTCAAAGTTTCAGCCTGTATTTCAAAAACTTTACTGTATTTTATACAATGACTGCTTTTTCGCATGAATTGCATGTAAAATATATCAGATGCCAGACTCTTTGAAGGCATGCAAAGAACACTTTTTAGGCTCTTTTTGCATGGCAGGAAAAAACTGTGACGAACACAAGTTGATACAAGAGATTTTGTTTGTCTGTAAAGACCTTTTCACCCTAAGTACAGTCAAGCAGTGGGAGAGACTGTTCAGTCTCCATCTTTTCAGGTTAACAAGATCAGACCGGATCAAACCCTAAGTAACCAGTCTGACCTCAGAGCTGGCCTTGATATGTTTGGGTGGTTAGCCTAGGGACCTCCTGAGTTCCTCCCACCTGAATTTGTGATCCATTAAATTATATGGTATTAAGTTCTTTGTTGTTTAGTGGTTTGGTTTGGTTTGGTTTGGGTTTTTTTTTTTGGTTTGGAATAGGTGGAATGTGAATAATTTGAGGGGGGGAGGATAATATGTATTATTCTGGTTTTCTTTCTTTTTTTACCTTGCCAGAAAGAAGGGGATACTTCAGTGGAACACAGTTAACATTACACCAGCCTCTTTGGCTCATGTCCTCTGATGTTTCTAAAGGAAATATCACAGCACTCTTGAGGCTTTTGTGCTCCTTTATGATTAGATTTTCATGAATGTTGTTCCTTGTGATGAAAGTCTACAGTGATACCCCTGGCCATTGCTTTATCAGAGGAATTTAGGTGGAGTGACAGTCGTAGATGTCACATAGGGGGCCAGAATGTTTTTATAGGGACACTGCTAAATCCTGAGAGAATGAACTGGAAAAAACCCACTATTTTTAAGAAGCATGTACCTGGCATAATTTGTGTTTCTACACAGGTCCACTGTCCCCCTTCTTCCAGTTATCGTTCCCAGTGCACAGAGAGCTTAGAGCTCACAAAGGACTTCATAGCAGCTGGTAGTGCAGGCTTGATTTAGACTGACCTATTCTGCATCCTGGGACTGGAAATAATGCAGTACAGTGAGATTTAGACTATCTCCCCATTTTATAGCAGGCCTGATGCCCCTGTCTGGCAGATTGCAACTCATACTACATTGCAATACAGTCTGGAAAGAGCCTCAATGACTTGTCTTACATTTTATTGAGTGACATTTAAATAAGCACCGTGTAATGGAATATGTGGTCAGGGATGGATGTCAGTCATGCACACTGCAGTGAGTAAGCATTTGTTTCCATGTGAAAGGAGAGCATAGACCCAACTATTCTTCTCTGCAGTGCCTGAACACTTGCATTAAGCATGTGTAGCTGAGGTCATATTTGACCTTTTTCTGAGTGACTGTGAAGTTAATTTAAAATAGAGGACTATTCTATAAGGACAGAGCTCACATCCAAATCATGATGTGGTCATAGCTACATTATTTTTTGCTCCATCTCCCTTCCAAAGGCTAACTTTGTATAGCTGTTGTACAAAGAGTGTGGTTTGGTTTTTTTTCCAAATTTGTTAGACCAAGATAAAGGTTAGGGTCCTCCAAAGATCTTTTTCTTGTCTGGTGAGTAGCAATGAAGATGGACTTTACCTCATGGCTGAAGTAAAGTACTGTGGTGGTGCATTCCCCCTTTTGCTTGAGCCACACTATCATCTCAGAAATGCTCATTAGGCCTCAGTATTGACAAACAGCACCTGGCCTAAGCTCCTCTTGAGCTCAGCAGAAACAATGTCTGCTGCCAGGAACCTGTGCTGTCTAACGAGCTCCTGCTTTTTAACAAAAAGCCCTGGAAACATATTTTTCTTGCCTGAATAACAACCCAAGTGGAACAACAATTTTGTTATCGAAATTTCAAGGAAAGTTAGTGACTCAAACTGAGGCCAGGATGGAAAATTACTCTGACTAAAGCCAGCCTTCCTGTGGCCCTATAAACACTGGTTGCAAGTATGACCTCTTGAGCTCTGCTGGACTGCAGCAAGCCGCAACCAGCAAACTCTCTGAGTGGGATGCCTCTCAGAGTTAAGGAACTCCCAAGTTTGCTATACTTGAAGGCCCGTTGTTTAATGCTGATTATGGAGCTTTGTACATACTCCTTTAGACTCTGTGTGTGTGAATGTGAATATGCCATAGCAAATGTACTATGAATGCTGCTCTCTTAGATTCTTAAGTATGTTAGATTAGTAAGCGAGTTAGGCCTGTGAGTGAGTTACTGTTGTGCTATAGTAAATTACACAGAATCTTTGGTTAAATTGTTTAAATTCAGCTATCAGTTAAGCGCTGTTAAGTACAGGTGCTGTTTAAACCTTTGGGTCTAAATTGTTGAGCAAGTCCAGGGCTAAATTTGGCAAGAGGGTCCACTCTGAACCTTGTGACTCAGTCGGTGGGTCGCCCTTACTCCTTTTTATCCCTAACCTTTTTCAACCTAGCCTCTATGTAGATCATTTAGTTTTAGATTGACTGATTTCAGATTTAGTCTGATTTGTCTGTGTGCTTTAAGAATCTAGTAAGTAGAAGAGTGCACCTTGCCAACAAACTTTTTCATGCTTTCATTTTTATATTAAACTTGCTTTTGCCAATACCTTTGGTGGCAGTTCTTTGAGCAGACCAAAACATACAGATCTGACAATTCCTAACAGTGTTGCTTGTTTCCAAATCACAGATAGTTCTGAATCTAGGAATGAACTAGGCTTCAGTTGCTGCTTTCCTATATGTTTTGTAAAGATTGTGTAAATCAGTTTTATCTCCCTATGCACAGCAGCTGTGGCTAAAGGGAGAGTCTCACATTGATCTGATTATTATGCTAGTTGTATTTGACTTGGGCACTATTGACAGTGTTTCTGTTAATTTTAGAGTAGTTTAGAAAACTCTTCTTATACCTTCATGTTATTGCTGTACTAACTTTTGTTGAACTCTGTTACAGGTTGTTCAGGCAAGCAAGCCTTCCTTCATTATTCCTTAAGCAAGGATTTGCACTCAACTCTGCAAGGAGAGGAGAAATGAATTTAACTGTCTGGTTCTGCTATCTTTGTATGTGCAATTACTACTGTCTTCTTGAGTAACAATGTTGTGTTTTCTACAGATTAGTGTAAAGACTGAGGATTGAAATGTGCAAATAGCTCTTGTTCCAGAAGTTTCAACCATCTGGTTGCTTTAAAGAAAACAGGAAAGGGAAGTGCCTTATGGGATGAAAAATTAAAATTAAAATTAAAATATTTTAGAAAAAATATTAACACTTCAAAATTCAACTTTTATCTTTTCATCCGAGTTAAGACATCTGGACTTGGAAGGCTTGTATTTTCTGCCTGCATCTGAGCTAAACATCCTCTGTTTTTGTAGTGTGCAGTAAATAACCTAATACACCACAGCTGAAAATTCACAGCAATGATTTTATCCTCTGTGCAGTCAGAAGGTTTTATTAATTTTCTGTCTCTTCCACAGTTTGCTGCAGCAATTATGCAAAATCATTGCAGTCATAGCACAAAATAAAGAAACACATCTTTTTTTTTTGTCTCTATACATTGGCTTCTAACTTCATCTATTGTAACATTAAAATGTATACTGACAACAAAGAAATTCATGCTTGGTTGAACAAAATGCTGAGAGAAAGTACATTAGTATCTGATGTCTACATCACACTGTTTTCTGTAGTTTTTATCATGAGGTTATATCTCTGAAAACAATTTTTGCCCCACAGCAAAAGAAGCTAAATAATGAATAATTTGATTAGATCTTGAGATTTACTTAGGATTAAAAAATGCACGAGTCACACTTTTTAGTATATGCCCACATTTGCTAAACTTAATGTGGAAAAGCTTTGGTCTACAGCACTTAGTGCACTAAAAACCCCAGCCAGTATCCTAAAGTTTTGTTAATCATGACCTAGATGGATTTGCAGCATCTGAGGACCATGTAGAGCTTTCACATGTAAAAAATTAATTTCTTTATGTAGTTTTTTTTGTGGTGGGTTGACAGTGGCTGGATTCCAAGTGCCCACCAAAGTCATTCTAACACTCCCCTCCTCAGCTGGACAGGGAAGAGAAAATATAATGAAAGGCTTGTGGACCAAAATAAGGGTAGTGAGAAATCACTCACTTATTACCATCACAGGCAAAACAGACTTATTTGGGTGAAATTGTTGCACTTATTACCATTCAAATCAGAGAAGGATAATGAGAAATAAACCCAAATCTTAATACACCTTTGCCCCACCTTTATCTTCTTCCTGGGCCTAACTATTCCTGCTTCTCGACACTCTCCTCTTCAGTGGCTCAGGGGACAGGGAATCGGAGTTGTGTTCAGTTCATGACATTTTGTCTCTCCCACTGCTTTGTCCTCATGAGGAGGAATCCTCATGCTCTTCCCCTGCTCCAGTGTGGGGTCCTCCACAGACTGTAGGTGGATGTCTGTATCTCCCCCATGGACCTCCATGGGCTACAGGGGCACAGCCTGCCTCACCTTGGTCTGCACCATGGACTGCAGGAGAATGTGTGCTCCACTGCCTGGACCACCTCCTCCTCTCCTTCTGCACTGACCTTGGTGTCTGAAGAGTTGTTCCTCTCACATATTCTCAATCTTCTCTTCTCTGGCTTCAACTGCTCCTGAGCAGTAACTTCTTTCCCCTTCTTATAGCTGTTATTCCAGAGGTGCTGCCTCAATCTCTGCTGGGCTCAACCTTGGCCAGTGTTGGATCCGGCTGGCATTGGCTCTATCAGACTTGGGCAAAGATTCCAGCAGCTTCTCACAGAAACTGCCCCTGTAGCGCCACCACTACCAAAACCTTACCTCACAAACCCACTGCTCTTTATCAATCTCCTAAGCATTCGGAGAAAACTAAAATTAAAATATCCTTCTGTTGTGTGTTAATGAAGTAATTTGCAACATCTTTATTTCCTATAAATCTATTAGCACATTTCGTATTGGTACAACTTTCTCTATCAGGTTTCAGTTAAATATGTTGTTTGACAGCACCATTTTAAGCATATGTATCTTGTATTTAAGCATGTACTCGAGAAGTTTCCTGACATATCTTTTGTAGTTGCCAATTAAAGTAATTTCTGTATAGTTCTACACATCCAAAATAATCCAAATGTAGGAAGTTATCAATGTTAAACACAAGTTATATTTAAAAACTGTTAGTTTCATTTATAAGCACCCCTATATGAATTTATGATTAAATAATACATATAATATTTGATCACATGTAGACAAATCATAAGCTAAATAAGAAAGCATATAGGACTTTTTTTTTTAGATTCCTCAAGTTTGTTTTTATTTTTTTACCTACTACTTTCCTCTTTTGTACAATGAAGGAAAAAAAAATACACAAAAACGAGCAGGACATAAAGAATAGTACATTATTTCAATGTGTTATACAGAGTGAAGAAGTTTTCTTCAGTGCTGATATGTATGTGTCTGAAAGTAAGCTAGAATTGCAGATAAAGAAACAAGTTATTCCCTGGGTATACATATTTCTTCCATCTGGTGCATTATTCTATGAACTCACTTCATTTGGCTTTCAAATGTTAGTTAACAGCTGGTCTAAAGGTTTTCATATTTCTTTTGTACACGTTCATAATTCATGCGATTTTTAATATTCTCTGTAACATTTAACTGGTTATTTTATTTCAGTTTCATCATTCTGATTTTCCAAAACAAATTCAGTTCATTTTTAAAATAACTTATTTCTTTTTAAGAAGAATGTGTGATGGAAGACAACTTATGTCAGGAACTATTTAAAAAAATCCCTTTGATCTATATAGACTGAAGTTGGAACAAAAGTAGAACTAACAGATAAGTCATCTAGTCCCACCGCTGCACTGAGTAGGGACATCTTCAACTAGATCAGGTTGCTCAGAGCCTGACTAACTTGACCCTGAATGTTTTCAGGGATGTGGCATCTGCCACCTCCCTGGGCAACCTGTTCCAGTGTCTCGCCCTCTCACAGTAGAGGAGTCCTTCCTAACATCTATTCTAAATCTCTTTTCTTTTAGTTTAATGCCATTCCCCTTTGTCCTATTGCGATCTGCCTGTGTAAAAAGTCACTCTCCCTTTATTTATAAGCCCCCTTGAAGTACTGGAGGGCTGCAATAAGGTGTCCCCAGAGCCTTCGCTTTTCCAGGCTGAACAGCTCCATCCCTTTTATCCCTTTGGCATGATAGCTGATGGAGGAATTAAACAGCATGTGCTCCAGTATTGACCCTGAGTCACTGGCTACTCATCCAACAAGCCTTTCTCATGCTGTGCAACCCATCCATTCAGACTGCATTTCCAGGACATGACTATGAGATTGCTGTAGACCACTGCTTTGAAAGCCTTGCTGAAGTTTAAGCAGGCTGAAGGTAAGCAAAAATCACATTTTTTCTTTTTCTGTTCTTGTGAATTATCTGTTCTGTCTAATTATTAAATTTAGAACGTTATTCAAGTTGCTGACACTTAAGAAGCCAAATTTATATCTGATTCCTAATTAATTAAGTGGAATTGTCAAAAGTGTAAAATTTTCAACTGACATAAGTTAGTACAGACCAGAAAATCATTGGATAAAAAAGGTGAAAGGATTCCTGAACAAAAAATATATACACTTTTTTGTCATAATACTTAAATGAAACTTCCATAGTTGTCTGAACTGAATGAAAAGGAATCAAGATCCAAAATACAGCAATGCCAGTTAATACGTGGCTAGGCTTCATGCATTCTATCAGAAATATTTGCGTGTACAGTCTGGCATATGAAAATATACTTTTTTTTCTTTTACCTTAGTTCTCAGACATGCAAGACAGGATATTTTTTATATGAAGTATGTCTCAATGTCAAACATTGATGACCCTTGAAATCCCTTTAGAGCAATGCAAGATTGTTTACTTTGTGCTTTAGTTCTTCAAAGTTTGTTTGTTTTTTTTAACCCAAATACTTTACATTATATTTGCCACTTCACAGATGGGTCACATATAAATCAAAGACAAATCAACTTTTGATAAATATTTCAGAATTTGTAGAAATACCTAGCCAATATATAATAATTGCTCTTTATGTAGGGTGACAAGGTAGCATTCAAGAATCTTAACTTTATAATGATTGGCTATTCATATACCAGTTATGTGATATTTAAGACTGTGGTGATATGCATAATATATGGATGGGTATCAAGTTCACTTTTTCTCTAAAGAGATATTTTTTATTTCCTGTGTCTGCATTAAAACAGCAGGTCTTTATTTTTGTATTATTTCCTAGACCTTTCTGTTTATTTATAATTTAACAGTTTTGATGCTTTTTATTTTTGGCATTTTATTCTTCTTCTCACCATCCTTTCTCACTTAAGAGTGCTTTATCCCCTGCCCCACCCCACTGATACAGCTCTGAAGTACCTTAATGTGCAGCGCAGTCTCATTATTAATGAAAGTTTAATATTAATTAAATTATGTACATTACAATCTTCACACGGAGAAAAATAAATGAATTCAATTTCAGTAGCAAGTGAGTACTGTACATATTCCAGTTTTTGTCAGAACTTCAGACATGCGATCTCATCTAAGAGATAGGAAGAATGTTGAACACATACATGATTGGGATTCTGCCTATTTGCTCAGCCCCTCGTACTTTCAAAATCTCTGGAAATTTCCTATTTATGTTTAAAGGAATTCTTGTTTCCCAGTGGGATTTATTCCACTTGTTAAGAAAGGTTCAGTTTTCTGTTAAAATCATGTACTCACATACCTTCGTTTGTTGTTACACAGGTTTCCGTGTTGCTGAAATCTTAATGCCCTGGCAGCATTAAAAGAAAGAGCTGAGGAAACATTTTGTTTGGGCTGTTATACAGAACAAAGGCCACCCGTTGTTACTTTGAGCACTTATTTCTGCAGTGCTTTATTTTTGTATCATGACTATGTTTTCTGGCAATCATGAAGACTAGTGATAGTGAGATACCAGTAGACAATGGAAAAGACATTTGAGGGATGTAAGTGCTTAGTCTGGCCCCCCACACAAAATCTTTGGACTTGGGTTTTACTCATAGTACTCACTCATTTACCTTCCCTCTTTGAAAACAAACTCGTTTATTTGTAACAGTAGTAGTGCTAGAAAGGTACAATCTCTCAGAGATGTTTCTTAATGTCCTTGAGTGTTATGCAGTCCTATGGACTTGGTATTTCCAGTCTGATCAATTTATGGTCCTCCTCTCTACCTTAATTTACTCTTTTGGTAAGGCTTCACTGCCTCAGACCCTGAGACTGCCATTAAGTACGGTAAGGAGTACTGACAGTAGACCTCACCTGTAAAGGCATAAGAGGAAATTGAGTACTAATGTCTTTATGTGTTCTTCCTTCATCACTAGATATCCTACCTTTATTAGCAGCAAATGTGAGTTTTCCTTGGTCCTGTTTTTTGGCCAGTGTTCTCACAGGAGCCTTTTGTTCCCCATCATGTTCCACACCTATTTTGCTCCCAGTGAGCTTTTTTCTGATCTTCATTAGATTTGTATGGTATTACCATGTAATCACAGAGTGTTTACAAAATGTAGGATTTTCTTTCTGTACCTGGGAAGAGGATAATGTGTTATATGTTATAACTGCTTACAGCCAGAGGTGATTAGACTCTCTTCTGTTCTGGAGTTTTCACTGTAGTTTTATTTCATAAATATACTTCCATGCTGAACTCTGCTCTACTATTAGTGTTGTAGAAAAAAGGATGTGATAAGAATCAGAAGTATTAGAGCAAGCAGAAAAATGTACCAGTGTGGTTCAGAAATAGAGACCAAGAATGAAGACAAGAAAATCTCTCTCATATTGAATAATTGTTGTATTGCTGAGTGGCAAAATCTACTTAATACCCCTTCCAATATGTTACACTCTGTAGCTCCCAGGCCTGTTGACTCGTTCACTGACAGAAATCCAGCATGTAAGCTGCCTCCATATGGGAAATTCAAAATTATTTTTTTTTTTTTTAAGAATGTGGGACAGTGAAGTTTTTGCAGAAATACATTCAGCTTCATAGTGTACTTGAGGATCTAAACAAACAGTTCAGAATCTCAGAATCTTAAAACAGTTTTAAACATTTTGCTGGCAGGTACTGTGAGAAGCTATAACTGTAGGGAACTGCAAGATTCAAGCAGAAAAATGGACATAATGAATTCTCGCTGGATGTAAGATCCTAAAATTTGAAGCTCAGCTCTGCTCCTTCTTGTGCTATTATTTTTGACTAGTAGAAGAATTTCAATCCAATTGCTTTCTAAAATGAGAGGATATGACAAGCTACTTTTTTCAAAATGTGCCTTTGGTTGCCATATATCCTTGTCATTACACAGAACTGATGTCAGATGGTTTTATTTTGGTTTTATTTGAACTACCTTAACTTTAGAAGTCACTGACAATTTTTGCTGGTTTTTTATAATTTTAAAAATAAACTAAATATATATATTTAAAAATATATAACTTCATAGAACTCAAACTGCAACATTTCTGCTTTTGAATTTTTTATAATTTTATCTCCCTTATCATAATTCTTCCACTCTCTATTATCTTTTTTCTGGCATAATTTTTACCTTTACTAATACAGCTTGTGATACATCAGCATATTAAATAATCTAGAACTTCTTTAACTGCACCTGACACTCTAAAGTCAAAAGCAAGTATTGAAATTTGGGTAGATTACATAGGTCCAAATAATATTATTTTGGGTGGATAGCAGGTACAAATGTCTTATATTTGTTCCTTAAGTAGAATTCAGAAAGATTGTCACTGAAATGTAACTGGTGTGTCCCAGTGGAATAATGTCAGATATTTATTATCGCCCTTCCTATTTCTGTTAATGAAATTGACCTGCTATTAAAGTCAGGCTGAATAAGGTAGAAACTTAGTTATATCAACAGCAAGGTTCAATTTGACAAAGTTAATAGAATTTCTTTCTGCGGATTTTACAGAACACATCATCCTAGGTTCTTTCTGCACCGTGGTTTAGGAAAAAGCATCACAGCAAAATACTAGGTAGTTTCATTAGTGTTTCTAGAAAAACTGCCTCCTCCCAACAACATTTAGAGAACAAAAATAGACTTGCTTTAATGCATCATGATATAAAAGGATGTGTGTGGTGCTATACAAAGAATATTCTTGTTCTCTTATAGAGCAAATTATGTCTCTACTCTGTAGAAAATTTGAATTTCATGTTTTTTCAGTGAAGTGCTCTTCAAGGTGATTAAGGATGTATAATCTTTCTCAGTATGATGTATAAACTCATTCTGCTTTCACTTCATGCCTTTCCTTTATGCTTACGCACAGTAGTGGAACACTGACCTCCATTTTAATTCTACAGTGTTAACATGGAGCTCTTTGTAGTGAAGATGGTAAAGAAAATCAAATCATATGCCTCAGGGATTCAGACACTGGCCTACACAGGGGCCAGAAGACTCCCCAAATGCAAACAAGGACATATGCTGGATGAATCTTGAAGGCGTCTCACCTCTTTATGTGAATCACCAGTCCCTGCTCTACCTGGAAATAGGATACCAGATCAATTGGCAGCAATCAGATACATTCAGATGGTTTTAAACTAAAATTTAATCACTGCCTTTTCACTTCAGAGAAAAAAAAATGTTGTCTTCCCCTCTCTTTCCCCTGCAATGAGAGGCTGATTTGCTAATCTTCCAATCAAGTACAGGATGTGATGTTTGAAATGTCAATAAGAGTATTTGTATTTCTGAAGACATGGTGAGATTTAAGAATTTAGTGCGTGAAGTTCTAAGACTAACTTCCACATTAGGTAAAAAATGGGTAAATTTTGGGTAGTTAGAAATCTGAATGGGTTTTCTGAGACCTTCTAAGATGCAGAATATCAAATTAAATAAATGAAAAGAAGAGGCATGAAAAGTCCATGGGTAGGAGTGGAGATGCAGTTCAAGACCTAAATTTATGTACAGTGCTTAAACACATGGTTGTGTGGATCAACTGCATGTCTGTAGGAAACAATCAAGATGACAGTAGAAAGTGACTAGAATTACAAAATGTATGCTAGACCTGATTTAAAATTTTTTTTTATGTCTCTTCAAATGCTGTCTCTCTTCTATTTTACGGGTTTTTTTTCCTTTAAATATTTACATTTTGCTACTAGTTTAAGTACCTTAAAGCTATTGTGAATTTATTTGACAGTCATTCAGACTGGATTATGGAATCACTCTGTTCAGGACTCCACACACTGTCCCAGTATATCCACACACTGTTCTGAATGTATCCAAGGATCAGCATTTTTTTGCACTTTAGCCTTGCAGACTGATTTGGCAATTCAGTCATGTTAAAGTTTGTAAAAAAAAAAATTCTCATTGACCTCTGTGATATTTAGTATGAAGCAGGATGCTATGTTTGAAAAATACCTAGAAATCTTTTTTTTTGTAGAATATTGGAGGTTTATGTACAGTTTCAAAGGGGATGCACACAAATATTTAATAACTGTAATTTCTATAACCTTTTCTTTTTTAAAATTTATAAGAAGCTTTTAACTGCATGACAACATACTAGCTTTGGAATAGAGGTTCCTCTTTGCTCAGTAATCTTGCTGGGCAGTTTCAAGTTAGTGAACGAGGAGTGTTCTTATTGTGCAAGTAATTGCCACAGATGATCTTCATAAAACGTATTTCTCTTATAAAAACAGTTAGTAATTCCCTTTCTTATGTAGATTCAGCCCCCACCTATATCTTGTAAATCTGAAACGGAAGGGGTTTTTTCAGTTTTCACAACACTCCTATGAAGTGAAGTGGTTCTTCTTTTTCTGTTCATCCTTTTAAAACAAGTATAACAAATATCCTTTAAATACAGGCATCAGGTTTGACAAAAAATACTATCTTTTTTCTTTGAGTTCTTAGCATTACATACAACTTTTTTTTGGTCTAAGTCCAATTAAATATTTCAATTCTGAACTTTGAAAACTTTGGACATTGAACTTCTCAAGGGACACAGTTAAGAATGCTAGTGATGTCTAGACAGCAATGGTTTTAAGAGTTTGAATGCAAGCATGCTTGGCTATAAAGTAAATGGGTGTGTGCTGTTATAGGAAACCAGCTACTTCAAAGGCATTATTTTCCTAAAATAAATATTATGTACAATGAAATTTCATTAATTCTCTTGCGAAATAGTGATAGCACCGTCATGGTAATGTTATTCTCAGTAAAGAACAGCTGTTTTGGTCAAATTTACAAAACCAGAATATAAAAATATATTTAATATAAATTAGCATATCTATTAATTTTTTGTCTGTTTATCATTTCAGTTCTGTTTTAAATAGTGATAATTTAAATGTAAAAACTAGCTTTATTTAAGACAGATCTTTGTAAACTTATACCATATTAATTAGGTGTGCTTGTTTTTTTTCACTTGCTTTTTTCCTGGATTAAAATATTACTATGAATGAGAGAGAAAATGAACTCTGCAAACCTCTGGAACATATTCGTTTTCATATATACTCTGTAGACATCAAAATTTCTAACTTCTACTTGAAATCATGGGTACCTTGTGTGTTGTTGGGTTTTTTTGCTTTTTTTTTTTCCAAACATCCCCACAAATTTCATTAGTAACATTTTGATGGTGTGAACACATGCCAACTAACAGGAAACTGTGCTGTAAATTATTGGTCTCTGGAATCTGGCAGCTCATTCTCCTACTTAAAATTAGAGAGATGTTCTGACAGCCAGCAATGGACTGCACTGGACTGTGCCAAGAAAGTTGAGAAATACATACTCTACTGAAGGTTCTGGGGAGGTGAAAGAGTTAAAAGGATTAAAGATACTCTTTGTGGTTTTAGATTTGAATTCTATTAGTGAGTAATAATGGGAATCATAATGGCTACTTACTGTCTGGACAGTGGCCTCATTTACATCAGTATCTCTGCTGGCTGCAGTGTCCCATTTACATGAATGTGTAGATGGAAACGCCTAAACAATAACAGTAGAACTGGCAGGCCCAATATAGATACATACTGAATATTTTCCTACTCTTATCTTAGATTGGTATAGAATGTCATTGAACAGTTTTTTTGCTGTTTCAGAATGAGTCCATAAAAAACATTGGTATTGTGATCAGCTGCAGAGGGTAATGCAGATGTAATGACATTCCTTCTTGAAAATAACTTTTGCCTAGCTCTTGCTGCGCCAGCTAGCTCCTGTCTGCACTACTAGGAATGTGCTAGGAGGGAATTTAACAGTTTTTGTACTTTTCTGCTGGTGTTGACATATGGTTAATAGGTTTATTGAAACTTACTATGAGGATTTGTATACTGAAAAACATGTTTGAGACTAACAGAGATTGTTGCTTAGTAGCATCCTTGTAGTGAGGCCATGGTAACTCCCTTGCTTTTGGTTATTTAAGAGGGCAAGAGTAATATAAAGGGCACTCAAACTGTTCACAGGATGGATTACTATGCAGTCTATGTGAGATTTTATCCTGCCTTCCCTGCAAATCATCTGGGACTTAGAGAGAGAAAGCTTCACAGTGCTTTCCACATTTAATTCACCTAGCAACACAGCAAAATCTGCTGAGGAAACAAACTAGATTTAACAGCTATTGAATCAGGGAACAGAGCTGTCATACTCTGAATGAGATAGCTACTTGTAGTCACCAACAAGGGATTACAGGAAAAGTACAGGCTAAATATAGACTCTGTCAGGGTAATTGTGTTTCAGCCCATAGTTTGGACAGTCCTTGTCATGTGAAAGTGTGAAAAAAGTTCATTGTCATGGTTTCTATTAATCAGAATGAGAAGCTAAGTAAAAAGTTTGTTTTACTGGGCTGGGAAGAGCACCAAGACACTCTGATAGCTTTTCTACCTGCCCAGTGTGGAGAAAGAGATAGAAAGTCTCTAAATGGAATATTTAAGTCTGCTCTGTGATCCAAGCTGCTTTTGATTAATTTGAAAACCTAAGAAATTACTTCCTAGTCTTTTTTTTTTTTTTTTTTTTTTTTTTTTTTATCTAGTGCTATTATTTTGGATCTTTATGGACAGAGATGACAACTTGTTGGGAGGTCATACACTGAGAAGAACATTATTCTATGTTTGCTGGAACTGGAAACTTTCTACCAAATTTGCTCTAAAAAACATTTTCAAAATGGATTGGGTCCCAGGTGACATAAATCAGCATAAACCAATTTAAATTAATAGAATTCATTGGTCATTTGTACTTGATCTGGTCCACTGGATCAAATATTTGGAACAGCATTTTCTGGATTTGTGGCCTTGCTTTGGCAGTTGACAAAATGGGTGTGCACAGGCATGAATCTGTGTGCACATTTACTGGCTGGTGACTGAGGGAAATGGTGGATTGCTGTCTCTGGATGGAGTCTCTGGCTTGCAAGAGACTCTGCTGTCACAGTGGTTGCCCAGATGAGACGCTACAATTTATAAACATATAAATCTGTGCTCTGCTCTCTTCAGTGTTTATCTTGTAGAATGTCAAAGTTGTGCAGTACAACTATAGTACAGATAGTTGGATATGTGACTACTGGATTTATGTGGGGAAAGCTTGTTCTAGAAGAGAATTCTAATTATCTATAAGTGAAACTGGCTATTGTGACAAGCATTAAATATTGGCGTGGGAGCAACGAAGAGAGAAGATCTTGTTCAGTATGTATTTGCTTTCTGTAATTGATCTGTTTGCAGCTTTTTTATCTTAACATGCTCTCACATCATCTGCATTATTAATTTGTATTGCAAAATCATGTCTTAGGTTTCTGTGTAGTTTTCCATGTAGTATTCCACATCTTGTGTAAATCCAGTAGCATAAATGAATTGAAGAAACACTAGTTTTTAGAGCATTAAGAATTTTCTTGGTGTTATTTCAGATTAATGAATTGTATACCACTTTAGCATTTCATCTAGCTGTCATGTGAAGTTTTCCTGCTTTCCAAATGAATGCTAAAGTGAGTAATAAAAACTCACAAAATAAATCCAATGCTATCAATCATCATTTTTCTTAAAGCAAAAAGAATCAAACCTTTTTCTAAACCAAGCATACTTACCTATCTTCTAAATAGTATTTACTAATTATAGAAATGTATCAGTATAACATATATATGAATACTTTTTTTTGTTTTTTGGAATAAATCTTCCCTCATGATCTAGTTTTGCATACCATATTGTTTTATATTTTGTTTGGGTTTTTTCTTGGTTAGGTTTTAACAAATCCCAAAAATTTGCACAGGGTCCAAATAGTTATTTTGTTCCTACCATTCATACATAATGTTAGCTGACACCTTCCTTTTAAAAGTTTGGGATTAAGGTAATAATTTCTGATGTTGAAACTTCAGGGAAAAATAATTTGATCAATATGATGCTGAAAACTGGCATTGATATAGCAAATGGTTAGACTTCTGTATTCATTGGAAGCGGATTTTGGGTAAGAAGCTTCTGGAGAATAAGACTCAGCAGATGTGATACTAGCAGGCCTATATAAATTTCATCTGGCATTTCTGTTGTCAGTGTGAAGTCCACTTAAGTGCGCAATTTCATGGTTCGCCAGTTACCATCCTTGGCTGAATTTATTTTCAATGCTGATGAAAAAATATTGTTGGTTTGCCAGTTGCTGCTCAGAAGTTATAACTCTTGACAGAAAATGCATATTCCATCAGGATCTTAAATTTTTAATTCAGTGTTTGTGTTTATTGATGGAAGTTAAATAATATGCAGGTAGTGCACATCTCTGAGATAATTCATTACATGACAGTAAATTGTGACGTTTCTCTTACTTTGTTTTACCTAATATAAACAGTAAAGAATGAATCTTTTTTTCCATTAAATTTCTTTAGGAATATATTATAAGAAAAATGATAAATGATTCTAAATAGCTCACGCAGATAAAAAAATTGAGACACGTTTATTTAAAAGTAATATTTGATTATTGTGTCCATTGACTTAACATGATATTAGTCTTTTTATAGCCTTGCTGGCTCTCTGAGAAACTCCTGCGGATATGACGTGGGATTTTAATGTCCTTTAATCAAAGCTTTGTCTTGTGAATGTTGCAGCGGATCAAGAGCTGTCTTGTTTAGTTTAGTTTAGTTTAGACAATATTTATTAGCCATGGAAAGTAGCTTATAGAAAATCTGATTCCTTAGCTTTGGGCAGAAGGGAAGTTTTTCTCTTTTATTTTGAAAAGGTAGTGGACGTGATCTTCAGGAAACTAATTAATGACAGTACTGTTTTAATATGTTATTTGCCAATGGTCCTGAAGTTCCCATTCTAGTGTTATCATCTGTAAGCATTGCAGTTTAGGCAAAGAAAAAGGGAAGAAAAGATGCAGGGAAGGAAGGAAATTAAAAGAAAAACTTGTCTATTACAGAAGATCCCTCTCCCCCTCCCTTCCACCCTCCCTCCCTATATCCCTCCTGCCCCCTCTTTCTCCCCTGCTCCCAGCAGCAGACAGCTGCTGAATTAGTCTGAGGGGACAAGAGCTCCCACAGAAATAACACTGAGGAAAAGCGTCAAAGACCTTGAAGTTCCATTATATACTTGGCTCAGGTGCTGACAAAACTGCAGATTTTTTGATATGCAAACAATGATACAATACTGGAGGAAAGATCCACTCTCCTTGAACATTTTAAATCTTACCCTAAGGAGCTGCAGTTGGGTTTGGATCCTGCTTTCTCCAGTGCACCACAGAACTTTTTTCTATTCTATACTTAATATGTTCTTCATGCATTGTAATATGAGCTGATTTTAATTCTGCTTTTTGTTCTTTACATTATCCTTGGAGAAGGATGATCTGAGCTCATCGTAGTTATATTCACATTTCAAACCCTTTATGGAAGGATATCAGTATGACTAACAGCACTAGCATATGTTAGGATTTGAAACGTTGATAAGGGCTTGGGTTGTCCTAAATGCTTAGAAAAACCTATTCATGTTCCACTCAAAAGGGATTGTGATTAAGTATAATACTTACATTAGAGGTACAGCTAAATTCAGCTTGAAAAAATCCAAAAACATTGTGTAGTTTCAGCCTCTAAGATACTTGTATTACACTGGATTATGCTTTTGATGATTAGACAAAGGATCACCTGGACACAAATTAAAATGTCAACTTTCAGAACTCTCTATATTGTAATCATGCCAGACCAGTACTTCTTTAAATATTTTAGTTCTCTCTTTTAAGTATTTACAGACTGTAAGACACCTATGTCTAGTACTTACCAGAACAATTTTAAGACCAGAGTTTTCTGGTATACTTGGAATTTGGCTAGCCCAATTTTTAATTAAAAAAGAAATACAGTGACCACATCTCAAAATTATATAAAGTTCACTGTCTGCTGTGATTATATTATATTCTCTATTGCTTAACCTTACAGCTGGCTCAGGGAATTTTCCATCAAGTGTTAAGTAGTATCCTTATTCACTTGTACAGCCGAATTAGACTGAGTCATAACTTAAACTCACGGAGTTGCAGAGAAAATAACCAGGCAAATTAAGCCTTGATGAAACTTCAGCAGTTATTTTCTCTGTGGTTTAGTTTCATTTTCACCAGTTTCCTTTCCAGAAATGGAAAGTCACTTGAGACTTTTGCAATATGAAGCAATGTAAGTGATTGACTCTTGTGCCTTACATATTCATATCACTCATAACTTTACCAGTTGCTCAGATTATTTGAAGCTCAGAAATAGAGCTGTGGTGCAGGATATGACTCTTTCAGTTTTTGGTGAGGAAGTAGAGAACAGCATAGTGAGGGCTCAAGTAACATGAAGAGGAAAGAGACGCTCCAAATTTTCATGCTAGTGGAATTCCAGTCCACATATCTCTCTCCCGTTTTTGCTACATCCTTAATCTGAGAAATATACTTTTGCTTGGTGCATCTTCTGACCAGACATTCTTCTCATAACTATTGTCACCTTTTGAGGGACTTTCTGTTGTTGACTGTTAATTCTCCAGTTGTCGTAAGCATACACTGGACACTTCATCATTTTGCTAAGCACTGATGGGTTTAAATTTTTTGTTCATTTCCTTGAGAAACATTTATTTGATTGGTGTATTTTTCATACTAATATCTATATCAAGAAAGGAAGATATCAAGCATAGGACAGAAACTACTTAATTCCCCTTGCAGTACATTGAGTTGGTTTTGGTTTGTATTTATGTGATTTTGTGGTGTTGCTTTTTTTGTTTTTTTCTTGGGAGGTTTTGTCTGTTAAGGGAAATTAGATTATGCTGAGAACTGAGAGCTGCTGTTAGAGCTGCCAAATATAGGCAAGGAACGAGACTACTCTTTCTTCTCATTCCTAGCCCACAAAGGAGGACAGAAATGTTTGCAGACCTGTAACTTGTGCCCTCTATAGCAAACTGTGCCATATAAGAATATTCAAGGGACTATGGGCTGCTGGACCTTCAGAAGTTCAGGTAAATCAAAGAAGCTTAGGATAATCCAGAGGAAACATTACCAAAGCTCTGCTACCTTTGAAGATTGTCTATCATTTAGCCAGAAGGATTTGATCTATGAAATAGAAGCTTTATTTTCTGGATTTTTTTCTGAGTCATTCATCAAAGTCATAGTTAGCTTAAGCAACTATAATTTTGATTTTTTTTTTTTAATTTTGATGTTAAAACTATTAAAGTTTTGTTTTGTTTTGTTTTTTGGGGCTGTTTTTTGCCATTTGTATGCCAGGGACAGCAAGAAGAAAAACTTGTAAAGAATGGAAGCTTTCATCTGATGTGAACCTCTGTTTCTTCTGTTAAAGCTTGAATAGAAGAAAATTAACTTGCTTTTTCCTCCACATTTTGATAGTCAGATTGGATGATGAGTAGCTTTTGTAGCTTACATTTGAATTAATTGAACCTTTGAAATGGAAATTTGAAAGCAAACCTGTATATTATTTGGGAAATACAAATTCTGTTTTAAAAGTAAGAATGTATTTTAAGAAGGTTGAAATATGTCAGGGTTTAACAGAATGTGAGAAATAACAGTGTGTCAAAATGTATGCTAGGGAAAATAAGCATTCCAATTGTACTACAAATGAGCTATTGCCATTTGTCTTGATGACTGAGTTATATAGAGGGCTCACTTCATTTTTTTAATTTATACAATTTATTTTGATTGCTTATTTCCATAGGTGACTGCATTTTTGAGGACTTTTTATATAAAGAATATAAATTAATATCTTGTATGTCTAAAGAATTTTTAAGGTTTTAAATCAGACTTTTATGTTAAGGAAGGTCAGTGTAAAAATAACTTTGCAGTCTTAAATTTATAGATGTTTAATTACAGGGGTTTGTGCAAAAGTGAAATTGTATAAATATACATACATATATATGTGCACTTCCCTTATGGTAGACCCTCCCTCTTCTTAGGATTCTGACTGTTCTTGAATCTGGAGTGGAAGACTGCAAAAATAGTAGAGCTTTAATATAATGACTTGGATTTAATTCCTTCTTTACACAAAGTTAGGTTTATACCCAAAATGAATACGTTTGTACTGTGAACACTTCAGCCCCTGAAAACCTGAGAAACAGGGTTAAATTTCATTTGCATTTTCTGCTTTTACTGAAGATTATACCCATGCTCTGGCCTTTTGTTCACTATGTAGGATCACTTGTCAAATTGCATAGTAACTCTAACCAATTTGGTCATCTATTTCAGAAGTTAAATGCGCTACTTGTTCTTTGCCTGACAGACACGTATCTGCAATGTATGCACACCTTCATCATTTCCTGACAAATCTAGGCTAAAAAAAAAATATTGAAAGACAAACAAGTGACACCTGTAAGATCAGTTTTGTGACTTCCAAGTCCAAAGCACAGTTCCCTGCCCTTTGAGTAGCTGTTGTTTCTATACCTAGGGCTTCCCTTGCAGTCCTGATGGATGAATGGATGGCTGTCCATATCGTGTTACATATACACTCTTCCTGGTTAATTCCCAGTTATGGAGCATGAAT
Source organism: Corvus brachyrhynchos (assembly GCF_000691975.1). Taxonomy (NCBI): domain Eukaryota; kingdom Metazoa; phylum Chordata; class Aves; order Passeriformes; family Corvidae; genus Corvus; species Corvus brachyrhynchos. The sequence continues at coordinate 2,323,101 of NW_008238983.1, read as the reverse complement.
CCTCAGTGCTGATTTCCCTCAATGTCCAGGCTGAAGGGCCTATTGGAGCACCCTCTAACTTCAATGCCCCTTCCTTTCCTTCCCAAAGCTAACCGAGATTGTGGGCATTGGATTCTTCTCTTACTACACAGTGGTAAAACATCCAGCTACAAATGTATATCCTGATTGCAGAGTGATTTTCTTTTCCTGACAGGAGTGAGACCCAAGTGTTTATCAGCC
>NW_008238983.1:2281340-2322834 GCF_000691975.1 Corvus brachyrhynchos | reverse complement strand
CTGCTGATAATATTCTGATCACAAGAGAAAGGACATCAAGGCATGTGCTCCTCCTGGTTGAAGAATAGGCACTTCATATGTTCCAGTAGAACATTAACAGCTGAGTTAACACTGTCATAATTCTTCTTCTATCCTTAGTCCTTGCTCTTTCCTTCCACTGCTGGTTTGCGTCTCATCCCTTCTGCTTTTCAGTTAAGCTTTTTCTTCTTGAAGAGACTTGAGTGCCACTGCTGCCATCATGACACTTTGAGCAGAGGGAGAAAAAGTAAAGGTTTGGAGGTTAATGTGATATCGTATAGTGTAGAGGTTTTTCCCTGGTAAAAATAAGATAGACCTCCTATATGTAGCCCTCAGTAGAAAATTTTACATGATTATATCTTAAATTAGAAGTTACGGAAAGCAATATAGGTTATTAAAAAGGAGGATAAAGTATTGGCTAATGCAACTATTCATGCCGAAAGAAGAAATATCAAGCAAAGCGAAATCATTAGCGTTTCTCAAAGGTTAGCATTGGGAGCAATTTTCTTAAATGTTTTCCTTAATGACCCTTACATTAATAGCAGGGAAACATTTTCAGCATAATCTGCTGACAAAATGACGTTGGAGGACACAAAACCAGACTAATAAATTACAGGGAGAATGTTTGCTATTAGATTCAGTGTCACCAATTTTTTGTTTTCATTGCTCTTATTCCTGTTGTCATTTAGGTTTTTTCCACTGAGAGTTCCTAATCTGGAAATAAGTGGCTCAGGGTAGGTCTTAGTATGCTGGTGCAGCTATAAACTGCTATTGTGATGCATTTGCAAAAAGGGCAGAATGCAATTAGAACTATGTTACATTAAAAAAAAAAAAAAGAAAAAAGAAAGAAAAAAGAGACAATTGGTACTATTAAGATCTTGATGAAACAAATTATGAAACATTATGTTCAGGAACAAAGAGGAAAGACAAACTAGAGCTCAAGCAGCTGCAAGCGCAGAATGCTGTCAAGAAAATGGTGAGCCAGCAAACCCCCTTCAACTGAAAAGGCTTCAGTTGTTTAGCAGACCAAAGGCTAAGAAGAGTTGTGAGTGAAATTCACAGACCTATCAGGTGCAAATACTGAAGAAAAGGACTAGCTGTCTAAAGAGGCATGCTGACACCAAACAAGTGAGTATTGATTTACTCTGAATAAATATAATTCATACACTGGAAGATTCCTAGTTTTTTGAGCAAACAAATTCTGGAATGTCCCTCCAAACAAAATTGTTAGGAAGGAAACTGTGTTCTGATTTTTTATTTTTCTGGGTTTTTTTCTTTTTTTACTTTATTTGGAGATGTCTTTAATTATGAAAGGGGTTTAAATCACACAGCATGTTCCATAGCAAGGGACTTAGACCTGTTCTAACTGACTGGTCTTATGATGGTGGTCTTGTTCTTAGTTTCAGTACTGCAAGTAGACCAAAGAACAGCTGTTTAGGAAGCTTTAGACAAGATTAAGAAACGGATTTTAATAGGAATATTTAAGTGTTTTAAATATCTGGGAAGAGCATTAGCAAGTGGAAATTCAATGTCTGTAATAACTTCCCACGAGCAGGGGTTGGCAGTTCCAGGAACACACACACCAGTTCTGCAAAGAGGGTAGTACCACCTTCAGTTATTTACACTGCCATTGGAAACATTTTCACTAAGGCATTCTTGCTCTGTACAGCAGCAGTGATTCATGGAGGCCTACAGCACCCTTTCAGTTACAAACTGAAAAAAGTTAAAACATTTCCGACTTTGAAGCTTCATTGCTATAACAATTGCATGTGTGCTCTCTAATTGTGCATGGCATACTGCTAGCTACTTATCCCTGCCAGGCAGGGTTCTGCTTTAAGAATAACTGCTCTTGTTGCTGATTCATCAGACTTTGTGTTATTGGGCTATCTCTGTCTTACACTGTCCTTGAGGACTGTTCAGTGAGTAGGATTTAAGACTGCTGTGCAGCATGGAGAAAGTAATCCAGGTGATAGTGTAGCTGGAATGCATGAGACATAAAGCAGCGGTATTTTGAACCTAAGTCTTTGATCACGTGGGTTTTTCAGCAAAGCAGGAGAATGCAGTGCTGTTGGTTGAAAGGAGAAACAATAGGAAATGTCAGACACAACTTTGAAATCAGTCCCAAAGGTTGTTTGAAGCCAGAGGTCAGAAGTTGTATGACTGAATATTGAAAAGGATGGAAATAACTTTTGGCTGTGTATTTTGTTGCACTTTCCTCCTGTATGCCTCAAGGAACCATCTGAACAAAGAAATGAAGCTTCCATGACCATGTGTGAGACTCTTTTAAGTAACTTTATTGACTCTTTCTTTCCATTATCAGTATTGGTCTTTTTGTCTCTCACCAGGCAGGCTTTCCTCCCTTCAGCTCATATCACTGTGCTCCTCCCTACTTGCCCTTTGTCTGTCACTTTTGCTGTTTCTTCCTACTATATCATTATTTTTACTATTCCCTTTTCACATCTTTAAAGACATCATAGAATGGGCTGAAACTGAGAAGCATTGTAGAAAGTATAAGCATACCAGGAAGTTTTCTTCAAGGTCTTTACCCTGCAGACAGGATTTTCACAGATATGTTGACACTGATAGGTGTGGAGTTTCAGCAAAGACCCACTTCACTGGACAAAGACGATTCTGGTAAAAAGGCAGCTTAGTCATGACTCCATTGGTTATGATGTTCTGAGAATCTATAATTTCTTAGATTACTTTAGTGGCAGCACTGGGACAGTTTCTTAAAGAAACAGGATTCTTCATCATGCAGAGGTAACATTTTGGTCAGTTTTCATAATATGTGTTTTTCCAGTGGTATTGTAGGCAATTTATTGTGTAGATGGAGGAAGAAAGTATGAAGGCATGGAGGCTTAATGATGTTTTGCAGAAGGGAAAGCTCTTTCAGAAGACAATTTTTTACTGCTCTATTTCACCTAATTCACCACACACACGTCCCCTTTTTTTTTTTTGGTTCTGCTCTATTCTTGAACCAAGTGAAATTTCACTGCTGTAATACAGCAGCTAAAACGTAATCCTATTCTGTGTTTAGGTTCTTAATTTTAAATATCATAGTGATTTCAAAATATAGAAATGGAGCAAGACAGAGTATGTATGAAAAAGGGAAGTAATACAAAAGCTTGTACTCCAGTTTTTAAACAAAATAAACCCCGGAGACACTGGATGTAGAGGCAGATGGTGCCCCAGCAATTGAAGTAGAAATTATATTTTATCTCTCAGGTGTCTCTTGCTAGAAAGGAACTACTGTCTTTCTTTTGGTCTTGCCGTATCCTAGTAGCCCTCCAACATGAACTTTGCATCTTTCTCCTGCATTTCAGAAGTTCAAAAAGCAGAAGTCATTCAAACAGTCTTTTGTGCTAGTTTTTAATTTTAGTATATCTTAACCAAGAGGAGGCTATAGCTTCTTTACCCTGCTCAATGGCAGGCAAAGCTGCCCAGTGCAAAGCCCACATTCTAGAACATACATTCTTTTCTATTTAATACTAATGGTTTGTGTTTAAGTCCTTAATATTATTGGTGAAAATTATTATCACTTGTGATTATGTGCTGTGGAATCCCATCATATAAACCGTCATCCATTAACTTTGATTTCCCTTATTTCATACCTGGAGCAAGAATGGGAATAGATGGAAAAACATCCCTATCTGTAACATTGCCATATTTTCTTGGAGTGCAGAAGTGTTAACTGAGGAGACAAAGATTTAAGAACTTTATTTTCCATGTGCTTATTTCATCCTGGCCCAGTAAAGAGTCTTGCTGCAGCTATGTTGAATGCAGAGGAGCCTCTGCTGAGGTTCAGCCCTGGATAGCTAAAGGTGCTGTATCTTAAAGCTTCCAGCCTGCCTCAGGGGACAAGGGAGCTGCATCATCCTTTTATTCCTTTCTCTCTCTCTCCTACTGGTACCTTCCTTCTCCCTGGCTAAACAAAATTTGTTTCCGTAAGCATGACCACACCTTAAATGAGATGGTCATTAAAGCTTCATGCTTAGGCATGAGGCCCCTGAATTTTCCCTGAGTTTATATGCTTTATAGCAAAGTTAAAAATGTAGGATGGAGGAATACCTAAGAATCCAATAGATGATTTTCTTGGCCATATCTGTGGATTGCCTGTCTCGTTCATTCTGGAATAATTCAGCCTTCTCTTAGGAAAACTAATTTCTGTTGATCTCATATCTGAGGTTAGCTGAGTTGGTCAGAGCATGGTGCTAATAATGCCAGGTTTGTGGGTTTCATCCCTGTATGGGCCATTCATTTAGAAGTTGGACTCGATCCATGTGGGTCTTTTCCAACTTAGAGTATTCTGTAACTTCTGTAATGTCTTACTCAAAGTAATACATTTCTGGAGTTTACATGAATATAGCTTAGTGGTGCAAAATTTTTTTAACACTTAGTTTAAAAATTCTGTGTGTGTATATATATATATAAACAGAAATTTGCACACTGCACTGTCAGCATTACAAACATCTGTTTCAGACTTGGTGACATTCAGATGGCTGCTAAATAGTGCAGGGATTTTTTTGGTTTTTTTTTTTTTTTTTTTTTTAAAGAAAAGGTGTTAAGGGGACAAGCCATTAGTTGATACAGCTCCAACTGTATTCAACTACTGCATGCTTGAGTTTGAACTGAATTTATTATCAAGTTGTCTCATTATATTTGCCACTTCTTTTGGAGTTTTCACACTAAAGCAGATCTTAAGACATCTTTTACTTGCTGTTCTACCAATATAGTTTTCATTTCTGTTAGCTGTTACATGATATAGAATTTCTTTTGTTAGATACCAACACCTGTAAAGATCTAAAATGGTTTTGCAATGTTGGAGGTGCTAATTAGTTAGAAAAATAACTATTTCAGTTAAAAATTCTATGACAATACTATTTTTTATCTCTTAAGATTTTTTTTTGGGCTTCAGTGTAACCAAGTAGAAATGGACTCATCATATTTTTATTCAAAAAGAATCTTTGTTACCAGGATCTCATAATAACACTTACAGTAATTTTTTATAAATGAACATTACTTTTTCATTATCTATTCAATGTTCTATTTAAGACTCAAAAAAGTATTTCAAAATCCCAGTGGACTGAACCATCAGGACAAACTTGGCCAAAATGCATAAATGGCCACAGAAATTTACCAGTGTTTCCATTAAATTAATATTGTTGTGTAGGTCAAACCAATGATTTAATTGCATCCACTTCAAAGATTAAAGTTATTTATTTTTACAGGTGATGTGAAACAACTTTCAGTTCTTTGAGTTGTATGAAAAGTCATTTCTGTTTGTCATGGTTAGACACTGGCCCAACGCCAGGCACCCATGAAAGCCACTCATTCACCCTCCCACGCCACAGCTGGGCAGAGGAGAGAAAAAAAATTAACGAAGAGTTTATGAGTTGAGATAAGGACTGGGAGAAAACACTCCAAGGGCAAAACAGGCTCAACTTAGAGGTACATTTACTACTAACAAAATCAGGGGAGGATAATGAGAAGTAAAATAAGCCCTTAAAAACCACCTTTTCTACCCCCAGCCCCTCCCTCCTCCCCACCGGCAGCGCAGGGAGACAGGGCATGGGGGTTTGGTCACTTCATCACCGAGATTTCCTCTCGCTGCTCAGGAAGAGGAGTCCTTCCCCTGTGAGACTGTGGGGTCCCTTCCCACGGGAGACAGTTCTCCATGAACTTCCCTGGCGTGGGTCCATTCTCAGGAGCAGCAGCCACACCGCCCCTGCTGCAGCGTGAGCCCCTCCCACAGGCACACAGCCCTCCCAAAACTGCTGCATCGTGGGTCTCTCTTTCCACGGGGTGCAGCCCTCCAAGGACAGGCTGCTCCAGCCTGGAAGCAAGGGCTCCCTCTCTCCACTGGACCTCCCACTGGATGACAGCCTCCTCCAGGCATCCGCCCGCTCCGGCATGGGCACCTCCTCCATGGGCTGTGGGTGGATCTCTGCATCCCCCATTGACCCCTGGGCTGCAGGGGGACAACCTGCTTCACCATGGCCTTCACCATGGCCTGCAGAGGAACCTCGGCTCTGACACCTGGAGCACACCCTCTCCCTCCCCCTTGGTGTCTCCATGTTGTTTTCCCTCACATGTTCTCACTTTCTCTTCTCTGGCTAGAAAAAACTGCCCACTTTGTCACAGAGGCATTACCACCATCTCTAATTGGCCCAGCCTTGGCCTGCAGCATGTCCATCTTCAGAGCCATCAGGTATTGGCTCTGTAGGACATGGTGGAAGCTTCCAGCAGCTTCTCACAGAAGCCACCTCTGTGGCCCCCCACTACCAAAAACCAGGCCGTGCAACTGTTCCTTTAAATTTGTGTTTGACAAAGCAATTAATGGTAAGATGTTTTTATAGGATTGGCAAAGAAAAGGCAAAACTAAATTTCAGTATGCATATAAGAAGGAGAAGCAGCAGAATAGGTTGGTCAGGCAGCAGTACACAGCTTCAGCAAGGAATGTTGCAGCTGGAGCTTCTGCTGGAGAAATCTTGCAAAAGCAGTTGTGGTGTGTATGTCATCAACAAAAACTTGTCAAAACCTCAGCGAAAATGCTCAGAATTTATCAAATCATGTGAAACTTTAAAGTGCATCTTAGGATCTTACATTCAGAGTTAATTCGGCTTCAAACTGGGTATCTTGGGTGTTGATAGCAGTATAGACATATTGTTGCAGTAACCTGAGTCTTTGAATTATCTTAAATACCAGCATTTTCATAAGAATGTGGCCTCCTGGACAGCGTTGGTGGGCAGCAAACCACTGCACACCTAGTGTGTGGAGTGATGTTTTGGCATAATATAATTTGTTTCCTGAATTCAGGCCTAAAAGTATTGGTAAAGACAAAACTCTTTATTTTAACTCTACATTTTAACTCTTCATTTTTATATTTGAATTTAAATTACGAGGACCTCATAGAAACAACTTGGCAGCTTGGTAGGTCTTATCAGTAGTTCAATAAGAATTATTTAGAACAAAGGTTAATATAGTCAATTATTTTTTATTTATCTAAAGGGTAGATAGTATTTTCTCTACTACACCAAGTTCTTCACTCCATTTATAACATAAAACTTATTTTAACTTTATTTTAAAATTTATATAGCCTAGCAATTATTGTTGGATAAGAGGTGTTCAAAAACACATTATGGTGAAGCATAAACAAAAGTCAGAACACCTTAGGACAAAAATTTAATATTTATTTTATTTTGTTTGTCCTTTCTGTTTTAGGAATAATAATCTACTATAAAATGTGAGGAAAGTCAAGAATAACCCTCCCTTTTTTCTTTGCATAATATGGTTGCTTTGTTCTGAGTTATGCATGAGCTATTCTTTTTTGTCTGTTTCTAATATGAATAAATATTTCATGCAAAGATTTAGTATCTCGCTTTATTAAAATTCAAAGAAGTTAAAAATTCAGCGTCTATGTAGGTATATATATTTTAAAATTTTAAGTTCCTGTCACTTAAGCTGTTAAATTAAGTCACTGAAAACTTGTCATTGTACAAAGGAGAGGAAAGATTCAGATGTGCAATTCAGTGGCAAACTACTGAAAAAAATAGTCAGCAACATATCAAATTTGAAGTATATTAAATATGAATAAGTGATATTTTCTATATTATTTAATATAAGAATTCTTACGTAAATGGAAAACTAGAGATTTACTTTTAAATAAGGTCTAAAATTGTTACAAGGTGCTTATTCATTAAACTTTCTACCAGCGTTTTCTTATAGTGACTGCTAAGAAAAATAAAGAAAAATATTGCTTATATCTTTCTTTTTAAGATTATACCACAGACATCAGGCTTTCTCTAATGTCTTGATTTTATTACTTTTGCAGGGATTAACTGCAGTATCAAATGAATCAGGAATTCTGCCATTCTGATTAGTGGCTTTGTACATCTGCTTTGCTCTTGCAGTTTGTAAGGAAAGGAGCACACTTGTGGGCACTTAAGTCACATGAGATATAATTTGAGCCACCTGGCCTTTGAATCCAGAATACTGTGCTAAGCCCTTGGTCTCAGAGTGAAATGCGTGATAAAATTAAGACACCTCAAAATGTGATGTATAACAGCTGGGATGCTTGTGCAGCAGTTTATTTAGTCTTCATACTGACTTTGGAAGAGAGCTGAGATACATTACTTGTCCAGAGTGGTGGTTGCTGCTATCTTCAATAGGGATGGTCCCTATATAGGCCTAGAATACTGGGAACACAGTTTAGTTCCCTCTTTATGTGGAGAAGATGAAAAATTATCTCTGTCTGTATGCCATCATATAAGAAAGTGATTTACCTTTATGTCCTGCTGCAGAGTAGAAAACCTCAGGCAGACAAAACACAAAAAAACCTTCCTCTTTTTTGTACTAATTACTAGTTATGCTGAAAAGATGGTCCCAGGCTATAATTCCATTCCTCTAAAAATCTGTTTCCAGCTCTCTATGGAATTTCATGATATCCCTTTTAACAAAATTCCCCCAATTTTTCCAAAGCATGCTATCTTCCCCACAAAGTTCAGTGTAGCATAAAAGATTGTTGTTACAACATTTATGTCTTACAAATATCTTTTACTAATTTCTATGAGAAAAAAATTGTATAGCTGGGTAAATTTTAAATACTAAAGTGGATGGTTCAGGGCTTAAGAAACCACCTGGAATCCTAGACTAAAATGCTCAGAAAATTCCACGGGAAGCAATGAGTTTAACTTAATATTCAGAATAAAACATACTTGTATGTGTTTCTGGACTAGGTTACAAGGTGGCATTCCAAGTGTTAATATATAATGCTACTTCCCACTGTACAACCTGTCATTTAAATGCTGAAATACAGTGCAAGACCTGCAGAAGTGCATATGGGAGCATCATGAATAGAAAATGAATCTATTTTGATCCTTGATGGATGTTTCAATGAATAACAAATGAGTTTGCAGTGATTGGACACAGAGAGCGTTAGTGATGTGTTGGGGTTTTTTTAAACTAGCATAATGAAGGAATTATCTTAAAGTGATGGCATGTGGCAGGCTGTGTTTAGTTGCCTCAGTACTGACTGTTGGGCTGTCACCTTTTCTTCAACTGTGCTTTGTGCTATTTCATGAAGAAACAACCATTTGTGTTCTTTCAAATTCTTACTTCATTAATGGTTTTTTTATTTGATAGAAAGGAACTAACCATAATTTGCAGTATAGATGTTGAATACATGTTAAGTATGCATGTATTAAACTACTTTCCAAAGGTCTCAATTCCATCAAACCTTATTAGATCTTAAATTATACATTCCGACCTTTTGTTTTAAAATACTAGGGAGTAATTCTCTTACCATCAACCCCTTGAATAAAACAAGAATGAGACTGCTTGTTTAGGTCTTAGGATAGAAAGAGAGGGTAAAGAGGCAGAATTTTGTTCTCAGACCTTGAAGTGTTTCATTAATATAGCAGAAATATTGCTCGGAGCACTGTCTGAAGGTCCTACTGTCAGATAGTCAGGTATTTCAGTGCAGCACAGAAATCTGTGATTGTTGTGTAGTGATTCTATCAGAAACTTTAGCTTCTTTTTTTTTTTTTTTTGTTCTCTCTTTATTATCAAATAGAACTACTTGGCTTGTACATGTCTTTGCTGTCAGATTGGACATACAAATCCTTGCTTCCAGAATTTGCGAAGTGTTTATGGAAACTCATTAGCATAAAAAGTTGATGCTTTTAAAATTATTTTTGCAAATAGTTCACCTCAGCTTTGTCTGTTTCACTTTCTAAGGCATGTTCCTCCCAAGCAGTTTACCATTGTATTTTCATAATCACTGTGTTGTGGTTAAACCATGAAGCTGTAAATCAGGAGATGTTTGGCTTGCTTGTTATTCTTTGAAGGTATGTAACAAGAAATAGCCTTTGGCTAGCCAGTTGCTATTTTTTCATAATGGATGCACTCTTATTTTGTTTTATTGTTGAAGAGAAAAAAATGACAATGTACCTAAAGCTGAACCTATGGTTGAGTTTTTTTATAATTAGCGGCAGCAGTGGAGAATGCTTTCTTCTATCTGTGTTCTTTTTATACTTACATAGTGGCTGGAAATTAAATGCTATCTGATTGCATTCACCAGTGATTTGTGATTAGTTAATTATCTTTGACACATAGATCTAGTGTTAGTTTCAAAATAATCGTTTGCACTAAGGGACAATTTTTGTAAGTCAAAGGTTTGACAGAATTGGTTTGGTCATTTGCTGTCCAGGTGCAAAATTCAGCTGCAGCAACATCCCTTAATTGCCAAGCAACCAAGAGGAAAACATCTGCTAGTTATGAATATGTTATGAATTGGTAATCATAACAAAATAATGCCATGTCTGTTCAGCTGAAGAGTAAGTCAGAAGGCTAAAGGCTGTTGCATGTCACTCATGTTCACTGTTGGCTTATGACTGCCTGTATATTCCACTTACCCATTCTGTCTCAGTAAGACACAGTATATAAAATAATTAAAAATATTTAAATGTAAATGTTGTAAGGTGTAACAAAAGCATATGGATATACACTATGCACTTTTAAGAGTTTGTGGATTATCAGGCACTGAATTACCTTTTCACACAACTAGATAACCAACGTGTGTTTCATATACTTTAAACACTCATGACCTTTCCAGAAGAGTCAGTGCTACGTTATTAGATCTGCTGAATTTCACTATTTCAAATATAGAGACTGATTATCATCTTTATGGTATTTAGCTGTATTTCCACTATAGTCAAAGTACTTACACCAAATTAAAATTTGTTTGAAAGCAGAGTCACTTCCAGTGAGTATAGGAGCAGGTGGCATCAAGATTCATGCACTGAACTATTAGACCTCTCCTCTATCATGAGGAGACAGTTGATATATTTCCAGTATCCTGAGCTCCCCTCATTATGCCACATGTTCTGACATACTGCAGAAGTATAGGATATGCTGCGTAGCCAGGGTTTTGTCTGTTTCTTCTTTTTACAGAAGGTATGTACAGACTTGGTGCACCTTTGATCACAGTCAGGGAGTATAATTTATGTACTCGAATGCAACTAAAGAGTAAGTCTAATTTAAAGTTAGTCCTGATTACCTTTCCTGTTTTGAACTTTGAAATATCTTCATCGGGAAAAAGGATGTGAGAGAAAAGCCAGGAAGACATTTGAAAGCAGTGCTTGTATAAAATGCCCATTCTCCATCTTTATTGCCATTATTTCACCCAACCATTAGCTCACAAGAGATTTTTTCATTGTTTTCCACTCAGAGATCAGACATTTGCTGTCCCTGTGTGGTATCTGACACCTCAGGCTCTTCTGCTTTCTTCTATGATTTGACTAACAGGATTTGCTATGTCCCTGCTTCTATGCTAAAACACAGGTTTCATACTTTACTGCTTGGAGTCCAGAATCTGTACAAGAGCACTGTTGTAGTTCAACATGGAGAAATGTCAACAGCCTTGACTATGGCACAGTCTGAAGGAATCTGAGTTTTCTATAGTGAGCATCAGCCTTGGTAGCTGGGGAGAAGGTTTCATGCAGATTCTGGAGGGGTTGTCAAAAGGCAGCCCCCTATATAGCCGTCTGCGCTACACAGCATCTGGCCATGATCCACATACAGCTCTTCTTCTGGTAGAACCACACAACATGGAAAACATCAGCCTCATTTATAGGTCTTGGAAGAGAGGCTTCTTAATGAACCTGGCCAGGCTCCAGCAGCTGGGCAGAAGCAATTCCCAGCTCCTGGAGTCTGCTGGACCACTACCCCAGATTCAGTCTGCTAAATTCAGCACCTGGTCAATCATGGTTGCAGTTATGAATCAAGTTCCTGTCACCATTTACAGCTCAATAAAAAATATTTACATTGCTGTGGACGGTATTTTTAATGACAGGAAAACTGAAAAACATTTGATGCAGTGAAATGAAAAAAGTAAAATATAATGAGATACGGTAAAACGGGTGCATTGAAATTTCTATATAAAAGACAAACTTCTGTGGTTTAAGTTGACACATTTGATAAAATAAGCAGCAGCTCTGGTACATCCTAAGACATGCAAGATAAGGAATAGCCAGATGCTCACAAGATTCAAGATACTTTAAATTTATTTTAGTGCTTTCGTGTTTATAGTACAGGTTTTGCATAGAGCGTTGAATAGAAGGATAGTGTTCATGTAATTTAAGTGACAGCTGAGTGATTATTTATTTAACCATTTTTGAACAGCTTCCAGGTTTTGAGAGAAAGAATTATGTATTTCTGAAGGATTATATAACTGTACAAGCTGTTGGTACTCAGTTAATTAATACCTTAGAGATGTGGCCCTAAAACCTGATAAATTAAATTTGTGACATCAGGTTCTGTAGTATGAAGGGGAGTGTTCCATACTGCATCAGCCTCTGACAATGGATAATTATCAATAGTGCATGTATTTGATGTAGCTATTCAATAAATGCAGCCTTTGTACATGATAGAGTTCTACATTTCTCACATGGATGCACCTCTATCTCTGTGTGCTCTCTTTGTAGATAGCTGCTGAAATTTGGTTTGGGTATTTGGAAGTCATTAAGTGCTTTTTTAGCTACAGATTTTATCTATTTTGTTCCAATTGCCTGTATCTGAGTGACTGATTTAACTGGACAGTATGAAACTTACTGTAATTTCTGAGTGAATGTATAACTCAAAACTAACTTTGGATAACTACTGGGGTGTTTAAAACTCACCAATCTGAGCAGTGATGTCAGTCAATTTCTAATATTCACGTGTTTACAGGAAACAAATCTCAGAGTTGGGAAACATGGTCAAGTGAAAAATTTTCAGATTAGATGAGTATTTCTTGTGTCCCAGTTTTCTTCCGCTGTCCACTGTTTGTTGAGGCGTGCTGCTTTAACCCAGTTTACTCCTCCCATTATCACATAGCTTCAGTGTTCCTTTCTTACACTGAGTAAATTATTTACATTGAATTTGTTTCATGCTTTTTCCAAGAGAACTCTTCCAGGCAAAAAAAAATGGTATGCAGCTCAGAGAAACGAAGGACTGCATCAGGTCTACAGTTATTTCCTCCTGAAGTCCCTAGTGACTAGCACAAGGGTAGAACTTGGATGAAGACAAGTTTTTGGAGCATGTGAGGGAATATCTCAGTAGGTTACCTGTCCGGTGCTTCCAGACTGCTCCTGGCTTTCTAAGGTGCCCACAGGCATTTTGTGTAAAGCCCACTGGCTTCTCTAAGTTAGAGCAACTTTCTGTCCACAAAGGCTTCTGGAATTAATGTACCTGAGTATCTATGCACATATATCTGGACAAGAAAATCCTCAACTTTGTAAGTTTGTGAAATGAATTTTGTTTAAATACACTTTATTTTATTTGCCTTGCAATATGTTTACTGTGGCCAGCAGCTAAAGCCTCACATCTTCTCGGTCCTTCCCCTCTCCTGTGGGATGGGGAGAATGTATAAGGATGGAAAGAAGGCTTATGAATCGAGATAAAGATAATAGGTGAAGTAAAATCTGCACGCTCAAAGCAAAGCAGGAATTCACTCAATACTTTCTATCAACAGGCAAATGTCCAGTCACCACCCGGGAGGCATTCATAAAGCTATCTTGGGGAGACAAATGTCACAATCACCATCTCCCGTTCTTCCTCTTCCCCTTGAGATTTTATTGCTGAGCAGGACATGATAAGGAATATGACATGGGTCAATCTGGGTCAGTTGTTCTGGCTATGTCCCCTCCCAGCCTCAGCTCAGCCTCAGCCTCCTCACTGAGGGTACAGAGTGGGAAGCAGAAAAAGCCTTGACAATGTGCAGGCACTGCTCAGCAATGGCTAGAACACTGGTGTATTATTGAGGGTGCTGTAGACACAGGTCCAAAGCATGGCACCCTATGGGTTGCTATGTAGAAAGTTGAATCCATACCAGTCAGACCCAGTTCATCTTAAATGATCAGATTTTCATCAGTAGAGTCTCCTGAACCTTTGTAATAAGTGATTATATTTTATGTGAGGTCTTTGAAATACAATTAATTCTGGCAGGTAGATAGAGAGGGTAAACTGCCTTAGTGGAAATGGTACCACCCTAACCCATGTTTTGGGATTATCATCAGGTATGTAATATTTGGATAAGAGAAGGCATTTGCTGAAAAAAAGCAAATGTTCTTTCCACACTTTCTACAGAACTAAGTCAGAAAAGCATTGGATATTTTTATTAGTCATCAAACAAAATTTAAAGAGGTTTTAAAAGTAACAGTAGGTATATAAAGCAGTTTATTTGTGCTTCTTCCACCTTGGAGCTGTACACATCATTAAATAATTTATATTTTGTAAAGCCCATAGCTGTTGTAGATAAAATGTCTGCACTTTCTTCATTGTGTTACAGAAGTATCAGAGGAAAAATACGAACAGTTAAAATTCACCATGCAGAACAGACACTGGCACCAATATCTTGTGGGGGTTGTTCTTTTGTATACGGAAGGTCTACCTGAACTCTAAATTTTCTCTTGGGTAATATTTGGATGAGGTTAACTCAGAAATCTTCTTTCATATGGAATGAAAGTTCTTATAGTCAATTTTTTCAAGTAGTCATAGAAAAGCCACAAAAAAGGGGACTACTGTTGGCCTGTAGGGAGATGACAAGAATGAATGACTGAATGATTATGCTGTGAATTTACTTTTTGTCAACAGGTTATTCATGTGCAACATTGCCATTTTGAAGCTTGTAGAATTTTTTCTTGACACTGAGAGAGACTTGAAAGTTTCATTCCATCTTGTTGGCTGAAGAGATTTTTTAGTGGCTTGTTTTAGCTGAATAGTTCCAGTTTTATATCGACAGTCTAGAGCAAAGTGATACTTTTATGACTCCTTAAAAAAGAATACTTAAGTTTAATTGTAAGCATTCATAAAGAAAGAAGTTAAAAAATTGGGTTAGTTTTCCAAATTTCCTGGAAAGAGATTTTGGATGGAAATGTGATACCTAGACACTCAGGAACCATTTAAAAATGTGAACTCCAATATGAAAGGTTGCTAGTGACTTGTGTGATTGTACATAGAGTGTAATTTGATGCAAATATAATATACAGGTCTCCTGTGCCTGTCAATTCAATTTTTTTGCATAGATCAGGTGTACAGGTCTCATACGTATTGGCATAAAAGTACCTTGTCTGTCTAATTAAAATCCTGAACTCAAGAAATATATTGAGTCTTTCCAAATACTCTTCATAGCCTTTGAAAGTTCAAGAAAAAATAATCTGTTTTATACATAGTGTCACCTGTTTGCACAATTCAGAGTTCAGGAAGGGGACACAACTTTGAAAATCTGAAATAACAAAAATAATAAAACAGTTATGAATTATACATGGAAAACCAGATATGGAGATACTCTAAAACCAGAATACAGTTCAACCAGGATATGGTATTTCACAGGAAGTGAATTTTCAGAGACAAAATAAAGAAGACAGACAGATACATCTTGGTTCCTATTTTTTTCTAAGATTAAAGTGGTCCTGACTAAAACATCAAAATTAAAGAGGGATGAAGAGAAGTGGAGGTACAAAGACGGGCTAACAGGGAAATAAAAAAAAATAAAAAAGAGAGGAGAAAGCCACATGCAACAAGAGAAGTAGTGCATTTTATCCTATATATAACATGCAAATAGGTTGTATGTGTATAGCTGGGAGCAGCTGCTGCAACAAGGTTTGTGTCTAAACTTCAGCAACAAGTAAGTGTTCCTTCCACAGATTATTTTGCATTAGATTTGCATTGAAAAGAGGAGTTGGCCTTTGTCTAGGCTGTTTCCTGTGCCTTTTACTTTAAAAGTGCATACCAAAATATTAAAGGAAAAACATTCCACCTTTTTTCATTCAGTTGTACAATAGTTGTTTATTAGCCCAATATGAGCATGAATGCCTAGCTTGTTGAGTTCACAATTTTAAAAGCTCAGGTTGTGGAATCCTTTTCAAGATATTCCTGATAACTGTACATTTATTTTTAAATCCCTAGTCAGTAGTTTTTTCAAGGTTTCTGGATTTTTACATAATCTTTTCATCCAGACTGGCACTCTTTAAAAAAATTATCATTACTACCCAGACTAAGACTCAAGAGATCTGGCCCTTTACCTGCTGTGGTACATGTATTTGCCTGGTTCATGTTATAACCCAGAGTAGTACAGAGTGTTCATTTTTTGCACGAAAGATATTGTCTACAGAAATATGAAGAGGAGGGAGGGATTTTCACTTCTACATTAATTTTTTGAGCTGCAGGTGATGGGAAACTTCTGCTTAGAATAGAATGTCTGTTAAGGAATCCCCCCAAAATCTTGATTTTTCTATAATGTTCAAAATCCTTTTGCCAGTATGCCCTTTTATTTTGGCATGGCAGAGAGCTCTCATCTGTCTCTATTCAAAGCAAAATATTTGAGCCAAACGCTGTGAGTAATTAGCAGTTAATCTGCAACTATTATTCTAATTTTTAATCATGAGCAGCTCTGCTAACCTTTCTTAAACCTCATTTGCTGGATGCTATAAGTGGAATTGATATTGACCTAGTCTACCTGGAGACTGCTGAACTTTAAACCTTAAAAATTAATCTTGGGAGCTTCTTGTCTTCTTGTCTTATTTCTTTATTTAACTTATTACTAAGAGAAACAGAAGATTTTAATAGTGATAGTGATTAAAAAATAGACTGAGATGAGAGTATAAATCTATGCATAATTCAGTATCAATTACTCATTTCAATGTTTGTAAGACCTACTTCAGAGAAAAAAATGTTTCTAGGCATCAGAAATTGTTGCTGAATTAGAAATAAATTGTAGACTTCAAATGAGCAAGAGGTGCAACAAAAATGAAATTGGAATTTCTGAGCAGTCTGTTAAGTTAGTGGAAGAACAGTGTGAAAACACATATGTGAATTGCCAGAAAGAAGTGTCAAAGTTGGGAAAATCACTTCAGTATCAGAAAAATGACTCAAACTCATGTATGGGCATTTTCTATTATTTAAATATCAAATAATACAGACTAACAATATAGTAATGAGTACTTCCAGTAATGTTCTATGATACAAATATTAAATCTCTTTGGACTTTGCTATCTTTGTCACAATTTTGTACTTCCACACTACTGAAAATTAAGGTACTAATTCCTTTTGAACTATCATGCAAAGTTGGAGATGTCATTCTACCGCATCTCCACTACATTGTTTACTGAATTATTTCAATTATATCCCTCTGAAGAACCAATTTTTCTTGTTAATTTCTCAAGCCTTTAATGATATCTGGAATCTGTGTGTGTGTAGAAGACTTGAAATAAATGAGTAAAAGTTAAAAAACTCAGGGAAATCAATTGTTTTCAGCTGAATGATATTTCTGAATGAAATACCAACTTCCTTACCTGGGTTTGCTAAGTAAAGAAAATGTTTTCTTCTATCAGAAAAACTTAATAATGATTCTTGGTTTCTCCTGACATAGAGATAGGAACACAGTAAACTCAGTATGACTGGTCAGAAAGAAAAATGAAGTCAATTTGACCTTTTAAGCTGAAAAAAAAAAAAAAAATGCATCTTTATGTTGTGCGCACAAAACATTCCTGTGAATTTCTTTACCTTCTTGCTCCTGAATGTTTAAATGACAGTTATGGAAAAAAACAAAGAAAACAAAACAAAAACCCAATACTAACAAAAATAGCAACAAAAACAACAACAAAAAACAGGCAAAGGGAAATAAAGCATTGCAAATGGGGATAGAGGCCAAGATTCCATGTCCATCTGGGCCCAACTGACCCAGATGGACAAGGAAGAAACACACCTTAAATCTAAGGTTCTACATAAACTTAAAGAAAATATCAAATATTTTTGAGGGGATTTCTTGAGATATTGTTCTACTTTCGTACGTGCACCACATAAAACCATCTTCCTCCTATCAAATGATATTAAATGTATACTGGCATATTTTGCCCATTCTTGACCCCCTGTTTTTGGGACTTATTCTTCAAATCCTGAACTGTGCTTCATTGCTGCTGAGCAAATATAGAGTATGATTCTGAAGTAATTAGCAGTTTTATAGATAATTAGAATACTGTCTCTGTTCATTAACATTTCAAATCTCATTTAAATGTAAATTGTAATATTCTTCTTCTGTGCAATAGTGGGTAGTTAGTGTCATTCATGAGTAATAAGTAATTTGTTCCTCATTAGCCATAGGAATAGATAAAGATATAGATCAACTGTGGATAGCAGATGTAGTTAAAAATGGTTACCTGTCTGGAAGGGGAATTTAAAATAAGCAGACATTGTTTTTCTGTAATTTTGCATTTTTAATTTGGTCCTAATTCATAATTCAGAACATTTTCTATTAATTGGCTCTTTACATTATTCATAATGAGGGTATGAAAGTACAAAAATATTTTCTCTGAGTGACTTATGAGACACAGTGTGAAATTTTAAAATACTATTTTCATATTGGTTCAAATGAAGTGCATTTATAATGTAGAGCTCTACTTCCAGATATTTTTCAAAGCACTAGAAGAAATTCCCAGAAATAATGAAGACTGGCTATGTAATATTCTTATTTAAAAAAAATAAATCTAATCATCCTATTTTAACTGAAAGATGGCTTGAATTGATTTAGAAGAACAACTGTAAGTTTTCTCTGAAACTATATTGACGTGATTTTAATCATCATCATCATCCTCATCATGATAATAATCATGATAATATAGGAAAAGATCACAAGTTTCCTTTCTGTTGGTTAAGTTAGACATCAGATTTAGACATCACTTGGGTAACAGAAAAAAAAGGTATCTTGTAATCCTTCCCAGTCGTGAAGAGGAATTTGAGGAATTTGCAAGCCATCACTGCCACACTGAAGGTCACTAATTTAACTTTTTTCTCTAAATACTCTGCATTACTTCTGTACTATTTTCATTGAGGTTTTTAACTAAAAGCAATTATTTTAAGACTGTTGCATCAAAAATTAATTTGAAGTATGCTAGTGAGTGAAGGGTGAATTAGGGAGCAAACTGATGAAATTTGTATGTACTAAATGAGTGAGAAATCACCTAAACAGTGTTAGCAGAGAACCAACAAGCAAAGAGATGGAGAACTGGAAAAGGTTAAGACTGCTTGGTTAACATCATTGCTTGATTAAGCTGTCATCAAAGCTATGCTATATGTATCAAATGAGACCCATGAATAGTCATGGTAAGTTAAAGCAGGAAAGTGTGTGTGCCTATGCAGGTATAATAAAATAATTTTACACTTCCTTTATTGTAAAGGTCTACTTATTTACATTTTCATACATGTAGATCCTTGAGTAGACAGGAAACATGAGTTATGCATGTCCATGTATGGCTGAAAAATATCTTATGATTTTAGTAAAATTATTATTCTGAACCACTCTCTGTCAGAAGCACATCAAATTGTATTGAGGGGATTTTTGCCTCTCTGATTGACAGGGGAATTTTTTGATGTTTTTTGCAAATCTATCTGATAAAAAACTTATTTTTAAAACTTCTAACATAAGTTTGTTGTTGATCTAACCTCTGTTTGTTCCTGAGTACTATATAAACATTTTAACTCTTTGTTTCATTTGAGCAACCTGGTCTAGTGGAGGGTGTTCCTTGCCATGGCAATGGCTAGCTGATATTTAAGGTCCCTTACAATTCAAATCATTCTATGAACCTCAATCTAATTATTATTGGTCTCAGCTCTGAGTCTGGAAAATACTGTACAGAATAATTGCTTTTGGACCATGTGGTAATAAAAGCTTTTCATTTGTCTGTTTATCTTCATACTTGCTCTACACTTGTGTCAAAGTGAAAATGAAATATTTCTTATATTAAGGATGATCAAGAGATGCCACATACAGTTCTCTAGAAGAGGAGCCTCTCACAAGGACCTTTCATAATGGCCTTTCTAGTAATGAAAATACCTTTTAGTATACATCAAAACACAGCATTTTTCTTCAAAACTTCAAAAAAGCTTCATCACTTCAAAAAGTGGTGATGGAAGACCTTTGTAAGGTTACCAGACATACAGTGAACTCTTTAATAGTTTCATTTCTGGATAACAAAATTCTAGGTTGTAACTGAAGGTTTTTCTATTAGTCACCAAATACAAGAGTTTGCAAAAGATTTTAAGTCCCCTTTCTTTCTTACAGTTATCATAAGCAGCTCATTCTTTCTGCTTGATATTTCAGTGTTT
The DNA here is from genome assembly GCF_000691975.1 of Corvus brachyrhynchos. Lineage (NCBI taxonomy): Eukaryota > Metazoa > Chordata > Aves > Passeriformes > Corvidae > Corvus > Corvus brachyrhynchos. Next base: position 2,302,677 of record NW_008238983.1, on the reverse strand, counting down.
GTCTCAATTGACGATGTTTCACAACATTCACAGAATATATCAAAAATAGGGCTAGAAGAAAAGAATTGCTTGAAAAGAATTTGGGTCAATCCTCTGTATGGTTACTTTTAAAGCCTTCAAATATGGAGATCCATCATATTCCCAGGAAATTTGTCACACTTGTCTTCAAATTTTGCTTTAATATCTAACCTAATTCTTTTCTATAGTTTCAGTTCATTAGGTTCTATTCATCAAAGACACAAAGGAAAGATTGGTCCCTCTTTCTTCAGTGCAACAGTATTTATGTGTGAAAGCTGTAGTAATAAACATTATGATCTTTCTGGTTTTTGGCTAAACAAACTCATTCATTCCTCTTTGCAAAGTTCACATTGATCTCCCCTGAACTCTCCCACGTCAGTCCCCATCATTCTTGACAATCAGTGCACAAACTGAACACTGAGTTCCAGCTGGTGCCTTATCAGCACTGCTGAAAGCAAAGAGAGTAATTGCATGTGTTTCAAGCAGGATTTTGTGCTGATACATGTTACTATGGTTTGCCTTTTGAGTAGCATCATGACATAATTGAGTAGCATTTAGTTTTATCATCCACTATAAACCCAAAGACCTTTTCTGAACAACTGTTATTCTCATCCTGTATTTGGTTAGAAAATTATTTCTACTTATGTGTAAAGTCTTGCCTTGTCTTCATTGACTCATTCTCTTTACTTTCCTCTAAGACTGTGTTTGTCAGAGGGAAAAAAAGGTGTTAAGAGGTTATGAATTCTGATCTTTATCTTCAGCATACCTGTAAACCATCACAACTTCTTTTTATCAACTACATATTTCATACATGTAGTGTTTATATCACCAGCCAAATTGTTAATTGAAACACTACACACAACCAGAGACAAGATGGATCCCCTGAGGAATTACATTACAAAAGGGAGCTACAGGCCATAAAACATTAATGTTCTATCTATATTATATTTTCTTAATTTGTGTATAAGAATGTCATGCGAAATGGTGTCAAAATCCCTGCATAAAATCATAATATCTGTAGTCTCCTAGTTATTATTTTAAAACAGATCTTTTACTATGATTCTATATTTCTTCTTTTACCATAATTCTATATTTCTTCTTTTACCTTTTCAAATGTAGGCATTGTAATTGTCCCTTTCCAATATTCTTTAACCCTATGTGTTCCCATTAAATGGGATAAACATGAAAAATTTCTGAATATTTTAACTAGTATTTTAAGGTTGGGTCAGGGGTTTCTTCTTAATAAATGCATTGATATAATGTAGTTAACTCACATTCTTGCAATTTTAGTCTTGTACTAAATAGTAATCTTGTAGGAACTGGAAGTGACCTTCTTCAGTGTTTTTCTAAGTAGGTAATATCAGCTCTCTGTGATAAATAAAGCTTCATCCTTCAAAGCCCAGCGTAGCACTTACATGTTTACAAAGATTTCATTAGAGCTTCCTGAGCTGTACATTCACCATATTCTTGGTATTTGGAAGGTTTTTCCAGATTTGGTCTTGATGGGATCTGTCTATCACTTGGTCTTTATGTTAATCTTGTTCATCCTTGAGAGGGAATACTTTACTCCCTTGTCTGTCACTCAGACTTTTCAGATTGATTTAACTATTTGTATCTAACTTTTATTGAGGGTTTCTGTCTTGTTTTTGTGCTTTCAAACCTCAGTAAAAGTATTTTTAGTTGATGGTTCATTGTCTGACAAAAAAACCCCAAAAAATAGAAGTTAGAACTTTGAGAGTTGTAATGAGCATCCATGCAAAAATAGAGGCATTTTTACTTGAGAAACTTTGAGACAGTAATATTACCTAAACAAAATTTATTTATAAAAAACTACCTCACATTTTATTACTATGACCCATAGCTGTAAGAAATGATCTTTAACCAGACACTAAAAATATTTAAAGCCCCATGACAATTTGATTGCTAATTCCTTTGCTTTTGTCTACTCTGTGTTGACACGATGTACTCTTATATCTTTTGTAAGAAATGTGATTTTCCTCATTGCTATAGATTAAAACTCAATTTTTTTTTAATACTGCAAGAAATATCAAGTGCCAATTTTCATTACGTTGTTGTTCTCTGCTCAGCATTTCAGTGAAAGAATATGATTTTGTCCAGCAGACATTTACTATGACACATAAAATTTTCTACTTTCAGTTCTCCATTGTCTGGGTACAGTGATGGGGGCAGTAATTGTCCTAGTTTCACTAGTTCTTCACCTACTTCCATTGAAGAGAGGGAGAATCTTTCAGAAAATTAGTTTTCTGAGGCAGAAACTGCTAAACAAACATGATACCTAGACTTTTGAGTATACCTGGTAAGAATTTAGAGTGTCTAGAGATGCTTAATTTCTTAAGAGGGAAGAAATCATTAACATTCAATCTTAATGAGTAAAAAATATTCTAATGATCTCTATTTTCAGCAGGTACAAATGAGAGTAGTTGCTTTGTCTTCAGCAGAGCTGTGTAAATAAATACCGCCTGAGAATTTGGGCCAAGAACAGTAATTTATCAGATGCAGGCTCTGTTTTACAAAGGGAATAAATACTTCCTTTTTACATGTAATTCATCTTCACGCACTACAGCAGAAACACAAGTTTTCTGTCTGCCTTAACTAGCAGTAACTATAGCATGAATTTCATTTTATGTTCTCTTTTCCCTTTTTTCCAGTTTGCATTTAGTATGTTAGGAGGTAGTAATTTATAATCAAGAAATAGTGTCAGGAGGTTTACATGCATGCTTCTGACAAAATACAAACTCAGATGAGAGCACAGAAGAGATGGAGGAAGGATCTGGACACGAAAGAGGAATTACAGACACTATCTGAATGTGCAGAGATGAGGTTAGGAAAACCAAAGTCCACCTGCAGGGAAATATATCAAGGGACATGAAGGACAACAAAAAGAGATTTTACATGTGGCAGAAAAAAACCCAAGGGAAAATGCGAGCACACTGTTAAATGAGTCAGGGGAGTTGAAGACAGAGGGTGCGGAAATAACCAAGGTAATCCAAACATATCAAGAGGGTGATTGGGAGTTGTCAGCTTGGATTTCCAAAGGAGAAATTGTGTCTGACCAACTTAATGACCTTCTACCACAAAATTACTTGCTTGGTGGACAGGAAGAGAACGGTGGATGTTATTTGTCTTGAATTTAGTAAAGTGTGTCTCTCACAATATCCTCATTGATAAACTGATGGAGTACACATTAGACAAATAGACAGTGAGGTAAAATGAAAACTGACTGAAGGTTGTGATCAGTGTTGTGAAGTTCAGTTTAGAGGCCAGTCATGAACTAGTGGTGTTCCCCAGGGATCAGTAGTGAGGCCACTGTTGTTTAACATCTTCATTAAGAATATAGATAATAAGGTATAGATTATAATCTTCTTATGAGATTTTATCTATTTATTTAAGTATGTGGTGGGGAGAGTGACAAAGAGATGACATCTTCTCAGTGGTGCACACTGGAAGGATGAGAGTCAGTGGAGCATAAATTGAAATAAAAGAAATTCTTTTTAGGCATAAGAAAAAACTTTTTTTTACTATCACGTTGTCCAGCCACTGGACCAGGTTGCCCAGAGACTTTGTTGAGTCTCCATCTCTGGAGATATGTGAAGACATTTTAACATGTTCCTAAGAAACCTGTTCTGACTACCCCTGCCTTGAGCTGGGAGGCTGGACTAGGCAATTTCCAGAGGTACCCTCCAACCTCAATGATTCTGTGATGCTATGAATTTACTGATAAATTCAGCAAGGTTCATTGCAGCAGGTGATCAGTGTTACTGGTTTGGTTCTTGGTCTGAGACAGATTTTTTTTTCCTATGAAATCACTTGTTTTGCACTACAAAGGTAAATTTTGTTAGGTTCTTACCGTGAAAGGTCATAAACATTTTAAAATGCACCTAACAATGATCACTGTGACTAATCTTTAAAGTAATTTTTAAATAAAGGTTTGGAAAATATATATGTGAATCTGCTTTCCCTGCAGACCACTTTTTAACACCTTATTGGATGATTCACTCTGGCTGAGCAAGTGCTTCTGAAGCAAATATGTTGTCAGCATCCTTGATTCCTTGTTTAATAATGTGATGTCTTTAGATGATCACTGTTTTTTTATTTTTTCTCCCCCCTAAAAGGTAAATGTCCATATTACAAAAATGTAGATGTAATTGTTTGGTTATGGTTGGTTATTTTTTTTCCAAATAAAAATTTGACCTATGATAAACATTTCATTTGGTTAGTTCAAATAGGGTTAGAAAAAACTTCAGAATACCCTCCACATGTGCCAGTAACACCCTAATGACCAATCTGAAATAACTTATATCTTTTTTACGGTTCTTCTAGACGGTGCTGAAATTCAGGTTGACATTTTTAAAAATCAGTAACAAGAAAAAGAGAAGAGACAATACTGGACATAATTTTCAAAACTGTCTTGCCTTTTATTTCCCCTCTGCTCTCCAGAGAATGGAGCATTCTTCAGATGATTCTGCCTGAATCTTGGAAGAGAATTATTCCAAATCTACAACCTATGGGTGTAGCTACCCAACTGCACTTATCTAGTTTGGAAGATCTCCAGAGAAAATATAATACCCTGAATCTCACAGACCAAGAGAAGCAAAACTGCTACACTATTCCATGTCCCAGGCCCAACCAGCAGTGACACTGAAAATGTATTCCCAGCAGCTACACACAGGCACAATATGTATGTAAACCCCATGTATGCATACATACAGGGCTATGGCTAACTTCATGGATTCTAACATGCTCCTAACTTTAAAGACACATGCCCTCCTTGGCCCCCTGGCTGCATTGTGTACCTGCCAGCTGGTCCATTTTGGTTCTCGCTAGAACTTGCACTTGCTGCAGTTGCTGGCATCATGGGCATGTGGGGCTCTGATGCCTGGTCCCATCCCTATGCCTGGTACTTGAGTTCACTTGATCTTCAGCTGGCATGTGGGCCAATCAACCAGTATTCTCAGTCCAGCTGGTGGCATCCAGTTGTTCTGCTGTTCCCGTTGCTGGTGTACGCACAGGTGCCTACACCCCAGGAACCAGTTTTGGCAATCAAAGTTTCTCACTTTAGTCTCTCCAGTTGCTAATATTACAGATGCAGTTGCTGACATTACAGACCTCCAGCCTGCGGTCTGACTCCAATTACTGCACTCAGATCCTCCAGTATACATATGCATGCAGGAAGAGAATTAGAAAGAAAGTCAATAAGAAGTTTGACCAGATTAAACTGTTCAAGTGCAGGATGTGGCTAGAAAAGTGCAGTGATCGTACATTATTTATTTTCAATCAGCCAGCCCTATTATCCCTTATCCCTCTACTTTCCACACACTTTGTCCTCCACAAATTGCCTAAACCAATCCCTTTCCCTGCCTTTTGTTCCATCTCCTATCGTCCCATACTGTGATACTATCCTATCATCCCATTCTCCCTGCATGTCCCATTCTCCTGGGAAGCATCACTTCTTCACCTGGCAGGACTCTTCATGCTTGACCTATCATGATAGGTTTCACACCTGCAAAATGGGGCTGAGGGTCTTCTGGGACAGCCATGAGAGGGGCCTGAACAGGATATCCCTTTATGGATCCATATTGGCTTCCTGCCTCCCACTCTGAATCCATGTGCCTCTCATCTTCTGGAGATGGGCTTGATATGGGCTGGTGGTTCCTCTGATGGACTTGAGAGCAGCTAGGGTAAGGCTCCTTTTTAGGTGTGCAGATGGCCTTTTATTACCTAATCTAGCATAATAGACTGCATTTTTTTGAGTATTGTACTTGAGCAAAAGCAGTTGATTTCTCCCTAGAAAGTCTCTAAAAATCCAGCAGTGATTTCTATAGGTATAGTCTGTATTTTTATGAGTGTGCATTCAGAGTAATATAGGGGAGTTAAATACTTATTTAATGATGCTAAATGTCTACCTGAGCTTCTTTTTATAATGGGCAAGACATGTCATTCTTGGGTGATGTTGTTTAATGGTCTCTATGCTAATATCTTCAATTGCCTTCCAGCCATTTCTGGGTCGGTAGCCAGAAGAAAACTCTGACTTTCGGTATGGTGTCAGCCAAATGAGGCACTTGGACGTCTGTTGTGGACAGGTAGCACCTGGACCCTGTATCTAATCTCTTTCCTACTTTATGACTGAACAACAGTGCAGTCTATTTGAGCTGTTGAATTGCTTATAATCTTTGCCCGTTTGAGCTGCCTTGACCTTATCTAAGGATTCTGAGTTAAATTCATTTTGACAGGTGTGCTACTCCTATCTATTTCTGTCAGACTGTCTTCTACCTAAACATCTGACAACTTTATAGTCTGCTTGCTTTTGCCTGTTGACTATTTCTCCCTGAGTAGATTAATGTTATTGTAGCCTACTGGACTCTAGAGAGATTAAGAAATGCTTCCTTGGTTTTTTTAATAGTTCTTAGTGATGTCTGAAGTGATGGTGGTACTACCAGTGTGGAACCTGGAAACTCATGAGTCTTTGAACTCACGTTCCATGTGTGGATTGCACAGCTGACATGCCTAGCCTAGGAGATATTTTTTGTCTTTGATTGTAAAATGTCTTAAAATCATAGAATCATCAAGGTTGGAAAAGACCTCCAGAATCACTGAGTCTAGCTTTCAACCAAACACCACCATGCCCACTATAACCATTTTATGAAGTGCCGCATCTATTTTTTTTTTTTAACACTTCCAGGAATGATGACTCCACCACTCTTACAAAGCCTGTTGTGTACAGCCTGAAGATAGCTTCTCAGAACTTGAGACCATTTCCCCTTGTCCTATCCAGTCCTGCCAAGTACTTACGTAAGTTAGAGAAAAAAAAACCAGGAATATTTATGGATATTTGACCTGTGAACCCTTCACACACAGAGTACATAATATATTCCACTTTTCTATATGCTGAAAAGGACAGTTAACTTCTGTGTTAAAAAGACATTTTTCTGTACAAATTTCTTATTATATGAACGGCCAAAATTGAATCACGGCTAACACTTTATTTAATTGCTCATATTGTGGGTGCTTTGAGAATTTGATAAAGGTCTTACTGACAGGTAGGTATATTGTGTGTCAAAATAAACAGCAGAATATCATTTTTTATTCCCTTCATGATATAAAACGCTTCTTCAGGAAAAGCTTAGTTCAGTAGTGAGCAAGAGTGCTGTTTTCAGACAAAATTATAGCTAAAGCGTAAACCCTCCATCTTTTATGCTAAGGGAATCAACAATCACTTCTGCTAAGTGAGTTGTAAAATGGGTGGTACAAATTTTTTGTCCAGTGGCTCTCTTCAGTGATGATCATATTCTTACATTTGTAGACACATTAATCTAGCTACTTTATTTGAAGTAACTACAGTTTAAAAACTCTGCTACTTAAGAAGTTGTTTCATACCTTAACTGCTAGGTATTAATTTTCACTTACTTCTATTATTGTATTAAATTTCTCTCTTTTTTTTTTTTTTAATAAAAATCATGGCATGTTGCATTACAACAAAACACTTGAAAACACAAAATTGAATCTCCCTCACCTTGAAGTTATCCTTCCATTATTGATTCCCTTGGCTGCTTTTTTTTTTTTTTTTTTTTTTTGTTTAGCAGTTTTCTCTAGAAAACCTTTTAGGTGTTCAAAATATCCTTAAAGGCCTGTTAAGACACCTTAATATCTTGTTTGGAAAGATTAACAAACTGCAGGAACTCTTTGTGCAGTGAAAATTTAAAATATCTGACATATTATATCCATAGCAGACAGCTAACAGGCTCTGCAGATACAGGAAAAAAATCTGCTTAGGGGCCTGAAGCAGAAAAAACCTGAAGCATATTCACTTACGCTTATTAGCATGTGAAGGAAAAAACACATTTCAACATTCAGTTACTTAGAGTTATTTAAGAGGAATTGGAGAAAGTTTCTTTTTCCTTTATGATGTATTATAAGGCTTATTTTTTTCTCCACAACACAAATGTTTTTGCTGTTAAAAAAAATAAAATTATCATTAGATCTTTGTTTCCTCCCTTTTGCTTGAAGATACTGGCAAGGTCTTTGAAGGACAGAAACATTAACATCACATGAGGATACTGTCTGAGCCTCAGCCTCTAGAGAAAGGACGTAGATTCATATTTGCCATGCATTTAACTTTACAGTTTACTCAATACACAGGTTTCCTTTGAAATAATTGGTATGCTCCCTGCTGACTTCCAAGATCTTTTGAATTCAGCAGAAAGGTATGTAGCTCATCTGAGTTCAGTACATATTAATTTTCCCCAGTGTTATTTGTAGGAACCATAGAATCTAATTGTGGTTTTTGTGAGATAATTGCATTGAAGACCATGGTGAAAACACAGCTGTATTGAGGCATGAGTAAAAGCAAAGTGGAAAGGAGAGTTTGGTGAAACAGCTTCATTCATGGGCATCTCTGAACCTAGAACAACTGGCACAACTCTTGTCAGAGAAATTCATGGTACTACTTTATATTGCCAATGCCATGGTGACATTTCAGTGATCTACAGGTTTGAGGTGTATTAGCTTTGACATGTGTTGTTGAAATCAGTGGAAGCTTAAAAGTTTGTATCTGAAATAAAACATTTGTAAACAGGGCTTCAAAGCCATTGCAACTGTGAGGTAGTTGGAAAGATGTTTTCCAATAGATATTATCATATTCCAAAAATGATGTACCACTTGCTAAATAGTTACAGGAGCAGAAGGATATGCTTTGCAGTGCTGGGTAAGAGGAGTACTTTACAAATGCAATCAGCAGCAACTGTTTAAGAGGAAAATAACTTCTGGAAAATCTTAATGAACCAGTACAATTTCTTAAAGTTATAAATAGTGCATTTCTCAGTCCGATGGGATTTTTCTGTTGAGGATATAAACTTGATTATAAAACAAACTGTTTCAGACAACATAAGCCCTGAGGCATTAAGCATTTTAAGGCAACAATACCAAAGTAGTTCTGAGTAGCAAGGCAGTCTGAGACATAAAATAGGTTTGCTTTTCTTGAATGCCTTTCGCTTTGTTGAATTCATTTCCATTTCTGCAGAGTGATGGTGAAAACAGTGTAATGAACTACCAAGTCAAAAAAAGCTAAATGTAAACTGTTACAAAAGATGAACGACAAAAGAAATCAACATCCCAAATATATCTGAAAGCTGCCACAATCTGTCAGTCTTAAAAGCAGAACCCTGACCTCCTTTAGAGATTGTCTTGATATGCAGAGGGAGGGGAAGAAAGGGAGAGCCCCACCACAAACAGTAAGTGATCCATTTGTTTCTGTACACTGATTTTCATAAGCTGTTTTGCTTGCTTTTGTTTTCTGTTTAAATGCTTTTGTTTTCTGTTTAAATTCCGTGACTACCTATGTTACTTTTTTGCTGGCAGAGTCTATCACTTAGCAAACTTAATCCAGAAGAAGCTGTAGTTAGGTCTCTACTGTGCTCTGATGCAAAGCTTCTCAAAGGTATTGGACAGATGGTGAAACTTCTGGAAAATTTATTTGGGCAACTTTTCTTGTTATATACCTATTGTTTTGTTAGAGAGAGTGTGAATATATGTGGAACAAATTTTATTTAAACTAAAGTATAAGGCCAGAAGGACCCATGTGGGAAATGAAAAGGTCCAAAATTCTGTAATTCCACAAATATTACGTTTTGGGGAATTCTTCAAATTGACCCAATCTGCCATAAGTTTATGGTGCTTGTATGATAAATTGAGTAATTTGAGTAGCAATGAAGTGAATGCTGTGTTACAGCTGAATAGATGTATGTATTACCTAGGGAATTAGAGAACTCTGGAATAGGAGCATTTGCAGACTGAAAAAGCAGGCCAGTTTTAAGCTTTAAAACTGAATTTTACTAACTTCTCTCACGAACAGTATACTTCCTGCTAATGACCATTCTTACACAATATTAATCATTATTGCTAATATGAAATATGTAGTTTTTAAAATACATGTTCTAAATTAGCTTTGACTATACAATTCCATGTTTAATAATGATGGCTGCAGTTCTTGTGGGTCCTTGCTTTCAGAGACATGAATGATCAGGCCTAAGAGTTCTTTGATGAGACAAGTTGGAAGTGAAGTAGGCTTGCCTCTTTCATCTGTCATATGCCAGATGTTTTTATGGTCTTGCTCCTCCCCAGAAGGGGAGGCTGCTTACCTGATTGTTTGGTTTGCTTCTGTCCTGCCAGGTGTTCTTCCAGAATATTCTGCAGGATTTCTGCCACTTTTAACTCCCTCTGCTTATCTGTTTTTCTCCTGACAACTTTTGTTACTTGAGTGCCTCCTACCTGCAACTGCATCTACCTGCCTTTGCCCCTTTTGCTCACATACTATACTAAAATTTTGTCTGGCTATGCAATCACAGTGTTACAAAATGCATGCATGTATTTGTGTTTAAGACACATTTATATTAATTATATCCTGATTGGTAATTCATAATTTATAGATGACAAAGGCTTTAGCAATGTATGAATTGAATACCGCTTTTCCATTAGCAGAAATATAAGTCCTCTTTAATTCAAGAATATTTGAACACTTTGAGTTTTTGCAACTATATTAGATTTGAACTTTCTACTATCTTATCTGCAGGTTTCAAGGTGGTAGAAGAGTTCAATACAAAAACCCCCATGTACACTGTTTCAAAGCATCAAGAGTATTTCCCTAAAGTAATTAAGGGAGGGGATTTATATTGTAAAATAGCTCAGTTTTGTTCTAGCTTGCTTACATTTCTGAAGGTAATTTGTTAATATTAGAAATGTATGGTTTTCCTAATGCAAACATTATGTCATAGCATTTTCCTAGTAGTGCTGAGAGTTGCAATATACCCAGTTAACTGTGTTGTACTTCAGATGCTCACAGGTAGTTAATAAACAAACACACAAACAAAGAAACGAATAAATCTTTCTCTAATTCTATGCATCTGGAACATAATATCTGCATGTGATATGAACCTTTCAATCATATAAAAGTGTTCCTGAAATTGTGTGTTGGTAGGTTTGGTTATTTAATTTTTTCTCCTAGCAGAAATAAGGATCAAGGTTTTGGAGGTCTTGGTTTTATTTGTCTTTTTTCTGAGTGGTATGTGTCTGTGGATATCCGCACACGTTTGCACTAGACAGTTTGGAGGCTGGAATTGTATGATAAATTGCAGAATCATCCAAGACAATTACCTCAACAGCTCCAGAGTAAGCAGCTATTCCTTCTCTGTCATTGTTTTTCAGTTAGAAATTTTGTTGGCACAAACAGTTCCAAGCAAAAATTAGATTTCTTGTGAGGGTGTTTGTATGTATACAGAGTAATCGCTGTCTTTTTCTTTACATTGAACTCTAAGCTCTTTTTTATTCTAGGTTTATTTTAATACCCTGAAATTGTTTGTTCTTGTTGTCATGAAGTGTGTTGTTGTGTCATGTTGTAGTCATGTTGTAGTGTTGTGGCTGCCTGGCAGATTGCTTTAGTTGTTCCAGCCTTTAGGAATATTAAGAAGTAATAGTAAGATAAAAGGTTAGAGAAAACTCTGTTTGGTAAATTAAATGCTATTATTTTCTCAGCATAAATTGTCAGCTATGTAAAAATGACTTTTTGAAACTAAAATAAAAGATAAATATTATTACCTTGTAGTATAGATACTTAGGCAAAAGAAAACATTCATATTAAAGATATTTGCCACCAACTGATGCTCTCTGAAAAATACTGATCTAGCTGTCCTTGGGTGCAACTGCATCAGCTTCCATGGACCTCTGCAAGTGCTGTGTATGTTTTGCATCATGGTACAGAAAGCAAGATATGCCATGCAGCTGCTCTCCTGCTTTTGCCTCAGGGCCTTCACTGCTTCTTATGAAGGTTTCACATGGAGATATGGAGTTGAGGGCAGCTGTTCAGTAGAGAATGAGTATTTCAAACAAGCAATTGCTCGGTGTCTGTTTCAGAAGAGCTTAAACTGAAGTAAAATGACACTTGAAGATTTAATATTTCAGTTTCTTAGAAAAAGAAACCAGTCTTAGCTTTTGAAAAGGCCATACTTAAGGGAAATTTAAGCTATTGGTATAGTTAATGTGATTATATTTTTTTTTCATCATAACATGCTTTTTTTCTGGAAACTTCCATACATACGCTTGTATGTATGGAACACCTGTCAATTTATTACCTCTAACACACAGCAGAAAAATCCATTTCCATGCTTCCAAATCCCAGCAGATTTTTCATAAAATTTAAGTGCTATTTTTGGCTTTAGGAATCACACCTTTTTATGACTCATTGGGTCATGTTTTTTAAAAGCTGAGTTTCAAAGTTATAGTGAACAGAAAAGCATGTTTAGTTCAATTCAAGGGCTAATAAAATCAGAAAAATAGCTCAGTAGTGAATCTCAGATGCATTATTTGCTTTATATACTGTGTGGTTAATTACATTGTCAAACCTTTTAGACCAAAGATTTCTTTGTTATGCTACAGCAACGAACTGTTGCAAATGGATTGAATATTGGTGAATTGTATCAATTGATATATTTTTATATTGCTGCCTCTTATGCCATGGAATATGCAGTCTTTTACCTCAAGGTGACAAAGCTTTTGTTTTTAGAGAGTGGGCTGCTGAAGCTTTTGCTAAAGGTGATGATATAATGTCTGTAGTGCTGAGAATTTTTTCTGAACTTATTTTGAGAAGGTCTTGTGACTCTGGTAGGTCGCACTTTGTCAAAGGCAGTCCTAGTCACTGTGAATTTCTGAGCTTAATAAAAGTGACTGAATCAAAGTCTAAAGAGACACTTTTTTTTGCTCTGATTGCAGATGGCATCATTTAGGTAGCCACATCCAGAAATCTTACATGACAGAACATGTGACATGTGTGAAATTAGAGACTAAAGATTCAGTCCCTTTAGGGTTGTCATTCCATGTAATAGATTTGTTTTACCTTTTTTAATGCTTTGTCCCCTTCCTGCTGGAGGCAGAAGCCTTTTAGCATGTTTTCTGCATAGAAGAACAGAGATCCTACTAGAGCATGACCAACTCTTAATTCTGGCAGTTCTTTTAACTGCGTACTGGCATCAGGAAGGCTAAAAAGATTTGATTCTCCCTGAGAATAAGGTGTTGAATGAAGCCTTCCAGGAGATCATCAGACATAGTTTATGCCTCTTAGACAAGAATAGGCCTGTTATTAGAAAATTATCTTAACAAACTGTATTGTCTTTGCACAGCCAAGCTTTGGTGGCAGGGCAGCTACAGGGATGGCTTCTTTGAGAAGCTGCCAGAAGCTTCCTCTGTGTCTGGCAGAGCCATTGCCTGGCAGCTCCAAAGACAGATGTGCCACTGGTAAAGGCTGGGTCAAATAGAAATGCTGGTAACACCTTTGTGATCCTATCTCAGTGTACCTTTTTTTGTTCCTATAGTTGATGTATCTAAATTAAAGCGCAGTCTAAGATGGTTCTGTTATTAACTTCAAGGTAATTTTTTTCACAGAGAGAACTGACAAAAAAAAGGCTGGCCTATGCTTTTTGGAAGTGTGCTGACCCTCATACGTTGTTTTGTTATCCTATTTAGTTTATGGACTAGCAAAACTAACAAAGGAGTGGAGCACAGAAATAGTGATGCATTCCACTTTACACTAAAGAAACAACCCTTCCAAAGGCACTACTGTCACATACGAAATAAGTGGGGGGTGTGTACTTTCTATGGAACATCCCATTTGGCCTTGGTCATTGCCACTGGCAGTGTTCATTAATCTACCTGCCTGACATTATCCTTTTCATGAAGTAGGTCTCTCTAGTATTGTTGCTTTTGCTAATGCTTATTCTTGTGCTTTCAATTTTATGCTGATGACGGATGTTATATGTATGTGTGTATAGTATACATGGCTCTGCCTGATAGAGGGTTGCTACTTTGCCACACAAATGACAGGCTCTTGTCCTTTTTTGGCTGGGAAACTGTTGCAGTCATCAGTGTGACAGCTTCTAAAAGCATCAGTGAATGAACCAGAAATTCAGTGACCTCAGCTGGAAATAATATGGTCTGGGAAAATTTCAGGTAGTATGAACTTACTAAGCAGTTATGCACATGGATAACTTTACAAATGTGCCCAGTTTATTTTAATAGGACTGTCTATCTGAATAAATAGCTCTTCCATGGAAGTATTTGCAGAATAAGGCTTTTGCTTTACATATCATAAAATTTCCTGAGTTGGATGGAATCCATAGGGATCATCAAGTCCTACTCCTGGCCCTACACAGGACACCCCACACCCATGTGCCTGAGAGCATTGCCCAAATGCTTCTTGAACTCTGCCAGGCTGGTGCTGTAACCACTTCTCTGGGGACCCTCTTCCAGTGCCCAACCACCCTCTGGCTGAAGAACCTTTTCCTAATATCCAGCCTAAGCCTCCCCTGACAAAAATTCAGGCCATTCCCTCAGGTCTGGTCACCACAAAGAGATCAGTGTCTCCCTCTCCTCTTCTGCTCACAAGGAACTTGTAGACTGCAATGAGGTCTCCCCCTCAGTCTCCTCTTCTCCAGGCTGAACAGACCAAGTAACCTCGGCCATCCCTCATATGGCTTCCCCTCCAGACCCTTCACCAACTTTGTAGCCCTCCTTTGGATGCTTTCTAATAGCTTTATATTCTTCTAATATTGCAGTGCCCAAAAAATGCACAAAGCACAGGGCAGAGCGAGACAAACTCCCTTGCCCGGCTGGCGATGCTGTGCCTGATGCCCCCCAGGACAGGGCTGGCCCTCCTGGCTGTCAGGGCGCTGCTGACTCGTGTTCAACTTTCCATTCACCAGTACTCCCAGACCTCCTTTTTGTGGGGCTGCTCTCCAGCCTCTCTGTCTGTATAGACACCTGGGTTTGCCCTGTCCCAGGTGCAGAATCATTTTCCCTTGTTAAGCTTCATATGGTTGGTGATTGCCCATCTCTTTAACTTGTCAGGGTCTCTCTGCAGCGCCACTCTGCCTTTGAGGGGGTCAACAGCTCCCCCCAGTTTAATATCATTGGCATATTTACTTAGCATAACTTCTAATCCTTCAGCCAAGTATTTTATGAAGATTTTGAAGTGAATGGCAAAAATGGAGCCCTGCAGAACCCCACTAATGACTGGTGGCCAGACGTGTTTATCCAGCTGTGTGCTGGACATTTTGTCCAGAAGGACACTGTGAGAGGTATTTTGTCCAGAAGGACACTGTGAGAGTATCAAAAGCTTTACTGAATTTCAAAAGGATTAAATCAATTGGCTTCCCTTGATCAACTAGGTGGGTAGCTGTCATAAAATGAAATTAAGTTTATTGATCTGGACTTTCCCCTCATGAACCCATGCTGGCTGTGACCAATGACTGTGTTGACTTTCATGCGTTTTTCAGTAAGTCTCAGAATAATCGTATCCATAATGTAACCAGGCACTGAAGTGAGACTGACAGGCCTATAGTTTCCAGGGTCATCCCTCTTGCCCTTAATCAGGATGTTAGTCAGCTGGAACCTCTCCAAACTCCCAAGACTGTTCAAAAATTCTTGAGAGAGCTCTTGGAATGACATCAACCAGCTATTTGAATATTCTTGGATGAATCCCACAAGCCTTCATAGACTCATAGAGATCCAGTTGGACCAGGAAATGCTGCACAAGTTCAAGATTGGCTAGGAGTTATCATTCTCAGAGTTATGGTCCTACAGCTCAGGGTTCTGGAACCCCTGCAGCAAAGGAAGCATTAAGTGCCTCAGCCTTGTCTATGTTCCTGTTTGTGAGGCAATGTGGATTTTTCAATGTATTAGACTCTTTTCAATATTCAGCTGTTTAGATACCATTATTGTATACAGTTTGGCCATTAAGCCTCAGATTTAATTTTATTAGAAACATAATAATTTAATAAGAATGTAATATTCTGTTAACGTTATTATTGATTTATCATTCTTTCTCACTGTTTCCTTCTATTACTTTGTGTAAACTTTGCAAAAGACAAAATAGTTGTTTTGCATTTGTCTCTGTAATAGTATAGGACAAATACTTATCTGTTTCAATAGAATGCTTAACAAGTTTCAATACACCCAGTAATTCTGTCCAAGTGGAATATTATTTGCTGTATGAAAGTAAGGTGTTAACTTAGAGATAACAGCTCAGAAGTTATTCTGTATTATATTATATTGTGAAATAAACATAATATAGTTTAAAATGCTTGAAAAGGGAAAAAATGGGTGAGTTCATAAAAGGGGAATATAATGAAAAGGAAATGCTGCCCTTACTGTTATCAGCAAAGAAAGTACAAAGCAAAAAAAACCAAAAAAGAAAAAATGAATTTTATTATTTTTGTTTTAATTGAGGTTTAAATTAATCTATTTGGATTTAGTTTTTATGTGACAGTTTGTGTTCATTTGGGGTTAGGCTTCTCCAGCATTATTCACAGCATTTATTCAGGTCAAATACCAGTTGTAGCTATCTTGTACCTCTGAACCTGCTGAGGCCCAGATCTAGGGCACAGTGTGTAATAAAGGCTTTAGATTAGAGACACAAGCAAAAGAGTTCATGCAAGGAGGAAGTTGCTGTGTGGTTCATTCCTTTAAATAAATGATTGTGGTTTTATCCCTAGTTTGATGATCACTCCCTTGAAATACAGATAATTTTCAAAAGTAGGAAGTGTGAAGGCCCCACATCCTGTACAGAGCAAGATGGTTTGAGTCTGAAATGCTGGCTACATAGGAAGTGCAAGCATTGTGGTCTAAAACCTACTCAAGCTGCATTAGTAAATTTTTTCAAAGCAAAATCCTTCAGTTCAGTGATCCTAACATGGTTTTTTAAATAACTTAGGCTAGCTATTTTTTCTGTGAAACAGATGCACTGGACATGCTATAAAGCTCTTACTAGAGCATAAATTGTTTGCGTTACAAACAAAAAGATACTCCAAATACAGCATTCTTAATTGTGTTCAAAAATTGTGATATGATTAATATTATTTCCAATTTTTATTCTTAAACCAATTTCCTCACCCCTAAACTTCTTTCCCAACCATCAGCAAAGCTTCCTTTTTGTCCTTTATTGATCCATGGAAACTCATTCATAACTTGGTCTTCTTCTGCTTGCCTTGTTTTCTCTGGCACTTGTGCTGACAGAATTTGCTCACGCCCCTGATTTCTCTTTTAACACCTACTAAGAGTTTGTAGCACTTCCCATGGTATCCCTGCAAATACTGACGAATAAGGATTTTATGATTTACAGGCAGCCATAAAGGGAGTGTACATGTGCATGCATTTGAATAACAGTAGCTCGTGTGATACCAGTTGTGATCCATAAAAGAGTAGAGGGACAATTCATGATTCACCATTTGTCTGAGCAAGTAAACTGATGATGAATTACCGGTCTGTAGCGTGAGGAGCAGATTCTGCTAGTAAGGGTGACACCTTCACTCTTATGGCTGTCATCTCTGGTTCAGAATGGTATTTCAGCTGGTGCCTGTCCTCTAGCAGGTCAGTTCCAATAAGTCATATGCTTAAAATCAAAACTCCGACTACATTGGATGCAAATTGGATATGCAAATGAATCCTTTCCTTACTGAAGTTCCTGTTTATTCAAATGAATGCTTGATCTGAGGCATTATGCTCACAAAGTAATGAGTTGCAAAAAGAGAATTGAGGATATATCTTTAGTACATTCAACATGTTAATTAAAATATACTCTTGTTGAAATTTAACAGTCTAAAATATCAGTTGGCAGTGGAACATTTATAAAATCGTTTGTCCTTTTATAGAAATAAAAATGGCCTAAATATTTCCTGTCTTAAGTTACAGGCTTTCCAGAATTCATGTTGTAGAACATATAAATCCATCCTTTTTGTTTAAAAGTGGTTTAAAAGTGTCAGTTGTTATGAACTTTATATGTCAAGGATATGCAGCCTGCTCAGTTTTCATGTAAAACTTTGCAACATGAGTTGGCTTCTCAAATGAGGTTTCCTGTGTTCACTTTGCAAGGCAACTCTTTGCTTTGATGAGTATAATAGCTGTAAGTTTTCCTCTTGATGCAAGTTATTTTTAATGCAGGGACTACACCAAACGCAACTCCTTCGGTTTCACCATTCCTTTGGAAAACAGAGTAAGTCTTTGCATTCTTACAAATTGTAATCATGTTTATTAATTGTCTGCTTTCTTAAGTGATTTTTTAGTATTCCCCAAGCAGTAAGCACTGTAAATTTATGAAATCTTCGCCTCATACATTTTTTAAATCTTTTCTGTATTACACAAATGACATGCAGCATAGTGCAATATATGATAATGATTAACTTCAAAAGAAGTCATCATAATATGGATAGTTTATTATCTGTATCTGAAACTTGGAAAAAACATGAGGAGAACAAAGCCAAGTTGCTACCTCTGGCTTGAAGTAAGCAATCATCTAACTGGCACTGTTAGACTGTGTCCATAACATGGGATTATTTGTTTTTTTTAAAGATAAATAGTTGAGAGTTTTTTTGCTCAAACATGAGAAAAATGCTTATATAGAGCTGCTCCCCATCACTTATGATGCTTTGGCTTACATCAGGTAGATTATTGTTTTAAATGCAATTTTCATCTCCAAGTATGGGTGGCTTCTAAATACAGAATAAAGACTATGATATATTATGCAGCACCAAATTGTTCATTTTAGTTAAATGTGCACTTAAGGTAAGAACAGACAGAATACTAAAAATACATTTTGGACTTACAATTTTTTTTCTTACTTTTCAGTTGCATCCTTTAGGTCAGCCAAAATTCCAGAATTTTCTTGACTCTCGCCTGTGAAACAAGTAGTTATGTAATCTAATGTAGCTTGAATATTAAAAAATGAAAGAATAAGAAACACTGAAAATGGCATTCTTGTAAGGGTTGTGGTGATATTTTGATGGTGGTGGTTGGTTTTGAAAGGAGACAGAAAGGTTTTGGAAACATTTTGAAAAGGCCTTTTGGCTAAGATATAGACAGCTGTCAGATGATGTCAGAAAAATTTTCCTCTGTGGTCTTAGGCTAAAATTAATTTCACTTAGACTGAAACACCAAACTGAGCTTGAAAGATTCCCTGAGAATCTTCCAGAGCTGATTCGCTGAGCTGCATGCCTTCACAGACTGATTTAACTTACTGTCATTCCAGCTCACAGGGGAAAAACATTTCTTTTTCCTCAGATTATATGAGGTGGTCAGGATGGCACACTGATTAACTTGGCTACCTCCACTCAAAGTTAAGACTTATCAAGGCCTCCATCATGTGACCCCTTCTGGCTGCAATGAGGGTTGAAGTTTTTCTGTGCATCTCAGCCATTTCCACCCATAATGAATGATGGGAGCAGAAGAGAGGAACTTGCGACATTTTTTACATTTGGGGAGGTCAGGATGCAATGGCTAAAATTCAGGTAGTAACAAAGGTTTCTGAGTGCTTTTTGTAAGCTGACTTGTTATTTTAAGAAGTAACTTCTTTTTTCCTGGTGCTTGATTTTCGTTTATGCTATGTCATAATGAGTTTAGTGGCTTCAATCTGCTCCTTAGTCAAATAACATTAAAAAGATTTAAAAATCTGAGGATTTTTTTCAGAAGCAACACACAAACTACACTGGTATGTTGGCATTGCAGTGATTGCAGTACAGATCCAGAACAAGCAGAAGTAAATCTGTGCAATCACCAAAGCTAATATTGTTGTCTCATGTAAACAGTAAGACACGTCTGGCAAAATATCTTTTGAAGTCTAAAGAAATCTCATGTGAAGGAATCTGCTTTCAAATAGTTTTTCATACTCATGGTATTTGTATGTTTATTTAGATCAGTCTCTCACTTCATCATTCTGAAATATATTTTTAGAGATGTGATTTTTTTTTTATTTAAAAATTAAGATTATTTTTAAAACCATTTTAGTTTTTATGTCATTTCGGCCTAGCTTTTTACTTTGCTATGGAAAATTCCTAATTCTATTGAGTTGTTATGGCTTAAATGCCTACCTAAATGACTAAATCACTTTGGAAAGTTCTGTCTATAGAGATAATATAACTCCAAATATTGCATTACTCCATTACAAATCTGCAACAGATGCAATTCTTTTCCCACAAGTCTTTTTTATTTTTTTTTCTTTTGTTAACTAACAACCAAATGAGAAAATGTTAGGAGACATAATTCCAAAGTTTGAATATTTTGTGGTGCTTATAGTTGAAATGCAATTGATGGTTCATCCCACTAGCCTGAGATATTAGCTAATTCGTCATGACTGACGTGTGTATAGCAGCCCTGACTTTATTCCCTTGGTGTGATTAGCTCAGTTAATATTAATAGCCTTCTCAAATACACCAAAAATAAATTTATTTTCTGTAAAATAATGATGGAAGACAGCAAATTTACCTATATAAAGGTAAACATTTATATCTTTCTATGCTTTTGACTATTCTGGGTATTGGTACAAACACTAGGTTATAGATTTTTCTCTTTCTGACTTTGGGAGCTGTGTTAGTGCCTGAGCCCCTTTTTTTACCAAGACCATTCCATCTCCCATCTGCAGAGATGTATCTGAAGCCTCCAGATGCAGTGATGGCCTCCACTGGGAGTTCCTCCCTGGTGTCACAAGCTATGGTAGCGCTGATTCGATTCCTTTTGATTATTTCTTACTGTATCTACCTGATTAGAACATTTTCAATTTAACAGCTGGTCAAGGACAACTGATTTTCTCACCTCTTTTGAAGCACCATATTCATATAGGTCTTGAGCTTAGTCACTGCTTTGTTTGTACTCCTGTTATGTGAATGGCCCACATTTAAAGACTAATAAAAGCAGATAATTTTCCCAAGGATTTTCACTTCTAAAATACATATGTTCCTGGGAAACAAAGGCAGATGAAAACAAGCATTAGGTAGTGAGGAAGAGATGAAACAGTAGACATTGAGGATAGCTCCTGTCACAAACAAAAAGACTTTTTAGATCTCAAGATGCCAAAAAACACACCTCATAGCTTTTGATCTCCTACTGTTACAGAATCAGTGCACTGTATCCTCTTTTTGAGAAACCTCGGTCTGTGAAGTTATGAATAATCTAGTTAAAAGTAGTAGAAGAAGACTGAGAGATATCTCTCTTTTATTTTGTGGAAAATCAGAGTATCCAGTGCTTGGAAACTTAGATTGAAAAAATATTTAAGTGATTGCCTGGGCAATGCTGTTGATATGTTGAATTTTCAGTTTTCATATTTTATTTTAAAATCTTATCCATAGCTTTTCCATTTTTTACATTTTCAGGGTGGCATGGTATCCATCTGAGCAGTGCTAAGAAGTAATATTTCTATAGAATAGAAATACACTATATTGTGAAGGTCTCTGTGTTACCATGTAGGGAGTCTGTCAGTTTAAAAACATATGTA
>NW_008238983.1:2278916-2281319 GCF_000691975.1 Corvus brachyrhynchos | reverse complement strand
TGCCTCAACATTAATGAATGGAGAGATACATATCTAATTCAGTCAGTCAGAAAGAAGCTTTACTCTACAAGCCTTGTAATTGTCAGTGTAGCTCTGGCCTGAACTGTTGCACCTCTCTGGTGGACTCATTAGGTTGGGCTTAAGGCAGAGTTCATGTGTTTACTCAGCTTTTGAGCCAACAGTGGAGCTCTTCCAGATGTTGATGGTCTGGAGAGGTTTATTGTCTCTTGGACTGGCATCTGGCCTCAAGCTGCTGAGTGGTTTGGTTTGGCAAAAAGTTGCTAGGGGTAAACCTACATTAGCAATTCAACTTTGCCAGGGAGTGAAGTTGATTTCCTGGATGTTTTAATTTACTGGGCTTTAGTTTTCATCAAAGAATCATTTGGGAGTGCTTGAACTGTGCTTGTTTTTTGTTTGAATATAAAGCAAAAGAGACATTGCTGGAATGAGATTGGTGAATTTCAACTGATACAAAGAGTTCTTTTACTGCATTCTGGAGCTAGTCTGAAGTACCCTTCCCAGTCCTCTTCATCCTCCCACCCCCATATCTATGCAGTACTGATTTTACATCCTCAGCACCAGTTGTTTCTCTGACACCCGTGGCTCTGTTGCACTACTCTACTTTATAATGTAAACACTGTCAAAATAGTGATGTTATGAGTTGTTTTATGGCTTAGTTGCCAAACACTGTGCAGCTATTGACAAGGCTTGCTTAACGTGGGGAAGAAGAGAACTTGGAGAAAGGCATTGTCGATTTGGCAGGTTCCAATTTTGCACCTAGACTTCTTGGCAAAATCTACTCTTGCTGTGATAGGGACCCAGAAGAACATTGGAACCAGGGCCCTAATTTTAGGATTGAAATTTTACAGTTTGTCCTTTTCTTATTGGTGGTTCAACCATTACTTTTACTTGGGTTTGCATAATTCATGAAATACAGAGGATACCTGAAAGTTAAGAGAGTAAGCAGAAAGGACTAGTGCCTGCATACATATGAGCAGTCTTGCTGATCTAAGTTTTCAAGGTTAATTTGGTCCTAGTTGGTTTCTGGGGAGAAATATCAATATATGACAGGACTGCATGGGCTTCTTCTATATTTTCTCACAGTACAATGACAATGAAAATTACAATTCCAAAGACAATGTAATTTTTAGTTTCTATTGTCTAGAAAACATGAAACTGTGAGGAGAGAAATGGAAGACTTTCTGGCTGAAGCCAATACCTGCAACAGACTTGCCTAACAGAAACAAAGCATTTTATTGGAAATGATATTTTTGAAAGAGATGATTGTTTACCTTTGGTCTCTCTTCCAGACCCAGGACATTTGGATAAATCGAGTTAGCCACAGAATTTATCTTGCTCTTATATTTTTTAACTGTGAGTCCATCAAGCAAGGCACTAGGTAAACTTCTTTATTGTGCTGAATATTGCCACTTTATTATGGTTTCAATACAGTAACATTGGATTAAGCCTCAGTGTAGTGCATTGTTTACTCATTAATGTATTTTTAAGATTTTATTATTCAGAAGTTATGTCTTATAATCTGGGAAATGTCTTGAAGGTTTGTGAAATGTCCCAAAGTGAATGTTCAAAATACATAATTAAAATTAAAACTCAGTTTTGATCTATTATTTCCATGTTGACTTCCTGTTCTCTTTTTTTATAACACTAATGTAAAATTGAGATTAAAATTTATTCTAAAAAACATCCTACACACTTTATCACAGTGTGTGTCAGTCTACATAAATAGATGTAAACCAAAATGTAAACGGACCATAATATTATGTATCACATCTTCAGAAAAAAAAAAGCATCCTCATGCCATTTAGACTGAGGTAGAGAACAGTTTAGTGGGCTTTTTTAAAATAAATTTTGACTAAATTTGAACAAAATTTTGAATTAAATTTACCTGGGTATTTATGACTTTTAATTATACACCAGGACCATTGCAGTGTGTTGAAACTCACTTGTTTTCCTTCACTAAGAAAAAAACCCCAACAAAATAAGAACTCCTCCACTTCCTATCTTTATTATTTCATTCATTCAGAAAATCTCTCAAAATAGCATCTTTTCAGCAGCAAGAAATAAAATTAGAATTCTAATATTCCTGATGGTTTCTTATCTTCCTTTTATTCCCAACAAAATTAAGATCAAGGTAGTGCACAATTTAATTCCATACCTAACTTCAAAGGGCTATATAGCCATCCATTTTTCCCCCCAAGATCCTGGTATCATTATTTGAAATGTAGCATATCTGTGGTGCCAATCAGGTTTTTTTGCTTTACAAAACAGAAATAAGGAGCAATAATCTACAAATTTTTTTTTTTGACTGTTCAAAGTTTCCAGTCCTCAAAGAGGAAGCTTTGAAGTTGATAGTAAAGGGGGGGGGGGGGGGGGGGGGGGGGG
>NW_008238983.1:2253624-2278888 GCF_000691975.1 Corvus brachyrhynchos | reverse complement strand
AAGAGTGTAGGTTTAGATTAGATATCATCAGGAAGAAGGTTTTCACCTTGAGGGTGATGAGTCACTGGAACAGGTTGCCCAGGCTTTGGATTCTGCATCCCTGGAATTGTTCAAGGCCAGGTTGGATTGGGATTTAGACAAGTGGGTCTAGTTTTCCTTTTCCATGGCAGGGGCTTTGGAACCTGAACTCCGAGGCCCCTTCCACCCTAAACTATTGTAAGATTTTGTGTTGGCATTCTGTAAACGTACATTAAAACAAAAATTACCATAAGTACATCTTGCAGTAATACAGTCTTGACAGCTCAGGATTTAGACAGGGAGGCTGTTGTTAGAATGGAGTATGATCTCCATAAATCAAAGGCAAGCAAACTTTGCACAACATGTTTGAGAACTTCTAAATTGTGAGGCGCTATCTCAGCCGGCATGAATTGGCATGGCTCAGCTTGCATATCAGCAAGGAACAGGATCATCAGTGCATTTCTGTCACTAAATATGAATGGTTTATTTAAATGCATGAAATCACAGGAAAATGATAGGAAGCAAGTACCACATAGCAAAATCTGAGGTCCTTCACATTAGATTAGTCTTGTATGGGAACTCTGGCAATGCAACAAAGCCATCCTGGCTCAGACCCTCACACAGGAGTCAAAAAGTCATAATGACTAGAGCTCTTCTACTGGCAGAGATGATGAATTGCTTGTTATCAGCTCTAAGACTGCGAAGCAGAAGTCAGGAGCAACGAACAGGAGGTATCAAAGCAACAGAGCCATTCGTTTAAGTGAAAGGAATAGGTACACAATCCAACAACTTAAACAACATGTACAGTGATTGTACACAGACCAATAAGGTCCTTTTTTTAAAGAAACAAATTAGTGATCAAGATGTGTGTCGGCTACTGATGTGTTATCCAAAAAAGCAACTATGAAATATTGTGGGAAAAGATTTCACCAGCTTTGTTACTTAGTAAATGATTTTGCTTTTCTTCTATGATAAACATTTATTTCCCATGTAGGCTTTCTACACTTCAGTCATACCTCTCTGTGGCTTAGCAGAAGACTGGCCTGCCCACTGGTGTATTATCTCTCAGAAGTACATCATTAGCTGAGACCCCTCATTGCTTTAGAGGAGGGGTATCAGGGTAGTGGCAAAAGCTATCACAGCTGAAAACTGACAAGTTTTCAGTTGCCTTGGGATTTTTCATAATAACAACCATAAGACAGGTAAATCATGAAGTGCTTTAGATAGTCTGGTGTAAGAGCAGAAATTTGATCTTCGTGTATTGCTGTGTGCTCTCTGGCATTCTGTAGTAGCCAGAGAACTGTGGTGAAGTAACTGATGGTTTTTTACTCCCTTCATGACAGGAAGATAATGTATCATTCCTTCTGGTTTGATCTGGTAATTATTTCCTCTTAGTACCTACCATAAATGAAAAATAGAGGAATTTTCAAGAAAGATGGATTCAGCATGTGTTGAAAGGAATGGGACCATTTCTGCTGACATCTTCAACAGGCTTTGGATAATGTAAGTGTTCTCTTGCCTGGGACTAAACATTATATTAGTCTTTTTTGCCCTTAATACAAAAGTGTATCAAGCAGCTCAGAAACATAACAAAAAGAAAAGAATAGGAAAATCATCAAAAGATTGGCAGTTCATTGAGAATGCTGTTTGATGGGTTGGGAATATATATTTTGCATGCCAGATTAAACTTTCAGGAGGGCAGTTGTCAGTCACTTGGGATGGATTTACTCACAATATCTGTGCTAAAATGCCAAGGTACTGATGGGATGTGTTAGCTTTTTGCTTTTTGAATTCCAGTCCTTCTTTATCATAAAGTGTTTCCAGATTTTACTTCAGTTTTGTTCCATAAAGTAGCTTTACTGCAAGGTCAGCCTGGCTGCCTTATACGATGAACATATCCTGGTTCAGTAGTGGACCCAATGAAGCCATTAAGTTTTGTAAGAGATGCTGACGAAGTACAAGTTTATTTCAAATACATGTGTGTCAGCTGTGGGCCTGATAAAAAAGATTTGAATATCATCTTCCCAGTTCAGAATTTATTTAACCCTGAATAAGAAGTGGAATCTTAAATACAGATTAGTAGAGAACTTTGTGGATGTTTGCCTATGAGTGTGTTGCTGAATGCCCTCATATGTTGACTTAAGTGCTGTCTTGTATTACATATTGTAGAATGTTCAGCAAGCATTAA
Source organism: Corvus brachyrhynchos (assembly GCF_000691975.1). Lineage (NCBI taxonomy): Eukaryota > Metazoa > Chordata > Aves > Passeriformes > Corvidae > Corvus > Corvus brachyrhynchos. The sequence goes on along the minus strand of NW_008238983.1, from coordinate 2,276,682 downwards.
TTATAGCTGGAACTATTGCACATATAATTATATTGATTAAAGATGTTTACTATTAAACTAAGACCATATTCATCTCCTGAAAAAAGTTCTAATGTAGTTAGAATTGCAAGAAGTGTACACATGGCAAAAAATGATGGAGGGTTATTGTTATGTGTTAACAAAAAAAATTATTTCTATTTTGGTGATACTCACCTTCAAGTAGTTTGGATTTCACAGGTTGGGAACTAAAAATTTTTGGGTTTTTTCAACCTTATGTGTCATATGCAAGGTTTGGTAGCTGTTCAAAATGAAGAAGATAAAGGGAGAATATTGTCTGTAATTCAAAATTGGGCTGTTTTTTTCCTAAAAACCCTGTGTTCTGAAAGTATTAGTTACCCTGAGTAAGACGTATGCACCAATATAGTTTAAAATCATATGTATAAAATATATATAATTGTACTAAACTTCTGGATTGTCTCTTAAAGTAAAAGTGCTAGCTCTAGTGACTACATAAAATTTATCAGGTTAATAAAGGACTGGGATCATTCAATATGGTCAGAATAAAATTTTCCCATTCATATTTTTGGTATGCGAATTGTTTAAGCATAAATTAACAAGTAAAATGTGTTTAGTTAGTGGCTCTTGGAACCTCATAATTCACTTTCACCTCTACTTCCACGTTAAGAATTCAGTGGGCTCAGGGAATGCTGGGGTAACCAGTATAGAACACAAGCAGTTAGATTTGTAAGGAAAAAAGCTAAGAACAAGCAAATGAAAAGTGTAGAAAAAATAAATAAATTTATTCTTCTGAATGTGCATTTATAAAATATAGTAGGTTTTATTATGTTTGTGAGATTAACATACAGACAAAATCATTTAGCTAATAAATTATATGGACAGTTTACAGTTACCAACCAGACAAAACTGCTTTCTTGTCAAAGAAAAAAACAAATGGATAATAAGCATATGTTGAAATTACAACTTATGGACAACTAATACCACTTTTTGCCATTGTGTCTCTCATAGCACAACAGAGTATGTAGTTCATTCTGACCATACTGTTTAATATATATTGCTTGGCTGTTTTTACTGTTGTAAATTAATGTGGAAGATGTCTTTTTTGAGACTAGTTTCAGTAGCTGATATTAGAAAGAAGAATAATAGGAACAAATTGAGGCAGTAAGAAAAAATTGATCCAATTTTAAAATGTCTTCATCTCCAAACAAGAGAAACCTTGTTTCTTTCAGAGGGGGATAGATTTACTCCTAGTATTGATTGTGATCACAAAAATAATGAGTTCATCTACTTCCACTGCTTTGAGGATTATGGGAAATGATTGAAATAAATCAGTAATACTGTTTGTGTTTCAAGAAGCTGAAAATAACACTATTATCACTGACAGAAGTCTCTTATTTCAAAAGCATGCTCTGTTGATTAAAATATAATAACCCAAACTGAGCAAGATATTCTAAGTCTAGATGTTTGAAAATTAATGTAACCCAGAGTAATTATAACATAATATTAAATTTTGTAATTCTTTGGGTTTAAGTCTTAATAATATCATATTTTGATCACAGATGAATAGGGCAAAACTGCATAGTTTCTTGGAAGTGTTAAAAATGAAAAATGTGACTGGCACTACTGAAATTCAGATATAATGGTTAGCACTGTAGACATCTTATACCACAGCAGGATAATGTCCCAGAGACAGTTTGCATGGTTTATGTGTTGCCAGCACCATTATCTCGTGTTAAATGTGCTGGTTCATCTCTAGCCATAAACTTAACTGGCAGATTCTCCTTATTTTTGTCATACTAGTGGCATCAGCTCTGTTCTATTAACAGTCATTATTAAATGTCTTAAAAACAAACAAAAAAAGGAGTTGGCAATACTTTTTAAAATTATTGTTTCTTCTATTGTCCTTATAGCTAAAAAATGTAGGCTTTCTTTGTTTTCCTAGTAACAGAATCTTCAGCCTTGTTTTCCACCTGTACTTTTAATTCTAATTCAATAACTATTTGCCAGTTAACTGTAATCAAATCTGGACCAGATAAGCATGATAATCATTGGCATATGGTTATTAGCAGTGCAAGTGACTGTGATAAGTTTATCATCTTCTTGTTTGCTGTGAATTAGTGTTTACACTGCCTTCAGCACATTGGCTGTGTTTCTCCGGTGGTGTACAATTCTTTTGACACAACCATCTAAACTTCATTAATATTCTGTCCTAAACTATTTATTTACTAATGTTTCTGCAACAATTCTGTTAACTATTTCTTTCTACTATCCCTGTCTTCTGGCTTTGACTTTGTGACTGTTGATTGTGCTCAGATCAGTGATCAAAGTCCTGAACATCAATAGAATATTATGAAACGCTGCTTAACTGGGTTAAGTTAAAATAGAATTTTAAAAAGCAGTCTATTTTCTTCTCCAGCGTTCTTACTCAAAATTAGAGCTACTGCAACAAGAAGCCAGGAAAAAATATGGCTGCAATGTGTTCAAATATGTCACATTCACACATGATGAACACATACTGAAAAGTATTTATTTTACAGTATCTCTGAGTCATTGGTCCTGTAAATCTGCACATATACAATTATGCATCAGCTGTACTGCAGTTTTCCACACTTGGTAATGGAATTGATGTGATATACATTGTTGGATGCACCTTTCAGCATTGGAAATTTAATTAATATATATCCCTACATTTGTATCTATTTGGATACGGGAAAGAAATGTTTTCCTAGCATTACCAAATATTGGTAATTTGTAACTGAATCAATTCTCACTGACTAACAGTATTTGATAGATAATGAGAGGTGAATTGTCTGCTAAGATGTGTGGAGAAGATTTGACATTGACTTAAAAACATAGTATGATTTGCCAACAAATTGTGATAAGATATTTAACAGAAAAAGATAAAAATTTCATAACTGACATCCTTGTGTACTGCAGTATTAACTTAAGGAGTATGCTTGTCAGATTGGATAGCCTGAGAGAGATTTGTAGTGGATGCCAGAAAATACTGTTACCTTCTGCTTCTTTATTAGTGTAACCAGCATGGTATAGGTGACTTGCACAGATTGCTCCAAGCTTGGAATGAAGGTGAAAGGCAAAAAAGCATTTGGTTTGGGGACCTTCACAAAATCTTTTTTCCAAGCATTCAGTATTCATCAGAATAAAAAACTTTATTGATCCTATCTTTGAAGAAAGTTACAGAAGTTTATGATTAATGTCTTTTCTAGTTTCAGTTTAACATTATTAACTGCAAAACACTGCAATTTTATAGAACTGAGTTGAATGCTTCCAAGAATTAAAAACAAAAGACAAGAATTTAGAAATGCATTACACCTCCATTTCTACTAAAGTGAAGAAAAAATTGAGAAGATTTTATCTGAGTACCAATCAGAAAATACATAAATAAGTAAAGAAACACAGAAACACCATCACAGGTGATAGACCTGTTCTGTGGAATGCACAAGTCAAAAAATCCATCTTGCATAATTTAAACTACCAGACCCTTGAGCAAGATACTGTGAAAATTCATAGCTTGTTTTCTAGAGGAAGGTTAGGTAAATAATGAAACATATTACTGAGAAAGAAATGAACCAAGACAGTTGGTGATACTTACTTACTCTAATGGATTTTAAGGAGCAGTAAGGCAACTCAGACCTTCTTATTAAAAAACCAAAACACATATTAAAGAAAATAAACATTTTTGTGTGTATCTGAGTGTCTCTCTAGGTATGTCTGTATGCAATTTTGTCTGTACCTACGTACTGTACTCTTATAGATATAGGCTATAAAATCCAGTGGAGAACCTTTACATGGAATACACGGTTATAGTGGTGTTATCTATGCCCATAGCTTTTCATTAGTTTCTTTCACAAATTGCACTTTTCCTTCTTCATTGAAAAATTGAAGAGACCTTTGGCTCTTCAAGACAAACACTCAAAACTGTAGCTGTTATTTTTTAATTTTGTTTCTAGATTTAGGGTTTTTTGAGTCAGCTTAATCCTTAGATTACTTTGCCCTAATATTTTGTCATTTTACGATACTTATCACGTAGCAGCACACTCCAAATAATCAAGAAAATGGAAAATATGATGACCTATATCCTAGGAAATGCTACCAAATAAATAAATAAATAGAAAGGGGTATAACGTCAACTGACAATATAATAGAGAAAGAATTAAAGGATTGAATGAAAGTTGTTAATACTGCATTAAAAAAAAAAAAATTAAAAAAGAAGGGAAAAATATAGATACTTGCCAAAGGAAAAAAATCTCCAATACTTTTTGCTATTTAGTGAAGAAGAGGGAGAAAACTAAGCTTTCCTCAAATTGAAATTGTCTGCTCATTTGTTCATCCTTTTTTATCATCTTTTCTCAGTTTAATGAAGGAAAACACCTTAATTTTAACACAGTTGTATCCTATCCCTTGTGCTTCAGTCTAATTACTTTTTGTGTAGAAGCCAGTCAGGAGACTTAAATGGTCTCACAGAGATACTTGTGAAGGCAGCCAGATGGTGACATCTGCTCCAAACTGATACTAGAATTCTAACACTGAAGTTGTTTTTAAACAATTGGTAAGAAAGTTATATGTACTTTTATATTTATATAATAAGAACATTTTTATTATGCAATCTAATATCTGGAGTTTGGATATCAATGCTATATGCTATATATGGATTTCATATATGAATAGTACAGAAGTAAGCCAGTCCTAATAGTAATCATAAATATGTGGTTGGCAGATAGTTTTTAGTGAGAAATAATGCTTAATTTGCAGAGTAAAGGTGGAGAAAGGTATGGAAAATCCGCCTTTTAACAGGAGGTTTCACTGACTTTTTAGCCCACTGACACTACTCAAGAATGACAGTTTGAGTCCAGAAACATCTGCACTCAGACACTGAGTCCAAAGTGCAGGACAAGGAGCAGGTTTTCAAAAGCAGTCTGTTTCGTTGCCCAGTTTACATTTATTTCTCAGATACCCCTTCTGCTTTTGAAATTCCTTGCTCAAATAATTCTGGGTTGAGAAAAAATTTGCATTACTGAGGAATAATTGCATTGTAGTGATTTGCTGTTCTTATTTTTTGTCCTTTAAAGAATACTTTCTCAATGCTCTTACATTTCATTCTCTGTATGGTATCTGAGTACCTCAGAATCCTTGAGGTGTTCATTCTCACAATACTGAAGTGAAAGGGGAAGGTCAAAATAGCCAGATCATCTCTGAGGTTTGTACAAAAGACACTGGAAAATATTGAGACTGAACCTTGATTCCCTTACATTCAAGTCACTGTTAAATGAAATTTCTTTCGATATTTTATGGTGATTTACTCTGATGATAAATTATTCTCTGGTACAGTCTTTATGTTGTTTAAAAATGATTTTTTTCTTGTTTCTTTTTCCCATTGGCAGAAACAATGTAATTACTTAGAAACAGCCCTTCTAAAATCATGTGTTGATGGATTATGTATAACGTGTCCAGATGGTAATAGCTGTATATATTGTTTCCAGCTCCTCTGAAAAATTTAGGAAGGATCCAGAAAAAAAATCTAAAAGATTTCTTATTGAAGTAAGGAACATTCATGAGACTTGTTTCAGTGGTTATTATACAAAATACATAATGCATTATGACTTGTTTTGAGGATAAAATTTTGAGGTCTAAACCAGGTCATTTGTCATTGGCTGGGATATAATTGATATACAAAGTCAAGTCATCCATAAATGTGAAACTGTGAACATTTTATGCATTTAGCTGACTAGAAAATCCTAACTTTTCCTGGGAGATAGGGAAGAGTGTGGTAAATCATTTGTCAAGAAAAAAAAGTGTGTGTGTGGGTTACAAAAGGCTATAGTATTTTATTTGGGTTTTTTGTTACATATTTGGTAATTTATTTGAGAAAATGCAATTGATGTTGAATTTTATCCCTTAAGTGAGAATTCTTAACTGAGAAATAAGTTCAAATTGGCACGAAAAAGTATGCTGTTCTGTGGATTGAAATCTCTCTGAAAGACCATAGATGTAAACAACACTGTCTCTAGTTGTTTGAATGCCTGGATTAGCATGGCACTCCTACATGAAGTCCTAGCATGGGTCAGTCACACCTTAAAGAAGAGGAAACTACACACAGCTGCAAATCTGTGATATTATCGTGGGCTGTACTCCACATTCTGAGTGCACAAGAAAGCTGAAGGGAACAGCATTTGGGAACGTACAGAATAGATTTCTTCCTTGGCACAGAGTTGCACAATGCCGGAATGAAATAACAGGTAAGGGAAAGAAGCCAAAACCATAAAGAAAGCCAGCTGTTTCCATTTCTCTAAGAAAGTTGTCAGAAACAGAAGTAAGGATTTTGTTATGAAATTTAATGTAATTTTACCATGTAAAAGACTTTGCTACAAAACAAGAAAGTATTGAGTTTGAAAGACTGTGATATGAGAATCAGTTTACTATAATTAAATTACACCTAATCTGAGAGTTGACTTACATGGAGTTTAGGAGGAATGGGCAGGGCAGGGTGGGGACCAAGGTTTTCTCAGTGCATTGTCCCAGAATACGCTTAAACTGAATTATTCCTATATTTTTGCTTTTTAAAAATTACTGATCTAACTCCTGTTTGTAAAAGATTAAAAGAAAAAAGTCCAAGTATCTCTAAATTACACTAAAAATGACCCTTGTTTTTCAAGCAGTGTAGACATCTGCTGCAAACCCTCTTAAAGATATGGAGTATATGGGAAGAAGAGTGATGGTGTAACAAAGTACCTCTTTTCATCCTGAATTTTGTGCACAGAAGAAAGCTTCTGCTTATTTCTTCTCACTGCGAAAGACTGATGTGAGTACAGTCTCCGTCTGATAACTCTTATATTCATAGGAAAAGGTATTGCAGTTTTCACCCATTCCTCCCATTTCAATCATATGCTGGTTCTTCCAGTAAATTCGAAAAAAAAAAAATAAAAGCTGCTGGATATAAGCTCAGGAGGGAAACTGGTTTTATCTTTATAAGAAAGCCTTGCTTCTGCTATATTTGCAGAAGTTTAGAGGTTGTTTGAATAGGAGAAATAAAAAAAGAGAATATGCTGTCTTCTTTGGATGATTTCAGTGCTACAGATGTCAAAAGAACTGCCTCTCTAATTTTGCCTTCATTTTGAAATGACCTAAGTCACAAGCTGTGCAGTATATTAACTGTTGTCTCACCCACAATCATTGCTTCTGTGCTGTGGAACTCCAAAGAAAAGACTGTGATCACCTGTAAAAAATAGATAAAGTTTAGTGCTGAACTGAGAAGTCTTCCTGAATATTGAAAGCATTCATTCAGTTTGTTTTCTATGGGGGTTTTTTTATATGCTATTTTCAAGAATTTAAGAGCTGCCTTATTAACCTGTCATGTGTTATATATTGCAAAGCTTTGCATGCACCTTTCTCAGAAAACAGAGAACATGGATGTAATTAGACTTTTCTGGAAAAAAAAGGGAATGTTAAATCAGTATTCATTAGAACAGGCTTTTGGGTGTATATCAGTCTTCTAAGGCTGCTCACAGTGGAAGGAGTAAATCGACAAAGAGGTGGGATAGTAAGGAAGGGGCAAGCAGAGGATTTGTTCTTGCACAGCTTGAAAATGGGGTACTGGAACAATAGATGAGTAACAAAAGAAATGGTATGCAAGTGAATGAAGTCTCTACAAAGAGCTCAACGCCTTTGGCACAAGGAGCTGCAAGTACAAGGTCATGGTATTCCCAGTCTGACCAATTTCTCCTCTGCCTCCAGGCTCTAGCCTCAAAGATAAGCAGGGGAAGGAGAGAATTAATGAAGAAACCAGAGAAAGACAGACAACAGTGTGAGCCAAAAAGAATGGCAATAATAGAGAGAGAAGATGTGGAAACAATAGCTATGGTATGATTGCTTCAGCGGAGTAGGTATTTCAGCCTATATTTGAGTGTTTTTATATGTTACAAGATTTTTGTACTAAGAAAAAAAGCCAAAAACCCCAAATACTGGCATTTAATAACAAGCTAAATTGCCCATTTTCTCTCCCTGATCAGGAGAAAAGGTGATGTTCCTCTTTTTAGCCTTTGGGTCAGTTTCATTTGAATAACACAATTGATACTGAATATATGCAACCTATATATATTGCTTCTGGTAAAGGAAAGTGACACAAGACTTCAGGAAGTGAAGAAAGTAGCTGTAAAAATTCCAATAATTAAATTATTTGTTGTCTTATTTATATTTTTAATCCTCATTCCAATTTCTAACATGCTGGATATAACAAATCAATGTTAATGTCTATTTATTGAATTGAGATATTCCACTAACACATGCAATAAATCTCCAAAAAGGTTCTCTATTTGTTCTGACACATTCTTTTCCTTTAATGTGTAGACTTTCCAGTGGAAAACAGTAGAGATATAGTTCTTTAAAGAAGATGATGTTCATATTATTCATGTAAACTAGTAATGCTAATGTTGCTGACAGGTCCCTTAAATCAGAGTATCACACTGCTCTTTTCAAGACCACATTTTCAAGCTGAAATAGTCATTGCCAAGATGAGTAAAAATTACTACTGATACATGGAGAACAAATCAGTGCTTGAAATAAAGAATATGAAAGAAACAGCATGTAAAATGGGAACTGGTGTCTTTTGATATCTTGGTGATGTGCAGGATATGGCAGTGTTCTTCACAAAAATAAAAAAAGTAATGGGGCCAGGGACCAAGGCCAAGCTAGGAGGGGATCTGAAGGGTGCTGTGAGGGTTTGCCAGACTGTGATTTCTGTGACTACTGAAGCCATGCTGCAGTCCAGTGGCCTGGCAGGTGTCCTCTAGAAGATGTGGAAAGAGGCAGTGCAGAGTCACGCTGGAATCCACTCTACCTGATGGAAATTTGTTTAATCTCCAAAGGAGGACTACCCATGACAGCAGGATTTCTCACTAAAGCCCTTTCTCCTGTCTCCCATGCCTCATCCTACCTATCACGAGGCTGAAGAGCATGAACACATGCTCACTGGTTCTGAGTCACCATCACACTGGAATCTAGCCCATGCTGAAACATCTCTGGACTGTGTAGCTCTCTAGCAGGGCTGTTTGCCAAAGCACTCTGGCTGAATGCCAGTTATAAATTGCAGCCTTTCCTCTTGATGCCCCCAAAAGTGTTAGGGAAGGAGAAAGTGGAATGGAAGGAGAGGTTATTTTGAAGGCTTAATTTGGGGGCAGGAGGAAAGAAACAGCATTAATTTCCAGAATACAGAGGCAGGATAAACCATTTGGGCAAGATCTATACCATATACACTTTGATATAAGTTGAGTGGAAAACTCAGTTCTCAACATGGTAGATGAGTTTTAACCCTGAGCTGCAGTAGGGATCTCACTGTTAGTAAAGCAAATTCCCTGTGTTAGACAGTCCACATTCCTGAATAAACCTTCATTATTGACAGGTCCAGAGAACCTGGTTATGTTCCATAGCTTTTGAAGAAGGTAGAAACTAATCTCTGGAAAAAATATGCTAGACTCACACATGGAGCAATGGTCTCATCTGTAAAGAAGCAAACTATCAGCTGAGGTGGAAAACATATTAGGAAGGACATGTGCAAATGCATGAGCATTTTCCAGAAATTGTAAAATGCATTCCCATTGCCTAATAAACAGGATAGATCTCTTTAAGTCAAGGAAAGCTTCAAAGTTTCCCAAACCTAATCTTTCAGTTCCAGACAAATTGAAGCCCATATAAGTGGTGTCTGTCACAGTCAGATACTGGTGTACAGCACTGTGATCCCTGCTGAGTTGTGTGATTTGCATTGTTGTGTACGTGTTTTGATCAAAACTCCTGTGTTTGAGTGAGGCTGCATTGTAGTCTGATCCTGGCTGGCTCCTTGAACCTTGGCATGAGCGCAGTGCCTGGCTGCACGTGCATGTACTTCTGCTCACTGCAGTTTTTCGCCTTCATTTCCTGCTGCTAACACCAACAATTTTCAAAAAATAAGTGGTCCCAGGTGATCTTAAGCAAACCTTTTAAAGGAGAGAGACAGCTCTAGTTTCTTTGCTTGGCATGAAAAAACCTGCAAAACTCTTGGCAAATCTCAATTAGGAATTCCATCTTCTGATGCTTTTGGCTTCAAAGGGGACCTGTTTACAGCTTATCATCACAACAGGCCATGAAATTATGATAGCATGTTTACCTAGATAATTACCATTTTGATCACCAGTTCCTTGTGTCGCAGACCCTTTCTGTCCTTGTTTTAGTGGGGTTGCAGAGTTTCCTTCTTGAAGGATCTGCACTGCTGTGAACTCAAGGGTTAATTGAGTCTTCAGAACTGTTATAGCATAAATAGATGCATGTAGTGACCCTCATCAAGCTGCTGATCTCATCTGTTAAAGTCAGAGATAATGCAGTTATGTTTGGTTACCTTCTCCAAGGAAAGTCAAAGAAATATGAAAAGGTTATTTATAAAATTACAGTAAACTCAGGAGAAGGAGAAAAAGGCCACCTTGCAGTGAAAATGCAGTCAAGGAAACAGTTTTATTACTCAAAACTAAATTAAACGTTTTCTTCAGTTGTGTAAGTTATGATGAACAGAGGAACAAAAAAGAAGAGCAATAGGTAAAAATACTTATGTGGAAAAATTAAAGTGCAATTAATGTGCTTAAGTTGAAACAGAGTAAATTATTCTGCAAAGAGAGAAATAGCACATGAAAACATGTATATAGTAGAGAATTAAAATACTAAAACCTCACAGAAGCCAGGGATAGTACTCTCAGACTAAAGATAAGGTAGATTTATGCTAATAAAATTTGCACATGGCACAACCTGAAAACCATTGCCTGGAATATTGCAATGAGGTATAGAACTTTGAGAAATGAAGTAATAAAAATGGGAAAAATGTAATCATTCAAAGTACAGTCATCCATTTAGGGCCTAATGAGAAGAACATCTGTTATACCATAGCACTTTACAGGGTTGAAATGAAGGATAGAGGAAACTGCAATTCTTGGTAGTCAATTTTTGAATGTTTTCCAGTTATCCTTGTGATATGACATCGTAATGGTGAATACAGTTCTTATGTATTTTGGAGAGGTGTTTCTACAGAGAAAGGTGAGTTTTGAATCTATTATACAAAGCACTGATCAGATCTCTGGAAGTTTGTTCAAAATTCTGCCCACCTCCCTTCAAGAGATAACAATTTCAGACTAGAATTGATGAAGAAACTGTCCACTAAAATAAGAAGAGAATGGAAAGCCCATCTCTTGGGACAGATTTAAAAGAACCTTGCTCGTTTATCATAGAAAACCAAAAACTGAGAGTGGATATGATTTATTTCTCTGCACTGAGGGAAAAGCACTAGAAAGAAAAGAGCTTTTGAAGCTTAAAGGGCAGCACTGACTTAAAAGAAAATGTATATAAACAGGCCATGACTGAAGTTACTCAGTGAATGTAGAGACCCCACAGAAGATTTAAAGGGTGCAAATACACCTGGAAAATAGTATCTGAAGAGAAAATAACAGTGACTCACCAAGAAATTGAAAGGAGGTACTCACTGCAGTTTAGGTTAAGAATATATGATTTAATTGTCTGTGATTGCACAGGAGTGTAGACAGTGACCCAAGAAGTCTTTTATCCCTGTGTTTTTCATTACCCGTGTGATATAAATTGGTGTGAAGACCCTTGAGCTTTTCTGTGCTAATTAACTGTGCTCCAATACAACACATCTTTCAGCAAACCAGCACTGAATTTAAGGTAATTAAGTTCAGCAAGTCTTGCTGCAATGAGTACTGGCATCTGGGAAAGTTTCCTTGTGACATTTCTCCTTTATTCTAAACTTTAAAAGTAGTTTTGAGAAACCATTTTTCTACAATATATATGGGCATCTAAAGAAGAATGTAAGCACATATTCTGACTTTTCTTTGTGTACAATGTAGAAGTAATAGTATTATAATATCAATGTAGGTGATAAATGCTAAAAATATTGTTCTAAAATATTTCACTGTGTATCTAATGTAATTACTTTTGGTCTCATATTTATTACAAACTGCACAAATGTCTTTTTGAGTGCATTTGTTACATTTTCTTCACAATAATACTTCTAATATTGTTACAGGGTTATTTTTATTCTAGTTGTACTTGCCAAAAAAAAAAATTTAAAATAATGTCGCTTTTATTTTAAAAAATACCAAATTTCCTTTTAAGCAGAGAGAAAACCAGGTGCAATCATATAAAGTACAAAAGGCAACTAGCACTCAAGCCAAGAAAAAAAAATGTAGTTTTGTTTTTTTTGAAAATCCTGCCATAGGACACATGGGTGTACCTAGTCACTGCATTTCACAAGAAGAAGGATCTAATTCTGCCTTAGAGCAGAGTCATCAATGTTGCCATTTGATGCACACTTATGGGTTAGAGGTTTAGAAATCAGAACTGAAGCTGCTGTTTCGTTGTGGCATTAGAAACTGGAAGCATAACAAATAATTTTTTCACACATACATAGTTCGTGTCATGACATTCTCTTTTTATCACCATATCAGGCAAAGATAGGAACAGAGGAGACAGAGCTGAGTCTCTGGTTTCTGCAGTGGACAACACATTCTGATGCACAGACATGGTAAGAAGACAATTCTTCCTTCATCCCACTAATTTTTTCCTGCTCTCTTCTATTTCAGGCTCTCTCAGAGTAGTTAGTTCTGCATGCTGCTATGGAGTAAAGGGTGAACATTAAGTTAAATCCCAAGTTGTGTATGTATGTACTTCAATGCACAGCACCAGGACGGATGAACACAGCAAGCCTGCAAGGCAAGTCACCAAATGGAAAACACTTTGTGATTTTCAGCATGTATACCTGACAGGGGTCTCCTGTGTAACTGATGCCATGATGATTTTTTGCCTTTTTTTTTATATACCTTTTATATACCCTTTTATATAGCTTTTATGTATTATGTGCTTTTCGCCTGCATACTTTTAATTCTTAAGTCTGATAACTTAGCTTAGACCCAATATTCCATTAAACCCCGAGACCAAACCAAATCCTGGAGACCTTGCAGTTGGAGGCTGGAAAGCCCTACGCTATCCTGAGAAACCAAGGTCTTCCCTAGAACACATCCTGTAAACTAAGATAAGCCTATCCGGGGGGGATTCCTCAGGATGGGGGGGTTCATTGGAGACTTACATTGGGGAATCTTTGATAGATATGCTAATTTGCAAGGCCTATAAATTGTATACACCATCTATTGTGTGGGTGCATTTCAGTTTGCATTTCAGTGCATTCCACCTGGATGAAGTGGTGCACCTTGAAGATCCTTAAACCCCAAAGTAAAAACCCCTTTTCCCCTTAGCCCTGTCTGGCTATTAATTTTAAGACCAGGAAAAGGCAACACAACTGTTGATGAAATTACTAATTTGGCACATGCAAAAGTAAAATCAGATTAAAAGCATATGATTCTTGAGATGTAAGCTGGCTCAGACAAGAAAAATGCCTGCTGTTTTTCTAGAATACTGAGAGTAAACTACTAACACTGAAAATGTGCATATTAAGAAATTTTCAATTCTCTCAAAATGCCTGGCTCAGTGAAAGAAGGGCATGAGCTAAACATTGTGACTGCAGTTTATAAAATCTCTGCTTTTATAGACAAGGAAGAATTACAAGAATTTTTTTGGAAAACAGCGTCCTGAAAGCTGTAAGAAACCAGGTCTTGCTAGCTTTACTAATGTCAACAGTGCCATTAAAATCAGTGTAACTGATTGTGTGAATAGGGCAATCAAGATTTGGCCCCATACCCCTGCTTTGTAAACATTAACATTGCAGAGATTAATATAATACTGACTAGTCAATGACATGTTAAAGCCTTAGCAAAGTTAATTTGTTTGGAAGGCTTTCCTTTTAAAATCTAAAACAAATGCTTCAAGTGAAATGTGAGATGTAGAGGATGTAGAGAAAATCAATAAACCAGCAGACTGTAAATGATGTGGAAATAACTTCTTTATGTTTTCCTGGTTTTGTAGTTTATAGTTAGTACCGAAATGTAACAGCTATGTGCAACGGAAGAAAAGCAAATCCAGATCTGGGGAGTGTTGTGATGACCTACCATTTCCTCAATGAATTCTCTTTTATTTCTGTGAAACATTAGATTTCTTTTTGATACTACTGATTAAAAATACTACTGTGTGATGGTTGGTTAGCAAGTGTTTGGGGATTCTCTTCTTCTTTTTTTCTACATTAGATGTACATTTCTTCAATTCCCTTACTAACAATTTTCCAAAAATAGAGTTCACGGATCCTCCTGAATTTCCATCCAATATTGCTGCCTGTAGGGATGAGAGATATTTTTAAAATAAGTACTGAAAACCATTCAAATACATCAGATTGTTTGTGTTTCTTACAAAGCCTTTATGGTCCCTCAAATTTTTATGTTCTATAACATGCTTTAAATGGTCATTCTGCAATCTTCATAATACTGATGTACAGTAGGGAAACTCGTGTCTATCTTTAGAGCATTAAGTGAAAAGGGATGCATTTTTAGTCGTGATTTCGTAAACCTATATAAACCTATGCTGGGTGTCTGTACAACTAAATTCCATGGACAAGTGCTACTTGAGAGAATTTCAAAGACCATTCCAGTATGTGACTGCTGATAAATGAGTGTGCAAATCTGTGTTATGGCCACTAAGATTGGACCCTTCCTCAAAATTTTAGAATAGAAAACAGCAACTGGGAAATAGGCAAGCTAGACGAGTGTATATAACATGGTGCAGGCTATAAAGGTTTTGTCTCACACACAGGTGTTTTTTTATTTTAATCTTTAAACAAAGAGACTTTCTGTGTATATTTTATGTGAGCACAGAGCTTTGAGAAATAAGTGAAGAGATAGAAAAGAGTTTGGTTGAAGGGAGTGGAGACTGGACGAAAAGCAAATCCATCATACAACATCATCCTCCTCAACTGTAAATTCAGGTGGAATGGTGTAGATCTCTCCCAGCTTCCTTCAAGTTTCTGTCAGGAAGAAATCTGAGTCTGAGGGCAGGTTTATAATAAGTCTTTGGAAGCTGGCATGCAAGTGCAGTGTAAAATGATTATTGTCAATGTTCTGATGGAGAAAAGTTGTTGATGAAAAGATTAGTAGTAATTTCAGTCCTGTTTACTTAACTGCAATTAACAGAGAAGATGCTGGAGAGTGGTGGCATGGTTATCTGTTAGAATAAAATATGCCCGTGGTATTAAAACGTAGCCAGGAGGGTGGTCACTGGGAAAACATTCTTCAGCCTGGAATCAGATCATCCTGGTTTGCTTATTTTTGATCATATGGGAAAGTGTTCCAGCCACAGCTACAGCACAGACCTTTTCAGCCTCCAGTTCTCAAGGTTTCTGTGGGAAATCTCCAGAGGGAGGCTTAGGTGGGGACTGCAAGGGTCATAACCCAGAACAGGAAGATTAGGCAGTCAGTGAACCTGAGAATGGACTCTGCATTTAAGTTCTGAACCTGTTAATGGAATTACCTTAGGAATAAGGTAACTGGATGAAAAAAATTATGTCAAAGTGGAGTGCCTGAGTAAGCTAGTTAACTAGTCATGACAGAGATTTTATTCTAAACAGGAGCAGGTAGGGTGCTTAAGTGTAAATAATGTGCTTAGTATAGATCAGAAGGGGGAATATCTGCAGTAATAGTTTCTTACTTCACTGAACACAAAACATCAAAATATTTACATATGTATTCAGTTTGACAGTTATTGATTTTTATTTTTCTCCATGTTTTAATTCCATACAGAGCCCATAATGAATTGTATAAGGGCAGGTAGAAAGAGATCCTTGTTTGATGAGCTGAATGAAATCACTGAAGCCATGTCTCCAGACACCATCTGAAGACCTAGCCCATAGGATCCCTCATCTGAAATGGTGTAAGACACCAGTTATGAATCCCAAGGTGTATTTTCCTGACCTCTGATTAAAGTAGTACACACAAGCTTGTGATATAAATATTCACATTATATTAAAAATCTGTGGTTTGAAATTCTGGAGCTCAAAATATGAATATGTAATCCAGTTGCATGAATAGCAGTGCAATTTAAATCAAAAAGGGATGCAAACTTAAAGAAAGAGCACATAATTGCAAGTATGAACACACATTCATATTGAGTGTTGTTCCTTAAGAAGAGGCAGAAGTAACTAAAATGAAAAGGAAAGAGGAAATTGTTTTATATAACAGCATTTGTAGAAGCATAGGGATTAGTGGACAAAAGATGACTAATTTTGCAAATAAGCTTCACTTTTTTAGATGTGTTAAGCTAGAAAGTAACTGGAATCAATGGAGTACAGACAACTGAAAAAAAAATTATAGTTGCAGTCCTGACCCTACAGAGTGGGAATTTTGCCATAGTTTAATTAGGGCTGACATTTTATACAGTGCTTCATCACTAACAATTCAGGGATCTGATCCACAAGTGATTGCACCACTTGGAATTTTTCCATTGCTTTCACAGATCTTTGGATCAGACCCATGCTGCAGATGCATCATTCTTCCATCTGAGGTGTAATTTCACATGTCATTGTCAGAGCTATCAGAAGAGCCTCAGGCAAAGTTGGGAAAGAACATCTACATCTGGACAGAGACCTTGAGATGTAAGCAGGACAACGATTTTAAGAAGACTACAATGATTTTTCTTGGTCTAAAAATCAAAATAAATATATTTCTTTATTTTAAACTCTTAACAGCCATCTTGGCTAGAAAATGTAAAACTTTTTCCCATTAATTAATCCAGCTGGAGAACTTCTGCATCAGCTGTACCCTACCTAAGTTCTATTAGGTTAAATGTGGAGTATTCCTACTTTCCTTTCATATAGGAAACATATGTAATCTACATGCAAACATCGTTTTTGTAAGAGTCACTGATCTAATCTCAGTCGTTTATATAAACATGTTGAACATGACGTATCAGAATGACCCCTTGACTTCTGAGAGGTTTTTCATCTGTGAACAGTTATGCATGTACAGCTCAGACTCCTAGTGGTACTAGGGAAGGGGTGTTCATTAACTCTCAAGACAAGGGCCGATATTCAATCAAACTAAATGAAGAGAATTGCTTGTAAATCTCAGACTTTACATGTTTGGTTATCCTGTAAAAAAAAAAATAAACTACCTCTATAAGCCTGATAGTTGGAGTAAACAATTCGATTCTTTTTAGGGATAGAGAGTAAATGCTGGTAATAGCCAAGAAAAAGTAATGTAAGAGCTATTGTTGCATACCCAGTCATTGTTGCTCTCCTAGTATGCTGTGAACACCTGCATTTTTCTGTTGTGACTTCAAATAGATAAAAGATGTCAAAATAATCTGTCTGGTTTTATATAGAAATGTGATTTTCAAATTTTGTTAGCAGCTTACAATACTTAGCATGAAAATATAATCCTACTACATCCTTTAAATAGGTTAATTTGAAAAAATAACATCTAAAAAATTCTTTTAGTTGGTGTTGGGGGGAAAAAATAGTTTCGCTTCTGGTGTCTTCAAATGCTGCCCATCTTTCTGTAATTGTATAACACTATCACTATTCGCTATTCTGTCTATTCTTGCATAGAGAATTGAAACATCACTTGAGTTTCCTCTGAGGATGGATTAACAAGATTTGCTGTGACATGACTTGATTAATTAATGAGACTAGAGTATTCTTTGGCCCTGGTGTGTTGTTCTTGAACTTCTTAGATGGGAAAATTCTAACCTTCAATATTTGAGAAGCCAACTGGGTAAAGCAAAACTCTTGTATGACCTTCACTAATAATAAAACTGAAAATCCATTATAGAGGGTACCTGAATAGCTGTACATATTCAAGGTGATTTTTTTTCATATTTGAAGAATGAAAGTGCGCACGGTTATAGCAGAGTACAGAAAAATACGTCACCGACTGTTTAAAATATAATTAGATGCCTTTCTACTGTGTCACGATCCGCTAATGCAAGCGGGGGTCGTGATGGTTCGTTTATCGATCTCAGAGTGTAAAAGGACACAAGAGATTTCAGTTTTAATCAAAGCAGTGCACCTTTATTAAGTGCCCACAACACAGTAATGCGATAGAAGAGAGTAAGAGAGAGAGAGAGAGAGAGAGAGAGAGAGAGAGAGAGAGAGAAAAACAAAGTAGAGAGGGGGAAAAAGAGGGGCAATAGCTACCAACGGATGAGACGAAGTCCTCGTGGTCTTCCGCCAATAGATTCGTCTTCTTTCCGTGGGGAGATCTCGGACTCGGTTATTTTAGAAGGTCCCTTTATAGTCCTTTTCAGAAGCGAGGGGCAACTGGCCAAGAGGTTGGGGAATCTACAGCCATTGTTATGGGGTTCGTTGCTTTGGGAAACAGGTACAGGACAGACGTACAAGACAGGTGTACCGGAGAGGTGTACAGGACAGGTCGTTCCTTTCCGCTTCAGCGCAGTCCTTCCCGCCTGGGCAGCAAGAACGGCACAGTCCATTGTGACCTGCACTAATTTTCCTCAGGAATGCGTACCAGTTCCCAGTGGGCACACCCGTAGGCAACACTTGGCAGACAATCCCACCTCAGCCAGGCCAGGACTGCTGTGTTCAGTCTCTGTCTTCGGCGATGATCGTGAGG
Organism: Corvus brachyrhynchos; assembly: GCF_000691975.1. Taxonomy (NCBI): domain Eukaryota; kingdom Metazoa; phylum Chordata; class Aves; order Passeriformes; family Corvidae; genus Corvus; species Corvus brachyrhynchos. Next base: position 2,258,131 of record NW_008238983.1, on the reverse strand, counting down.
CAGATGAGGGATTTTCGGACCGTCTCTTACACCACCCCGTGACTCACGATTGTCGTCAAGCGAGCTCCATCAGCATGATTTCGTAGTGTTGTTGTGAAGTCTTCAGGACTCGTCAATGTTGGTAGCATATCCCGGAAAAGGGTAGAGAACATAAGAAAGGAAGGAAAAGAAAAGAAAAGAAAAAGAAGGAAACAAAAGAAAGAAGTAAATAATTTTTTAAATCAGAATACACATGTAATTTTTAATCAAAATACCTCTAATTTCTTATCACATCTTATTTTAATACTCATGTAGTTTGTCTCGTGTCAACAACCTTGGGGATGTCCACAGTGGATGGGACGTGGACATCTATTATAGATGTCAATTGTGTTAACCGTTTCATCATTCTCCAATTCATGATGTATAAGACTGCTGATAAAGCAAAACCAATCAAGATCAAAATCAAGAGAACAATGATGGGATGACACAATTTGTTCAGGACACCTGTAGCAGTAGGTGACCACCCAAAAAGAGTATCCCACCACCTGTGTTCAGCATCTTTCTTTACCCTTTCTAGAACACGATGAATTTCTTTCACATTGTGATGAACAGTTACCAAGGTTTTCTGTCCGTTTTTCTTGATCTTTTCCAAAATTTCAGTTAAATCTTGGTGAAGCAACAATTGCTTTACCAAAGTAAGATTCATCCCAATGGGGGTAGGCAGTAATTGGTGAATCAGTGTGTAATTGGACTGTAAAAGGTGATAAGAAGTAACTGGGGCTAAATATGAAAAATCACATCCTATGATTTTAGTAAAGTTACAAACACAAAAATTTGAATGATTTTTAGTATCTATTACTAAATTTTCTACAAATACTTTATCACAAGCAGTTCTTAAGCATGCACATCCATTACCTATATAGACAAGCACTGTTTCAGGAATTTCGTTAGGATGAATTTCAAAATGACAGATATTTTGTTCTGTATCTAAACAAATGTCTTGAGCTCTAATTGCATTACTTTCACAGATAAACCCTTGTTGTTCTCGGACAATACAAGTTTCTAAATTAACAGTTTGCCACTTCTCACCAATTTGACGGGCCCATTCTCTATGCTCGAAAGGATAGAGAACAGCTCCATCATGGTTCAGCCCTAATGCAATGACAGGGAATATCAAATGCACTGAAGCATTACGTATGGTTAGAACAAAGGCTGTGGCTGTGTTTGTGAGGGGATCGTAGGTAAAATTTACTAAGTTCCACCAGGATTGGAATTCTCTTTCAAAATCAGTGGCACTGTCCCAGATTATTTTCCGAATTTCAGTAGGAAAAGTGCCTTCTCCCCCTTCTCTTATAATTGAGGCAGCAACTGACTGCATCCATAATTGAGCCTGAATGCAGCTGAGAGCCAAAGAAACGTTGTTTTGTGTAGCATCGAGTGCGTCAATTATCAATTTGTGGTCATTCATATTTACCTTTTCCCAATTTGGTAATATGTTCGATAACAACCACTGATGGCTTCCCAAGGCTAATAGGGATGACTGTAGTGGTTGTTGTATTTTAGTCAAATCTGTAGTTGTGGCAGCCAATTTATTCATTAGTACTTCTGAATCAATACTATTTAAGATTCCCAATCCTGTTCCCATAACACCGGTTATGTCTCTTTGCGTTCGTTTCTTAGAAGGGTTCCGCTTTTGCAACCAGGTTGTCCACCCCTCGACAGAAGTTTGCAGAAAAGGTGAACAAGCTGGCTGAACTTCTGAGACATTGTTTTGCATCAGCAATTTAACTTGTTTAAGGGACCATGCCGGATTGAACAATATTTGTTGTTGGCCTGTTTTCCTGATTATATACGGTCCGATTTCAAAAATTTTTGGGCTTAGCATAACCGGTGGTTGGGTGGTAGGTATTGCAACATCAATATCAAGTTCTCCCCAGTGTTTTGTATTGTTTTTACCACACATGACTTTATGGGAAAATTGTACAGCAGTTAGATTTAGCCAGCAATCTTGGTTTTGAATTTCACAAAACAAAGCACGGCTGTGGGGTCCAATGCTATAACTGTGTATAGGTTTAGTAAAAGATCCATCAATTAACCTACATCGTATTGAAACATCGTCACCTTGGGTTACCATAAATGGAGGAAAAACGTTATTTTTGTCATCTAGCGTAAGGGAGGTACTTATACCATGGTACGTAATTACTGCACTCAGTGTGGTCTTTGCTACGGCATTTATTTTGAATTTGTAAGTTAAACCTTTCAAACTTGCCTGATCTGTCTGGTTACTTTGCCAATTGCATGTTACATAGGTTGATTTGGTTAGAGTAAAATTATACCCGCAGTCAGTTGGTTCATTTTTGCAAAGCTTCGTGATTTGCACATTGTTGGTACTGGGGTCTAAGGTGTAATTACCGACATTCTTCTGACGGCAACACAGGACGAAGAGAGTTTGTTGGTCACATGCCCACTCTGTTGTAGGGCAGAGTTTGGCCGTAATGTTGGGGTGCAAATCACTTTTCCCATCTGGTTTTAGAAGATTCCCGGCAATTGTAATGGTGGAAGCTTTCTCGGAGAAAGATCCTTCTACTTTTCTGCATCTTACCTCAATTTTTTCACCAATTGTTCCATTTAGGGTTGTAATCCAATCCTTCAAGTCCCATCCCCATTCATTTGAACGGTATACCTCAGAGTCGTGCAGTATTACGGTGGCTAGGTTTGGACGACGATTTCTGGGATAGGATCCTAGAGCACTAGTGTACCTAATAGTAGCTTCAGACCATGGCCACTCAGCTGGTTTTTGGCCCTGGTATTGTGGTAGGATGCAGAAAAGTATCACCAGTTTTATCATGGTTTAGGTGGTCTTTATGTCCCTCGGAGTTCTTCTGTGAAAAGTAAACACAAACAGAGTCTGCCACCAAAGGCAGAAAATTAGAATGATGGAATTATCCAGCGTGTGTGTATCCGATGCTCTCTCCCTAGGGCATCAGAGGCTACCCATGCATATTTATTTAGAGGACTTTTTAGCACTAGTGGTACTTCTCCTACAGTAGGAAGGTCTACCAAAACAGGTTGTCCAGGGTAGTGTGCAGGATTCTTAGGATCATTTGGTCCCTGCAGTGAAGGAATCGTGCTTGGAGCTGTTGGGCAAAAGGCAGTGATTTTAGGACACCCGTTTACCCCCCATCTATCATTCACACCTTTCACAGCTTCCCATAGCCGAACATCCCAATTTCCCTCCTGGGGTTTTAGAAGTCGTTTCAGGAGACCATTGGTCCTTTCTACAATCCCGTTAGCTTGAGGGTAGTAAGGGGTGTGAAAAGTCCATTTAATCCCTTCACCTTTTGCCCAGTCCTGTACAACTTTGGCAGTAAAGTGAGACCCATTATCAGATTGAATTTCTTGTGGTTTTGGGAAAGTTCCAAACCATTCCTGCAATGCTTTGACAGTGTTCTCTCCTGTAGCTCTTTTAAAGGCATCGGCCTGGACTAACCCAGATATAATCTCCACTCCTACCAGCACAAAGTGTTTACCTCCTGACCTTTTAAAGGGGCCGATATAATCTACCTGCCACGCATCCCATAAGCCTTTACCCTTTCTTAAATGCAGAGGGTCGTCTTCCAAAGGGTGTCTTTCCAGTCGTCTGCGGCATTGTTCACAGGCTGATATGCATGTTTTACACATTTCTCTGGTAACAGGCCAACCACGAGCAAGGGCTTCTTTGTACAAATCTTTTGCACCTGTGTGTTGTCTTTTTACATGCAACCATTCTAATAAGTGCTCCCAATCCTCTGTAATCTGGTCCTTTTTCAAAGGACTTATTCTTGCTATTTCATCAGCTTTATTGTTCCATTCTCCTGCTGGATTCCCATCTGTCTGGTGAGAGGCTACCCATCCCACGGCAAAATTTCCTTGACTTGCAATATTTAGAATTTCTTGCCACTTTTCCTTTTGCCATACTGGGATTCTGTTAACTTCCCAGTCATTTTGCTGCCAAAAAGGAAGCCACTCAGTACATCCCTTAAACACAGCATAGGAATCGGTGTAAATACAGACAGGAGAAGCATTCTGTGCCTCTCGTTGGAAAACACTCCAAACAGCCATCAGCTCACCAACTTGGGCACTGCCTTCCCCCTCTGTGATAATCCGTTCACCTGAGGAAGTGTGGAGGGCTACAGCCTTGTACTTCCACACCTTCCCTTCTCGCTTGGCAGAAGCATCTGTAAACCAAGAATTTGCTGACTGTTCGGGGGAAAAAGGAGGGGCCACTTTAATGACTGAGGCAGGTTTGTCCTGGCTGCTATCCAAGTTTTCAGTCTCTTGGATTGCCAGATTTTTTACAGTTCCTTCAGTTACTGAGAAGATGCTACAATAATGTTCAATCTGAGCGTACCATTTTCTTACTGAGGCCCTCTGGGCCACCCCGTCAGGTGGGGGAGTCCCAGTAGAGACTGCCTTAATAACTTTAAAAGGGCCTCTCAAAACAATTGGTTGTTGTCGTGCAATCTTCTCCACTTCTATGAGAGCTAAG
>NW_008238983.1:2241520-2253060 GCF_000691975.1 Corvus brachyrhynchos | reverse complement strand
ATAGAAGAGAGTAAGAGAGAGAGAGAGAGAGAGAGAGAGAGAGAGAGAGAGAGAGAGAGAGAGAGAGAGAGAGAGAGAGAGAGAGAGAGAGAGAGAGAGAGAGAGAGAGAGAGAGAGAGAGAGAGAGAGAGAGAGAGAGAGAGAGAGAGAGAGGGAAAAGAGGGGCAATAGCTACCAACGGATGAGACGAAGTCCTCGTGGTCTTCCGCCAATAGATTCGTCTTCTTTCCGTGGGGAGATCTCGGACTCGGTTATTTTAGAAGGTCCCTTTATAGTCCTTTTCAGAAGCGAGGGGCAACTGGCCAAGAGGTTGGGGAATCTACAGCCATTGTTATGGGGTTCGTTGCTTTGGGAAACAGGTACAGGACAGACGTACAAGACAGGTGTACCGGAGAGGTGTACAGGACAGGTCGTTCCTTTCCGCTTCAGCGCAGTCCTTCCCGCCTGGGCAGCAAGAACGGCACAGTCCATTGTGACCTGCACTAATTTTCCTCAGGAATGCGTACCAGTTCCCAGTGGGCACACCCGTAGGCAACACTTGGCAGACAATCCCACCTCAGCCAGGCCAGGACTGCTGTGTTCAGTCTCTGTCTTCGGCGATGATCGTGAGGCAGATGAGGGATTTTCGGACCGTCTCTTACATACTGTTCTTTCAGCAATCTTCTACACAAAGAAATAGCTTTTGCAAGTGCTGCACTGCAGAAGTCATTTCACTCTGTGTACATACCCCTAAGGAAATAAGGAATGTTCTCAAAGGGCAAATACCTGATGAAAGCCAGCACATCCCATCCGTTGACCCTGCTTTAGAAATTTCTTGTCCATGATTGACTATCAGGCTACATAGGGAAGTGTTGAGAGCCATGTCTGTGATATACTTGTGAGATACACATTTTAAAGCTACTGGGTCTACCTATCTCACCAGGAGACTGAAATTAGTCTAAGACAATAAAATTCCTTCCATTTTACAGCTGACTTAAGGCTATCATCAAGCATAGCTGGCAGAAGTAATAAGAATCTGGATTTAGAGACCTGACAATGCTGTAAATTGGATTATTTGTGGAGCATAGTTGGTTTGGTGATTAAGTCAACATTTCAGTGGAGTCTCTTGGGATCTATAGTTTGCATATTGGTGCTAAGGGTGTCAGATAATTTTTCACCTTCTGTTTCCTTCCTGCTCCCATCAAAGAAATCCTTTGTGAATCAAAGCTTGTGGAATTTACTTACTATTTGTGCTCTTATCAATAAATTGATTTTCAGTATGTGACTGTAAATGTTAAAAATTTCCTGTGCAATAAAAAACAGAGAAATTTTGAATTTTTTATCTAATCAGACAGGGATCAAAATAATTGTTGCTTTTGAGTACCAAAAAAAGGCAATAACTCTGCAATGTACATTTCCTTCTCAGATATCGTTTGAAAAAAATTAATAAGATTAACATTGTGGATGTCAGCTGGATTTGCCTTCACAGGTGCCAGACAGCATTAGCAAAGAGAACCAGATGTAAGTTTTTTAGCTAATATTATTAGACCTCTTTCCTCCTACATGCCAGCATGAGATACACATTAATGAAATTATATCTGAACACATCCAACAATCCTAAGACAGTAGTAGAGATAGGAAATAATTTATTGTAGGTGACAGAGAACAGCTATAAAATACAAACTACATCTAGTGAGATGGGAAAAATTAATTACTAGTGACTGATGGCCACCAGTACTACTACTACTCTCAGAAAGATAATGTCACTGACAGACGTAGCATAAGTGGATGAGTGCACATTACATGGACCTGTTGAAATTATTCAGGTCCTTTATAATGCCATGGTAAATTTGAAGTTGCCTTTGCCCATCTTAATTTTAGGGTATGAAAGTCATGCACTGCTACTACATGGTCTTGATATGTCTACTTAGATAAATAATCCCATATCAGGAACACTAATAACCCCATAGGAATGGTATTTCACATAGGCTGGACGAGTATTGTTACAGTTATTAAATATTTATCTTTAAAACTTTCACTTGAAAAACTAGTAAGCATTTACCTGCAATTTTCCTTCCTAGACAGGGATTTGACTGATTTCAGGCATGTATTCATTAGAATGTTTTGATCCTATAGAAAAGAGGCTCTCTCATATTTTTTGTATTGTTCATTTAAAGAGAAAATCCTGTCCTTTTATTTAAAATGTTTTAAGGATCAAATGTTCTGAGCTAGAGAAGTGTTGTTAAATCAGGCATGACTATGTTGTTACCCTAATAAAATCTACCCTGACTAAAAAATTTTTAAAAAATAAAAATTACAGTTTAGTCATGATTAGAAGTTTAAGCTATAAATTTTCTCTAAGTTTGTGCCTAACGTGCACGTGCTTACACGTTTTACTCAAAAAGATTTCCACTGAAACAGATCTGTGCCTTGTCTGTCCCATTCTGGTTTTGAACATCTACATTGAAATTAATGAATCTCCATTACTTTTAGTCTCAGAGGAACTTTTCACTGGAGAGAAGGGCAAAGCAGATTGAGGAAAGAAAGCTGCAGGAAAGTAAAGGTGGTGATAAAAACCCCAGTGAGTGAGTGACAGAAAAACACAGTAGCAAAGATACATAGAAAGAAAAAGCTTGGTCTCCAGTACAGAGACGAAAAACAGACACTAAAGTTGAAATAATAGTTTGAGGCTTGTAGGGGGAATAAAGAATTTCCAAGGTGGAGGGGAGATAGAGATAAAGATGAGGCAAGGAGGAGGCAAATAAGTTTTTTTCTTTTCTTACTGGAAGAACACCACTTTTAGAGTGACAATAGAAAAACTATGAATCCCACAACTTTCTTGCTCTCAGGAAACAAGCATAAATTGTAAAGCCCTGTGGCAAATAAATGTATGAATTACCTATTCCCCTTATGCTCAGAGGAGATGTCTTTCCTAAATCTTTAAAAACACCATATTAAACACAGTTTCCTATTATCTGCTTCTCTTTCTGTTTGAGAGCATGGTAATTTTGTAATGTCTGCCTCATTTAGACATGGTATACAGTCTGATCACAGAAGAGAAAGTGATGTTAGCCCTACTTCACAGGACATAAGTCACCAATTGGTTTACATATAGTGCCCACTGGTGTCAAAACTGAGCCTTGGATTGAGTAAACAGAACATAAAGACTACGCAGTTGCTCACAACTGTGAGAAATCTAGTGTCAGGATTCTTGATGAATAAGCTGGGCTGATTTTTTTTGCTCACCTCAGGAGATGAGCAGCAAAATTTTAGTGCACCAAGTTGTCCACTCAAAACATCCCTCCTTCAGGGAAGAGTCAGCAGAATAAAACACCTGCTACTGCCTCATCTATTGCCAATCACAGTGCAGGTATTTTGATTAAATTGCTGAGAAAGGTGGGCTTGTGTTACCAATGTCAGCCAGAGTGCCTGGGCTGCTGAGATATTAAGTAGACACTTAGGTCTGCTGAGTCTGCTTATGGGATGGGAACCTACAGAAAAGGAAAACAACAATAAGCTCAGCAAGGTAGGAAGGAAGGCAGAAATCTTAATGTTTTAGTCAGTGACTACAATTCAGGAAGCCTTGCATTTTACCTGTGGTTAGAGGTGACCTCTGTGCCACAGGAGGAGAAAGCCAACAGCTTTTCAGATCATCCTTAATGTGACCCCACCTTGCAGTCTTTTGTCTTCCTCTCTGTATCCATCATACCTTAAGTTCAGCAAATAATCTTATTCTACCTGATTATGGGTCTAAATTCAGAGTCTGTGTCTTATGATGCAACCTGTTAGGGTATAGTAACATAAAATCATGGAGAAGGATGGGACATTAGAAGGTTACCTAATCATCCTCCTGTTCTGAGGCCTGTTCTTCCAGGCATTCAAAGACAGAGAAACTACAAACTTCAGGAAACTATTTTAGTTCCTGCAGTGTTTTATTTTTCAGAAGGGAAGAAGAAACCTGAAGAACATTTTCTCTAGTGCCTGATCTGGTACTTCCTGTAGAATACTTAAACTCTTATTTGCCTACAACACCAGCAATACAATGTGGTCTGCTTCTTCATAGCTGCTTTTATACATTTGAAAATATTATCATCTTCTCCATTAGTCTTCTCCTCTTTCATTTACATAGCCTTTTTTTTCAATATTTTCTTAGAGGCCTGTCTTTTGTAGGTCTCTCATCAGTTTTGTTTTCTGTTTTGACCTTTCTTCACTTGCTCAAAGGGGAAAAATTATGCAAGCCAGCATAATGTGGACTGTACCTAACTGAAATGCTTGCCCTCACAACTATAAAGAAGGATTTCACTAGTTATCAATAATCTAAAAAATAAGGTAGTTTATGCGTGTTTCATGGGAAAGCAGCTCTGCTCATGTAATGAAAGCCACATTAGGACTGAAGCAGTTTACTGATTTATTAACAAAATGTAATTAACTGGCAATAGGTGAACTACATGCAGGACTGGTACCACATCAGTTAACCCATGATACTAGAAAATAACTAAATGCTAATATAGATTTAAAGACTTATGAGCCTATTTCTGAACATTAAGATTATTTATAACTAATCTCAAAATATGCTAATCATGCCCATGTACACAATTTAACTCATGTTCCCTGCCTGACTCCAGGTCCTGTGTGTCACCAGCACACTCCCTTTTTGCGGAGAGAGAGGAGATTCCCCAACTGCACAGCCCTCCTGTGAGAGATTTGGATGACCCAGCTCTGTGTGCACTTCTGTTGTTTCCTATCATCTCGTGATGCACACGTTGGCAAGGGATCACCTCAGGAGTTTGCGAACACACATGGCCCCACATGTTGGTTCCCTGCTTGCTGCACCCTACACTGTCTACATGTATATGTATATATATATATAAAAGATACTGAGTTGGAAGGGCCTCACAAAGGATCACCAAGTCCAGCTCCTGGCCCTGCATGGGATACCCCAAAAGTCACACCATGTGCCTGAGAGCATTGTCCAAACACTCCTTGAATTCTGTTAGGGTTGGTGCTATGACCACTTCCCTGGGGAGCTTGTTCCAGTGCCCAACCACCCTCTGGATGAAGAACCTTTTTCTAATATTCACCCTAAACCACCCCTGACACAACTTCAAGTCATTCCCTTGGGTCCTGTCACTGCTCACAAGAGAAGGGATTGCTGCCTGCCCCTCCTCTTCCCCTTGTGGGGAAGCTGTAGAAAGTGATAAGGTCTCCCCTCAGACTCCCTGCTGCCCTGGCTAGTGCAGGCTGCTCCTGGTAACAATGAGGGAGCTGCACCATCAGTCCTAGGCAGAGATTGTGATGGGATGACTGCCACTAGTGTCAAACCAGAGGTTGACTGCTCATTTTTTTTCAGTCCAGAGTCTCTTCCCTTCCTTACAATTTCCATTCTGTTTATACACACACGCACACACACGCACAGATAGATAGATGGATAGATCTTTCCAACATGACTTCATTTTTCTTTCAGAAGTCTCTTTGTAATACAGAGGTTACATTTTGATCTGTCAGGTGGTTGTATTCTTCTCACATGATTAGGTAAAGGTAAATGCCTGCTCAGATGTTTTTGTGTTCAATTGACCCGCATGATTTACACCCATATTCTTATTTTTAACCAATGTTGTTATCCAGGCCATTTGCCAAGGGTGGACCAAGTGAGTACTCCCATGTGTGTTTTTGAATTTCAGACATATTGTTCACTAATGGATTAATGGACTAAGGTTTATCTTATAAATTTGGAAAACTTAATTTTTTTTAAATTTTGATTTTACTTCCCCCTTCACCCCCTGCCTGACATGGTGTAAATTAAAGCATCTGTCCTTAATATCCAGCTAGGATGTTTCAAATAACTTTCTTAGACCCAACTACCAGGAAGAATCAAATAAAATAATTTAGATTTGCCAAGTAATGATGAAATAAAATACTTTCAGGGGTTTTTTAATAAAAAAGAAACAATCTGGGCAAGATAATTGTAAACCATATTCTGATATTGAAATGACTGTGTTTACTGCTGGCCACTGCATGGCTGCTTCAAATAATAAGAGAACCACCTTAAAGAGAGCCCGAGGCGAAACCCAGTGCTGGTTTTTGAAGCAAAATATGTGATTCACAACCCATGTAAATACTAGTCACAGTCAGAGGAAGCTTGATTTATTTAGCTCTCAGATCTCTCTCTTTTCAGACTCAGAACATGTATCATCATGACTAGATAATTAGGACAGTCTTCTCCAAAAGAAGAGGACAGGGAAAAGCTAAAAATGCTGACAATGAAACATGCAAAGACATTTGAATAGTTACCATTACCAAATCAGTAAGAAAAGAAGAAGGAGGAAGAGCAATAATCAGTCCTTTTATCATTTGTCAGAACTTGGAGTATTATCATGTGTAGGCTGCTTATTGTGACTGAAAGTGCATATGCTAAGGAGCAAACTTTTCTCCTATTCTCATATTCTTGAAGGTCACGTTGTCCTGTAGGCTATAGAAGGCTAAAATGCTTTGAATTTGTAGTTTAATAATCAAATTTGGTCTGTGACCTTAGTGTTGTAAATTAACTGTATGTGTTTTAAAGAATATACATCTACAGTTAAAATGCAAATACAGCAGAATAATTTACAAGTCTTTTAAAAACCATCTGAAAATAACAGTGATGTTTTGGCTGCCCTATTATGGGGTCCCACATTTTCAGAGCAGGAATGGTAAGGAGGAAGCTAAAAATCACGCATTGCCTTTACCCTACCTTGAACAGTTTAGAGTATCGAGGGCATTGAAGATGAAAGGAATGGCATTTTCTTGGATCTCCTCAAAGGCTCTTGACATAAATGACTACAAGGAGAATTAACCTTCTAGGGAGTTGGTCTTCAGTGAGTATGCAGACAGGAGATCTGAAGCCAGTCAGAAGCTACAACATCAGTGGATGGATGACGAAATTGGGAGTGCTGAGTGCTCCGTGAACTGATGCAGGGATTTAAATTCAACTTGGAAGAACAAATTTGGAGAAACCTACCATTTTTTCAGCAATGGATTTCACTGCTTCTTGTGTTTGCTCCAGGAGATTCAGCCAAATCTTTTCCAGTGGGGTATTTTCCATTGAGAAGCATTCTTCGATCAAAATTTCCTAAAGGAGAAAGGGACTTCTTGTCCTTTGGTTTGGAAGTTAATTAGCCTACATAAATCACATGCTTACTTCAGCAGATGAGTGAGTTTCCTGACACATATCTAAGTAAATACTAAGTAAAGGCCTTATGCTCTGTGTGATGAATTAATATTTTCCTAAGCAAGATTATTTCATCAATGTAAATTAATATCAATTTAACTTAAGGAAATTTACCCAAGTACCTTAATCTCAGACATAGAGTAGTCTCACAAGATACTGGATATTTTTGGATCCAGCTGGAAATTCAGCTCAGTGCTGATGAAAATCAGACTAGAAGATGCAAGTTTTAAAGATTATTTAGGTATTTCATTATTTAATTATGAGCTCAGTGTTTAGATAACTTGCTGCATTAGGATCAGCATAGTTAAATTTTAACGTCTAAAGTTAATATATTTAACATTAAATTCTTATATTATAAGCCATAATAGATGCAAAATACATATATTCATATAAAATGTAAAACATTTGTTGGCTAGGAATCAAAGGTCTATTAGCATTAAAAATTTACTTTTGGCCAGCTTCTCTCAATTATCTTTATTTGGACAATGAAATAGTCATATGATATAGACCGCCGAAGTTCAGAAGATGTACTAAAGCCCCTGAGAATGCTTTTGAACTAGCTGCTCAGTCTCTGTGCAGAATCTGAGATTGCTGTTGCTCTGGTTCTTTTTAAAAGTTTTTCATCAAGATGGCTTCAGTGATGCATGGTTTCCATTGATATCTTCTCCTAGAGATAGCAACTCACTACTTGTATTGTGCATAGATACGTAAAAATACACATGGATACACACACACACACATTTGGAGAAAAATGTTGAGGCAATCTCCTCAAAGTTCCCAGGGTGAGAACTCTGACAATACATGACAAAACTCAGTTACCTCTTGCAGTGCATGTTCATACTTGTGTGTTTTATGGAGCTGGCAGGGAGAAGGCTTTAAACAACAGATTTTAAGTGGTTGATTTTATTATTTCCCAGAGGAACAAAAGCACCTGCCCCACTGCTGTGTGGCCTGGAAATGTTGCAGCACCAGGAGTTATCACCTCCTCCACGGATGGATCTGTGCCATTTTTTCCAGCTCATCATGTAAACCAGAGCCAGGAGTGAAGCTGCTGAAAAGCAGAAAGTTGACCAGGGCAGTTAAATGAAGAGTAGCATTGCTTTTTCAATGTGAATTTGAGTCACAGTAAAATCTGAGACAGAGCCCACTAAAGTGAGCTGAGGTTCTTCCATTGTCCTCCATGGCATTTGCCTCACCACCCTCAATATTTTGGAAGTATGAGAAATTGCTCCTTTAATAGCTTTCATGTAATTAGCATACAGAAATCTATCCCTTGAGCATTTTTCTTTTATACTGTGGAATAAAGGTGGCTGGTGGCATGATCATGGGGTGAAAGACAACTTGAGTTTATTATACTATAAATAAATAATAGCTGCAATCTCTAAAACAGAAAAATTACAATTATTGCTTAGCCCTGTGGTGTTGGCATTCATTATGTACAGCATTTCAGAACTACTGAATTCTATGGCTAGTAAGGAAGGAAGGGTAAATTACTTCTCAGAAAAGTGTTATATTTAAATGCATATCACTTTCATTTAAAATACTTTCTTACAAGCTGTCTGCTCTTGTTAAGGGAAAACTCATGCAGGAGATAAATAGCTGGATAAATGTAATGCAAGTGACAGCAAAGAATTACATTTCAACGGTGGTATTTTGTGAATAGATCTTGTCAGGAATGAGGCCACACTCAATTTAGAGTTTTTATAACATTATTTATTTCACCAATAGGCCAAATTCCTGTATTCCAATTCAATTGCCCCACTAGCAATGATCGGAGACCCTTACAGCCAATCTGACTATTTACCCAAGATAAAAACCTTCTGCACAGGGTGCTGCCAGGCTGTCCTTTGCAGGAGCACACCTTTCTCTGCTTGTGCATGGAGTTTTATATTGTGGTAGTCAGCAGCTAGCCTGAAGGCCTCACAATAATAATTAATCCCATTTTATAACTCCCTGTTTTATAACTGAAATAATGAAGACATAACTGAAATTACACAAGTACCCTGACTGGTGGGTTATGTAATCCGACCAGTAAAGATGGTTGCAGAGCAGGCCCAGGCCGTTGTGGACACAAGCAGCTGTTGGCTGGTTGGCCAGGTGGCAACTGGTTCAGCCCATAAGGATTGACCGTGCGGACTTTTACTCTATGTAAGTAAAGGAGGACTCAATAAAAGTTGGCTGTTGTGCATGAACCCAGTGTGTCTTGTCACTTGTCTGTCTCTGAAACTGTGGCAGTTTTATACCCCCTTGGCCCCTCCCAATTCCACCCATTGTCCTGCCCTCAAGGTCTGGGGTGATTGGTAGGGTCCTAATAAAAGTCTCTCGAGTTGGCTCGGGTCAAGGAGTGAAGTATTAGGACGCTTCATTGGTTGTATTCTCCATCTAATAGCTTGCTGGTTGTCAGGGGTTCCATTTCTGGGCTCCCCCTCCTTTGGTGACATCATCTGGGTCTTTGGCGGGAAGGCTCCTCCTTGAAATTCGTGGTTGCCATGGAGTTACCTGCAGTCCTAATGGTCGGTGGTTAAATTTAGCTCTAGGGCAAGCACATCCGGGGCTTCTCCTGACTTCATTTTTAAGGATTTATTAAAAGAAATACAGTTTTAAAACACCATTTTAAAGTCTTAACATTAACAAACACATTTAACCAGTAGGTAAGTCTTATCCTGAACATTTAAACATTATTATAAAAGTGAAACTTAAGGTAGAAGTAGAACTTGGAGTGGAGGTATGAAACTTGAAAAGGGGAACAGAACATGAAAGAGGTTTGCCTTGAAATTCACAAACAGAATTAACACAAACTTATTTAATTATTCTTCATTGATGTGAAAGCCATTTATTTCATTTATGACAATCTTTAGCGATAGCGGAGGAATAGTTAACTTTTGCAGCGGTAACATAAAGTTTATCTTGGTGTTGTTCTCCATATCTTAAATGGCTGTGAGTGAACTTGTTCTATCATATATGTGACAGGAATCTGAAAGAAGATAGTAATATTTACTGCCTCACACACCAACTTCTGAATACTAGTTTCTATGCACGGCTGTAAATATAATTAGTCAGAGAATCTTGAACAAATCATTTCACCTCTCTGTCTATTTTTCTTCCCAGCATTTTTTGTTAGAGTATGTATTTATTCAACAATGACATCTAAAGTGCCTGCAATAAGCACTTAGCCCTCAGCTCAGGTGGTGTCTTTGGGCATAAAAAGGAAAATTAAGATCCTGACTTTAAGCAATTGTATTTCACCAAGTTCATAACTGCCTGGTGAAATAAGATCCACTTTTCTCAAAGTGCTTGCTCTACTGACACCAGAATAGGAGACTGAAAAAACTCAGTGAATTTTAAAGAAAAACTTTGGTCTTGTTTTCCTCAAATCAGTGACACTAAAACAGGGTTATATGCTCAGTGTCCCTGAAGGAAGATGAAATTATGATGTAAGAATAAATAGTTATTACTCAGTCAAGCAGGCACAACCTCATCTGCTGGTCCAGGCTTGAAAAAAAAGCAAATGGAGAGACTGGAAAGGAAGAAGGAGGATAAAGTTAAGCTGAGAGGCATCCAGTTGCAAGAAGAGTGTTTGCAATTATATGAACAAGGTAAATGTGTGATTCTAGACATGTTCATTCTAATCCTTCAACATTGTGGCAGGGCATACCCCCCTTCCCCCCGCCACAGGTGGCCGGTGCGGATAGGAGAGATAACCCAGGCAGGCAAGGCCCAGCAGGTATCATCTCCTGGCACCAAAAGGTCTGCCGTCCTAACCAAGAATCAACATCTTGGTATGGAAAGCAGATGCGGGAAGAGATAAAAGAAAAAACATAGGTGACCAAAGGCCTGTTTTTAATGCTATAAAAATACTCGTCATGGTTTGAAAGACAGGCGTCTGCTAAGGAAGGCAGGAGCCTCCCTTGGAATGGCAGATGCAACCCCCCTTCCCTCCCAGTTATTATAATTTTGAAGTCAAGGGGCTTTTAGGCAAAGATGTGGGAAAACAGGAATAACAGTTCTTTGCTATTATATATCTATATGTGTATAACCAATCAAACAAACAGCAATAACTCTGGCAGTGACAGCAAACAATCACAAACCCAGTGCCAGCCTTCTCGGCTGTCGGGCCCTTTCCCCTCGGGTGCAGTTCCGCTCGCAGCCGGCAGGGGCGCTGGCGGCTCCCGGTGAGCAGGGCAGGTGCGATGGTTCCCCCGCGGCTGCAGGGGGCGCTCCGGAGCGAGCTCGGGGAGCATGCGGCACCGGTGCCCTGGGATCCCGGGAGGGATGGGACAAAGGCTTCACAAACCCCTGGGCAGCCGATCCCGGACTCTCAGGAACAGCAGGCTGGGACGGCAGGCTGGACACG
>NW_008238983.1:2224417-2241497 GCF_000691975.1 Corvus brachyrhynchos | reverse complement strand
GGAGGGGGGGGGGCCGGCCACAGCCCGGCTTCCAGCGGGGCAGGAAAGGTGGGCTTGTGATCCCGAGACTTCTCCGGCAGAAGGGAAAGCAGCTGAAGAAAGCAGCCTCTCTCTCTGTCCAAAGTGCTGGGGACGGACTGTTCGCACACCCAGGTGAAACAAAGAGTAGCCAGATGCACCCAACGTCTATAGCCACCTCTTTTGTTTTTCTTAAATGCCCAGCCATTTGTTCCCCTAGCAACATGTATGGGGAAAATTCCTTTAACAGAAAAAAAACCCGAGGAGAGCTCCTAAGACCCCAACAGTACTACAGTTTATCACAGAGGCAGAAGTCTCCTACACACAGTCTGAGAACATTGAGATTTCTTCCTGGAGTCTGGATGCAGATTCTGCAGTTACTTTTCTGGGAATTGAGGGAAAGGATTTCAATGTGTGCTGCATCAGGAATTGGATGGTAAGAAACACTGTGTTTTGGTTTGAAAGACAGGTGTCTGCCTAAGGAAGGCAGGAGCCTCCCTTGGAATGGAAAATGCAGCCCCCCTTCCCTCCAAATTATTATAATTTTGAAATCAAGGGGCTTTCAGGCAAAGATGCCGGAAACAGTAATAACAGTTCTTTACTAATATGTGTGTGTGTATATATATATATGTATATTTTTATATATAAACAAGGCAGGGAAAAAACTGATTTAAACTGACAGAGTCAGATATGACCTGACTCTGTTAGTCAGGGTAGCAGCAGCAGTCCAATAAGGTGGTGGCTGGAGTCCTCCTGAAGTGAATGGATGTGGGTGTGTTGGAGGGGGGGTTCAGATCTGGTCTTCCTCAGAAGGTCCAGTGGTAGCTATGTAGCTCTTGTCCTCTGGAAATCCAGTGGGAAAGGCTGCCTGTGGTCTTCAAAAATTGCAGCTTATATCCAGGATGGGGTGCTTGGTTTCTCCCTCTGGGTGGAGCATCTCACAATGGAATGAGTCATGAGATAAGGCACTGATGGGCCATTAACAGGACATAGTCTTGAGGGAGGAGGCAGGGAGCACTGCCCCAGCTGGTTTTAACTGCTCATGAAGATGGTGATAGAATACATGCTTGTGGGCACACCTTACATTGTAACCTAGGACACATTGGATCCTAAATTCTAATTTTTCTTTGCTAGCTATAAAATTAATAGGTACCTTTAATCCTGCGTGTATAATACCAGTGTTCCCTTTTGTCTTATCCCTGTGTAGTAATAGTCTGTTTTAAGTCTTATGTCTGTTAGGTTTTTTTGTCTATTAAATAAATAATTCATTCTATAATAGACTGAACCAGCCATTATTAAAGAACTTATGAATGAGAGTGGGTCTTGGGGTGCTGGCCACCTCAATAATGTGACTGCTTGATGCCAGAGGCCTGGGCAAAAGGCAGGGACATATTTAAACCCACATCATCTATTCATAACAAACATATATTGTTGGTATGCACAGTCATCTATAAGCTTCCCTTGTCTTTAGGAATCCCAAAATATACTCACTATGCTATAAAAATTTTCATGAGTCGCATTAGCAGGATGGCCAAAAACAAACCAGGAGGAAATGGTGCTCTTTTAACATTTGTATTATGCTTATCTAAATGTTATTAACAATCTTTTAACACAAAATGAAACTAAAAAAAACCCCAAACAAACAGATATCTAAAACATATAATATTGGCAATCTTTGTTTTATCCCCAAAATTGAAAAAACCTAGAGATTTTTACCTCCAAAAGGTAGTGAAAAAAAATCCGTCAGCAGAGGAATAGCCAGTTTTTCATGTGTTAGAAATGGATTTTTATGAGAAAGTATACAGGATTGTGATGTATTTTGTGTGCTCTTATCTGAATAACAACACCATAATGAGCTTTTTTGGGTGGGAAGGTAAATCTCATTGCACTTTCTGAATGAAACATCCTGTGTACTTTTGCTCAATAGGGAGTACCCATCACTAAGACAGATGTGAGCCTTCATTTAGTCTTACTGGTGCAAGCGCAAATGTAGTATTTGACTGTGATTGGTGCCAGGTTTTTTCTTAGAATTTTGTTGTCTAGATATTTCTTGGTGAATAATCAACCGCAATGTTTGCTGGGTAGCATAAAGTTTTGTCTCAACACAGTGATATCCTTATAGTGGAACATTTGGAAATTCAAGTGTGAAGATTATTTCCCACGTATTTTTTACCTTGAAAATAAGCAGCAACTATCTTTGTGGCATTGCAAATGTATCATCCTAAATCTTCACTGAATACTGCTGAGAAAAGGCTATCTTTGAGTCATCATGGCATTATCTCCCTCCCTTTGGAAAAGCTAGAAGGCAACTGCTGCTTAATTTGAGGTCTCTTGGGGAAACCACAATGTGGTCCATGTAAGGTACATTGTATCTTTGACTTCTTTTTCCAAATTGGATTACCCAGTCCTTTAGTGTTCTCTGTAAAGCTCATTGCAAAGGAAAAACGCTTCAATTCTCTTCTTTTATTTCCTCTAATATAGAAGTCCTTAGAACAGTTCTATTCTACATTGGAAACCTGGGAGTTTAGTCATGCCACTGCGGGGAAGTAGATCATTAACTCAAAAAATCAATCCATCAGACCTGAGATATAAAATGTCAAACTCCACTGCTTAAGGCACAACCAGGAATTGTTGAGGAGAAGCATGTATCTCAGATTCAAGTGAACGTGGAGGGGAAAGGAAGTGGCTTCATAGTTCAGAGAGGTCCCCTTTTGAACAGACATAGGTGTTGGGGTACAATAAGTAGACTCCAGAGTTGGACTCACTCTATTGCTCTCTAACTCTTACCTCACGAATTATTTTTTACACAATGGCCTATGAACTGTGGACATACCAATTCCAGTTTTTTGGAGTACATTATCTGGGGAAAACTGGGTATATAGTAGATAAATAGGGAAATTGTTCTCCTAGAATTAACCACTGAAATTCCAGCTCCTAAGTACCTCTTTGAATCAGAGGCACATGGAGTAGAGGGACTCGGTCTCCTGTCTCACAGTCTTCATTCAAGAAAAGTTTACTAAATCTACTTGCTCAGATAGCAACTTCATAGCTGATAGCAGTAGAAAGTGAAAAAAGATAGTATGAATCCTCATAGTTTCCCTGTTATGCGACAGTATTTCCTAAAGCCATGATAGCTCAATCGTGTTCACACACAACCTGACGTAAAGGAAAAAAGTAATGAAGTCATTCACAGTACATAAAGCTGATTATGCATGAAGTCTGTGAAGATTGGAGGCTAGAATGAATTGCTGTGCTGAAGGTGCATCAGTCTCTGTGTCTTGCAAAAAACAAAACTAATAAGAAACCTTGAAAATATTTTTAGAAGCATTTTATGTACCATGTAACTTGTGGCTTATTTTATTTCTTTTCAGAGGCACCCTCCTTTTTTTCCCTGTCCTGTCTAATGTGGAAATCAAAATTTTGTGTAAAAACTCAAAACATTATCAAGGTAGGTCCCAAGAGCACCAGTGCTAGAAAACATTTGTCTTACAGTTCTTAGAGGACGTTGTCAGATAATGAACAATTTTTGGCCCACAGATCAGTTAGTTCTAGTCTTCATTCAGGGTATGCCACTGAGACTATAGAATCTTTAGTTTTAGTTTTGATAGCAATTTTAAGCACAAGATTTACAATAACAAAAATAAGTTGCAAACCCACATAAATTTTTCAGATTTTCTTTTTCATTTCAAAAAAAAAAGCATTTTGGTTTAAAGTTCTGCTGCAGAAGATCTGTCGTCCATCTTTCTTCATTCCTCTGTATTTCAAATGTGCTAATGTGTTTCCCCCCTTTTCATTAAAAAAAAAATCTTATTCTATACTCTTACAGAAATATCAGATGATTCTCAAGTAGAAATAGTAGAATTCATTCTATAATTTTTAATAATGTTTTCCAGACGTGGACGTTATTATCTATGAATAAAATAAAGGAAGTCCCATATTCTGTAGATCAGTTCTTAATTCTATTTTTAAAATGAAATAATTTTGTGTGTGGTCACAGTCACCTTAAACAAATACTGACTATTCTGTAAGACAGAGCAAATCACTATTAATGAGAAAACATAGTGGTAACTGTACACTAAGAACATTGTGAAGATGAATGGTTCAAAGTACTTTTAATAGACGATGGTTTTTTACCTATATAAGTGAAGAGAAATTATAAATTCATACAGTCATTCCAGGGATACAAAGGAACTATGTAAATGGTGATACATCTTCCGATAACACTGGCAAACTCATTAGTGTACTGTGATATCCATTATAGGGAACATCATACAGATGAAAGCTATTAAATGAGAAAATGGTCTTGAGTTCTGTCTCAGTAGAGGAACTATGATTTATTACTCAAACTAATATAAGTAAAATTTGAAGGGTGAGTTGTACTTATGATGTATAGTGTGGAAGTTCTAAGCCTTGCTTAAGTATAAGCCAGCACTTTGCCAGGTACTACAATGATAGAGTGACCGTATGGTCCAAGAGGTAGTTTCAGTCACAGCACAGTTGCTGACTGACAGAATTCTATTGAGCAGGATAAGAATGCAAAGAATGGAAGAAGGAAAGTGCTGGCAAATGGGACTGCACAAGTGACATCAACAACCTGACAGTGTGATATGCAAAGCTTCACCCTTTAAAGAGCCTTAAAAATTGTCAATGCAGTACAAGAGCTTTAAAATCAGAAACTTACGAAGTAAGTTTAGCCTGACAACATTTTCTCTAACCAGGAAACAAAGTTTTCTTCCTTATTTCTTTACCTATTATCCTACTCTCTGGACTCTGGAATGATGTCTAGTGACATGATTAGATATCACCACTTGTTACTACCTTTCTTTTATTTTTCATATGTCATCAGTTCCAGGCAGCTTTTCTGCTGACTGCCTTTCTTGTTTCTCTCTGAGTGGCCAGAAGAAAACACTTGGTACTCAGATTTTCATCTTACACTGTCATGTACTACGTGCCTCTTTCCTCGCACCTTAGATACTTGAAAAAAATTTTTTCATTTCCTAAATATTTTTGAAATGTTCACCATCTCAATAAATGAGGTATTAATCTACAGTAGCTATGCAATACTTGTCACTAAATATGATGTTACCTTTTCTAATTATCCGGTCTGGAATTTCAGTGGGTTGTAGAAACTTGTTCTTTAATCAGTCACTTTCCATTTTCTACACTAATTATAATCTCTATATATGGCAATGAGCTATCAAACATCAGCATTAGCTGCATACTCTGTGCTTAGGTTTCAGTCAACCTGTACTCAGATATACAGACTTTATCAAGATCTTTATCCAGGTTGTGAAACTAGCTTTAAAATCTTGTTCAATGCTTATTTAATCAAAATTCAGTCTCACACAAACACATTTTTTCCTATTGTACTATAACAGGGAAATGATGTTTTGTGTCACTTCCTTCTTGTGAACTGATAAATACTGAAATGCAATTTTTAATTCTTTTTTTTTGGCACACTCTGTTGCATTCCTGAATACAGCTGAATTTTCTTCAGGCTTCAAGGCAAAGATGCAAAGACTTTTATATGTGTTGGTAAGCATCCGTGAGTTACTTGAGTCTGTGTCTTGCTTGATGTATGTGGCATCCTTTATGACTACTCAGTTGTCTTACTCTCACCTTGCAGTGCCATGAGTCATAGCAGAAGTGTAAAGTCATCAGCAGCACTTTTCAAAAGTGTCATTAAAGGTCTTCTAATGGCTCATTATCAAAATGCTTATCAATCTCCTTTAATTGTGGAATCGTTCCATTCCAAAAAAATCCACAGCAAGAAGCTCCTCTAGCAGCCAAGTGTTTTCTCCTCTTTAGCTGTCAAGGGCCTAAGCAGTACAGGCTTCTAGCTGTGCTTCAGTACTTTACTGAAGCATTCTCACATTCTTATTGAAGCAGCTTTTCTGTAATACAGTCTTGGTGAACAGTTCCCTTTACTCTGTCAAATGCCTTCTAGTGGGTTTTTGGTCACCTTCCATGCTGTTTCAGTGTTCACCTATTCTCTTCAAGAATCACAGACCTCAACATCTTAGCAACAGCATGGCTGCACAGAGAAAACACTTCTAGGGCAGTCTGCACATTCTTTGTCCTGGTCTCACTCTTAGAGGCAGTAATATTCACAAATTTATCCCTAAATATGACAGAGCTGCTACCATGCACATGTAGATGGTGTATGCATGTTCATATGCACTGATTTGACACCATGTCCTTCTGTCCTCCTCATCCAGGTTTCATACTGGTAAAAGCAATATTCAAGACCAGTCTTTGCTATGAACAAAGTCTTCAAGATTTGCTTCTGTTCTGTAATACTTCTGTTGTCATAGCCCAATTATTATGAAAGTGTACACCACAGATTATTTTTACATCTGCCTTAATTATTTCTTCATATTTAATGCTTTTATTTTGCAATAATGATTCTGATTTATTGTAATTGTGAACTTATCCATTCTCTTAGAATAAGTTTTCTGCTTCTTTCCCTCACTTTCTTTAGCACACAATGTGAACTCAACTCAATGTGATAGATCATCTATGGAACCAGTAGGTCTAAGTGAAGCAGTATTTAAGGAGTATGACACAAAATGTTTATAGAGAAAACCAGACAGTTCTGAGGACTCATCATCTCTAGGTTTAAATTTCATGGGGTTTTTTTTGTTTTTCTAGCTCAACTCTGGTATCATGGGATTAATGCCTACTAACAAGTGGCTTGCATTAGGGTATCTCCTGAACCTTGTGCTGTTTAGCTTCATCCAGAAAGATAATACATTCAACAGGTTGCATGGACTGAGACTTCTCTATAAAATGGCATAAAACACAGTAGGTAATGTTATGGGTTAATTTCAAAAGCACAATCCAAATCCAAACTGATATACTAATGTAGGTATGTCCACTTAGCAAAAATAAACAAACAGACAAACAAAAAAAGGCACTTTTCATTATTGTCAAAGCTGCTGTTTTCAGCGTGGGATTTTGTCAAAAATCATGTAAGTATCCCATAAATGATAGGACAAGGGGAAATGGTTTGAAACTGGAAGAGGGTTTGGGTTAGATATTATGAAGAAATTCTTTACTGTGAGAGTGGTGAGGCACTGGAACATGTTGCTCAGAAAAGTTGTGGATGCCCCATCACTGGAAGTGTTCAACACCAGGTTGGGTAGGGCCCTGAGCAACCTGGTCAAGTGGAAGGTGTTCCTGCCCATGTCAGGGGACTTGGAACTAGATGATCTTTATGGTCCCTTCCAACCCAAACCATTTTATGTTTCTATGATTCTATAAAAGGCAATCAGTTCCCAAGGTGTGAGATATGACACGCAACTCTGGGAGGGAACAAACAGTGGCAAAGCAACTCAGCAAACTTATTACTGGTTAATAATTTTTAACATGATTGTCTAGGTAAGAAAACAGCTCAAAAGACAGTTTATCTGGTATAGAATTAATAGGACAAAAAAAAATTATTGTACTAATAGATCAAGATATTACATGTAGAAGAAGTGTTCTCTGAATCTTAGTTTGCCCAGATCACACTATGTATGTCTGCATGCTAATTTCCTTGTGTTTTTGAACAGCCCTACATCCACCTGTGATTCACACCAAAGTATGAACATTTTCCTAAATAATTTGTAGAGTTTATATAAATGGTGGTAAAAACAAAAGGAGCTGGGTTGGAGTTGATGGGGATTACAAAAATGAGTGGTTCATGGGAAATCGAACTCTAAGATAGATAGGTTAGAACAGGGTTGGCATTCTAGGGGCTAAATGGTTAAATAAACCACGAAAAGCCTTGCTTTTGACTTTTGGTACTTAGTTTTGCACAAGAAATGTGAAATTTCCATTTGATTACAAAAGTAAAATATAACTCAGGAGACAAAGAAGTACTGTCAATAAAGGATTAATACTCTTCAGGAATTCCTCAAGAGTTCAGTCAGTCCAGATGCAGGCTATGTCTCATTTTTGTTTGAAAATGATGAATCCCCATCTGTATATGATAAGTGGCATGCTCTGCAGTGCAAGCAAACAGGTTTTTTCCTAATCAGAATTCACCTTTTATCCCCCAAAAAGTTGCATAGTTTCAGTTTTAAGTTCTTTGTCAATATCTGGAAAAAGGGCAGGAGAAACCTCTTAGAATTTTATACTTTTAGCACAAAACCATTTCAGATTTAATGCATATTTCTAACATACAGTAAGGTAAGATAATATTCCTCTGGTTCTTAAATAATCCATGTACATTTCTTTTCAGACTGGAGACCTTTATTAACTGAAGTGAACACCATCATGTCTTCAGGCAACATGTATTATACATTCAATTACTGTAGTTTAAGCTAAAACATCAAGATTAAGATCTCCAAAACAGCCTAAGGGATTTAATCTCATTATATTCAAGATGAAGAATTTCACTGGGATCTGGGTCCCTAACTCATTTAGGTGTGTTTAAAATACTAGCCAAAATTCCCATTTTATGAATATGAGTTTAAAATTACCTTAATGGATCTAAGTTTATTGCTTATGTGGTTTCTAGTTCATATCTGATAAATTATAACTTGAATTACCTGCTATAATGTCAGCTAACTATTCAATTGGCCTTTTTTACCACCACTAGGATACTTCATGAAAATCAGACATCCAATAGGATTAAATGAGATTAAGGTAAACTACAACTTCACCTCAGATACTTTTGTCATTTGCTGACACTAAAATACACTAGAATATAGTTAGGAGAATTGTCTTATCTTGAATTGAATTTAATAGAGATGGTATGTTTTAAATGAAATTGATATTTTAAATGTTAAATATGTCAAAGTCCCTGGAAGGATGATCATGTCTACAAATCAGGTATTCTAGTAAATGTGTGAATGTAGAATAAAGCACCAGTCCTTAGTTTTTTGCTAATGTCACTGAGCAATTTTGTTAGAAAAGTTAATACATATTGTTAGTGGCTAGACGTGACAATATGGTCTGTATATTAACAAGGTTCCCATGCTGTCACTTGTTTATTGTTACTTATACAAAGCTGAATGGGGAGTAACTCCTGATGTAAGCAACAGAGAAGGATGAAACCAGTCTGTCTGCAGCCTCTATACCTGTGGAAGTGGAGGATGAACCCAAAAAGGGAAGATGTTGAGCAGTGAACAAGCCCATATCATGTGTGTCATCTGAGCCCCCATTTAGGTCTCTTATGGTAATGGCATTTGATAAGTCTCCTAGTTTTCCAGTCTTTTGATATCTATCATATCAGTAAAAATACTTCTCTTATAAACAGAAGCTCTTCTGTGGTGGACAATTCCTAAGCCCTATAGACAGATAAGTTTAAAGACCTTTTACTTTTATTAGAAGATAGATTCTGATCCAAGAAAGGTGGCATTCACAAAAAAATTAAAATGTAGATGAAAACAATTTAACTAAATACTTGATAAAATCTTAATTGTGTGAGAATATCTAAGCAATGGTAAATGTTGACAGTATTGCAGAACGGAAGACAGATATTAGCTAGTAGATGTAGTTCAGGAATAATCAGTTAGGGCGTATCTTATAGCAAAGATAAAATTTAGGTCACCAGTTATACTGTCATTATATCTAATTTTTTTTCCACCGCTGCAATCAGTCTTGAAGATGTTCATACATAAATCAGCATAGAAACCTGAAATTTCAGATTTATCAGAAAGTTCTCTTCTGATCTGACAGACTAAAACATATTAAAAGTAAATGTAATTTGTCATCAAAGGCTCAGATACTGAAGTATGGTGTAGTGATGTAGAAAATCTATGTAGCTTGTATTGCGAAAGGTAATTATCAGAAAACTACACTTCATTTAGTCTGTATACTGAATAAAAGCTTTAAGAGGCATTTCATATCACAGTACATTCTTTTAGCAGCAAGAGAACTGAGCGCAACCAACTTAACCTGTCCCAAATGATAGTAAGTGGTTTTCCAATTTATATGAATAAAAAATGTGGTGAAGTTGTAATAAATGTAATTATCTCTCTGATTGACAGGCCATTTAATGTTTGCTGAGGTCTAATTCAAATGTTTATATTTGTCTCGCTTTTGTTTTTAAATGAAGTAGTGCAGTTTATTCCAAATATAGGACATTGCTAGTTATCCATAACAATAATAAAAAAAAAAAGAATCAAATTCAGGTTGATCAGACATGCTAAACATGGTGCTCCCCCTTTTTCTTTTTCTTTCTAAATTAGAGAGATTTGAAAGTGATGCTGTTGACGTGTCACTTGGGACTCCATCCCAGAGAACCTTTTCCGTATTTTCTTATCTAGAGCAAAACAATTGTGTTTTAAATGTAGACACAATTTTTATGAGAACAATGATACCTTTTATCCTCATGAAATGGTGATCTTCCCACAATTAAATTTCTGTTTTAATAGTCCATCACACTGTTAGCACCAAAAACAATTAGAACACTTCATGGTGTTCAATAGGGAATATTATAATTCAGCACAAATGCCTAAAAGGCCAGTTTCCCAATGGAGTACCCTCCCCATTTGTAGGAAGACATTCCCTGTGCTCACAATCCAACACATTATATCAAAATTATAAGTCTCATTGTAGTTGAAGTCCACTGCTTTGTGGTTTTTGAAGCATCAGAAGCTTTGTTCAGCTTTGTTTTTGTTATGGAGACTGAGGTGTAGTGGTTTCCCTCCATTTTAGGTCATAGGAACAGTGACATGAATGTCATTAGCTCTAAGCACTTTTAGTATAACATCATGTGGCATATTTGTACTGCAGTCTTACAACTACCTAATTTTTTTTTTTCTTTCTTGGTTTTATAATGGTAAATCTAATTCTGTTTCCCAGAAACATGCAGGGGAAAGAGATCTCTTCTGCTCATTGCCTTTCTGAGCAGGGCTGGTAATCCTCATGCATGGATGTAATTTTTGTTATGAATCTATTCCAGTCACCTGCTACACTTGTCAGTTCTATAACTCTAAATATTTGCAGTTCTTCAACTTACCTCTTTTCTTCTTTCTTGCCATTTCTGTGTCTCTTTTTATTTAAACAGCTTTACTAGTAGTCACTGGGGGTTATTACAGGTGCAAGTTAGAATCAGCTCTCCCCTCTGAATCTAGGGATCCTTCCACAAGGACCAGGACAAGCAGGGCCATATCCAGGTAAGATAAGATTGCAGCGTGCACCTGGGATGCAGGGGCTTGAGGTATGTTATAAAATCCATGCCTGCTGTGTAAGCTCAGCTACCAAGAAGTTGAATGTGAACCTTATGATGACAGTAAGTGTTCAATATTATTGTTATTGAAAGAAATGTCTTTTGTGCTATTAGAACAAGATGCCTAAATTCAGGTTATGCAGCACTTCTCTGAGAAGTTTGGATATTGTGGTGATTTGAGGAAACAGTATTTTTTACTTTGTCCAGAGAAATTATTAAAAAGGCAAAGAAAGAACTTGAACAGAATCACAAGATATTTGGTTGGCAAGAAGTCCTTAATTAAAATTGGTGAAGAAAAGAGCATATTTTCAGTTTTATCTTTTTTTCAGTATTTACACATTTCCTACAAAATAGCCACACCCTTTTGGAAAGAAGCACATTTCTCCATGGGAGTTATGGCAACTAAAATCTGTTGAGATACAGAATTTGTCTTATGAAAAATGTGAGACAAGACTCTGTAATACCACATGCTTTTATACTAAACTTCAGTTGGTAAAATGCTTTTCCAAACAAGAAAGAGTGAAGAAAACCCACATCTTTTATGGACATCTCTTACAGATACCTTTTCCTTCTATGTAATTGTTGGGTAGAATAGTCAAACACACATGGTTATGGGATACAGTAAGGGTGGCCATATTCTTGCTGAAGTTTTCAGCTTTGCATGAAATAATTAAATATTCATTGAAGCAGAAAGAGAAGAAGAATTACTTTATTGCCTTCTGGTTAGAGAAGAATAATAAGAATTGCACTCTAGTCCTTTGCTCCAATAATACCTTAATATGAAATTCTTTAATAAGAAACCCATAAGCATTCATTGGAAAAGGAACTGTAAGTCAGGTCTCTTCTACTAGAAGGCTAGAGTAATTCTCATTATATCAGTCTATTTCCAATCCAATGCATATTTAATTATCTATACATACTTAAAATTTCAAAAAATTGGAATTAGAAAGCCAGTTCCCCATCTTCAAAATACTTTGTAGATTGTTGGTGAGCACATATGCATTAGATATTCAGATGACTCATGTGGAAAGAAACATATTTGAGCTGGTTTCCTCACTTCCTGGGCACAGAAATCCGGCATTAAACTATAGCTTAACAGACCCTCTTGCTCAGGGTTTTTCTTTCTGATCCAGCAGCCGTTTCAGCATATTTGTAAAGCAAGGTATCATGAAATCCATGTGACTACAAGAACTAGTTTATAGTTGTCTGGTTATGAAATATGTAGCCACTCCAGATTTACACAATCAGTGTAAACAAGGAGTAACACTTTACAACTGTGAATGAAAATTATACTCAAAAGCTGCAAAGCTAGTCAGGATACCATCAAACAATAGAATAAAGAGTATAAACTTAGGTTCTTCTTAGATTATCTTACTTTTCCTTCCTCTCTTTCACCTTTCTTGCCCACTCCCCACCTAAATGCTTGTTTCAAAATTACTCTCTGCTAGGTTTCAAATGATGCAGGTTTGAATTAGTAGATACACCTGAAGGATTGAGGTCTGTGTTTAGGTAGTGGTTAAATGTTTATCTACATTGGCTTCTCAAGTTCACTTATTGATAAGATACATAATTACAGGGAAGAATGTGCATTCCTTCATTATATGGGGTATATTTCAGTGAGTTCCTTAAGCACTCATTTTTTTTAACACTACATTGATCACTCCTTTTTCTTTAACCAGGCTTTTACTTGAAGTTATACCAGAAATTAGGTACTTGGCTGTACCAGGACCTTAAATTTAAAAGAAATTTAGTATTATAGCCATTGGTTAAGCAGTTGATTGTTACCAAAAGAGCATTAACTGTATTTTTCATGCTGATGGTGATGCAGTTTATGCAGATAATTAAAGAAGAGGTTCAATTTTCATTTTCATTATATGCTTAAGTATCTTCTCGGTCCAGATTAGATTTAATAGAGCTATTTGCATGCACGTTTGATTGATCTGAAGCTTTGGCACCCAAACAAATTGATATTGTTAAAGTTATTGACTGACTTACCCTGTATTTCCTTATTTTATTGACCTACTGAAATATTGTCAGCACTATAAAAGTCTTTTAGCTAAGTGCTAAACTCGAATCAATAAATTTATTAATGTATTGTTCACAGAATGACTAAACAATACTGATCTTAAGGGACTTTCATGAATTTAAGAATTAGTAGTATAACTTTTTAAATGACTAATAACTGAAGGTTAAATCAAAGAACTAAATAATACCTAAACAGATGTAAGAACAAACCAAAATAATGAAATATGTTCTGAGTTTGAATTTAACAAATGGAATCATTTCATACCAACTGCTTATAATTCACTCAAAAATAATTGCAAAAGCTCAGGGAGAGTAGTTTAAAAAACTACAAGTTCATGTGGAAAGTTCATGGTACAAAAAGTAATAGGAACACCTGTACATCTCAGCTGCACAAAAAAAAGTTTTAGCATTCTATATATGCTAGAGGACAATTTCAGGTCTATTTGTTTTAATAGGGTAAAATAGTGATGATAGAAAGGTTTGGGTGAACCCTGGGTAGTAGGATTTACAAATTTATCCTAGGAATTAAAATATTCAATACTCACTAGTCTCTCTGACTAATATAACAAACATTGTGGTGGTATTTTGGAAAGATTATTGCTGATAAGAATATGTTGACATTACTGAGTGGCATCAAGGTGACAATAGTGAGATGGTTACTCCCCTCTTTCAGGAAACTGAAGTAAAGTAATATGGTGCATAGGGTAATAGAGACATATTTCTCACTGAAGCAATTCTGTATGCTTTCTAAACTGATATGTACAATTCCCTGAAAAAGATCCATCTACTTCTCATGCTGTAAGAGATCAGAAATTTGTAAAGTGGGGAGTGAAGTTTGTTTGAACTATTTTCCCTAACAGTCTTTCCAGTGAAATTAATTAAATAAATAATTTCTCTGAACGAATACTGCAAGATGTAGTTGTGAAGGTATCTCTGTGGAATATCTCAATGTTTTAGCTCCTCATCAGAGTGTTAAAGCAGATTGTCATCAAAATTTCAATTTATTGTTTCATTTAATTTGTTTCATTTCCCAAAATGTTTTAAAGCTAGGAGTTTAGGAAAACAAGAATTTTTTTGTCATTGGTTTCGAGGAATGTAGAATTTCATGTATAAATCTGGAAAAAAATTCTGAGCATTAAAAAAAGTCTTCCTTATATCTAGTGAAAATTGACCATCTTTCAGGCCCTGCTAAAAAGTTTATCACCATTTTTCTTATAGGCCTCCTGTAAATTCTGAAGGACTGCAATAATATTTCCCCAGAAGCTTCTCTTCTCCAGGCTGAACAACCCCAACTCTCTCAGCCTGTCTTCACAGGACAAGTGTTCCATCCCTCTGATGATTTTTGATTCTCTCCTCTGGATCTGCTCCAATGGATTAATTTCTTCCCTGTGGAGTCTGGATGCAATATTTTAGGTGGGGTCTCACCAGAATGGAGTAGAGGGGCAGAATCAACTCTCTTGACCTGTTGGCCACTCTTGATGCAGCCCAGGATACAGCTGGCTTTCTGGGCTGCAAGCACACTTTCAGGTCATCTCCAAATTTACATCCATCCGTAGCCTCAAGTCCTTCTCAGTAGGGTTACCCTCAATCCCTTCATTCCCCAGACTGTATTGATACCAGGGATGACTCCCACGAAGATGCAGGACCTTGTGCTTGGCCTTGTACCTCCTGAAGTTCACGTGGACCCACTTCTCAAGCTTGTTCAGGTCCCTTTGGATGGTACCCAACTCCTTAGGTGTGTCAGCTGAACCACTGAGCTTGCTGTCATCTGCAAACTTGCTGAGTGTTCACTCAATCCCTCTACGTTTTTGATGAAAGTATTAAACAGTACTGTTCTCAATAAAGACTGCTGAGGGACACCCTTTGTCACTGATCTCCATCTGGACATTGAACCTTTGACCACTACTCTCTGGATGTGAACATCCAGCCAATTCCTCATCCACTAAACAGTCCATACATCTAATCTGTATCGCTCCAGTTTAGAGAAAAAGGATGTTTTGGAGGACCATATCAAAGGCCTTACAAAAGTCCAGATAAATGACATCTGTAGCCCTTCCATTGTCCATTGATGTAGGCACTCGACCATAGAAGGCCACTAGGTTGTTTAGGCAGGACTTGCTCATGGTTAAGCCATTCTGACTCTCTTAAATCATCTCCTTTTCCTCCATGTGCCTTAGCCTAGCTTCTGGGAGAATCTATTCTGTGATCTTTCCAGGCATAGAGGTGACGCTGGCAGGTCAGTAGTTCCCTGGATCCTCCGTTCTACTCTTTTTAAAAATGGGTGCAATGTTTCCCCTTTTCCACTTACCTGGGACAGCACCTGCTCGCCATAACTTTTTAATTATGATGGAGAGTGGATTGACAACTGCATCAGCCAATTCCCTCAGGACTTTAGGATGCATCTTGTCAAGTTCCGTAAACTTACATATGTTCAGATTTTCCTCAGGTGGTCACGAACCTGATCTTTTCTTACAGTGGAAGGGAATTCGTTCTCCCATTCCCTGCCCTGTCCATCCAAGTAGGGGGTGTGGGAAGAGAGGTTGCCAGTGAAGACTGAGGCGAAAAAGTTATTGAGTACTTCAGCCTTCTCCTCCTCCGTTGCTACCAGCTTGATGGTTATGTTCATCAGAGAGTGTGCTTTCTCTGACTTTTGTTTTCTGTCAGACATACCTGTAGAAACTTCTCTTTATATCCTTGCCATGTTCTGCTCCAGTTGTGCTTTGGCTTTCCTGACCCCATCCCTACACAAGCTATCAGCATGTTATACTCTTCCCAGGAGATCCGTCCCTGCTTCCACTTCCTTTTCCTTCTTGCCTTTCAGTCTGACCAGCGGGCCTTGACTCAATCATACAAGTCTCTTGCCTTCCTTTCTTGATTTCTTACATGTGAATGTCAAGAGCTCTTCCACTCTATGAAGAACACCCTTAAGGTTATGCCAGCTGCCTTCTGCTGCCTTGTCCCTAAGGCAGTTTCCCAGAGGGTCTTATTGACTGAATCCTTGAACAGCTGGAATTATGGTTTTGTAAAATTTAGGATCCTTACTTTATTCTTCACCTGACCCATTAGCCTCATGACTGAAAGTTCCAACAGTGCATGGATACTGGAGCTCAGGCCACCTCCAGTCTATGCAGCACTGATTAACTCCCTTGTGTTGGTGACCATCAGGTCCAGTATTGCATCCCCTCTGCCAGGGCTGTCTATTAGCTGGCTTAAGAAGTTATCCTCAGTGCTTTTCAGGACTCTTCTGGATTGCCTACAGCTCACCTGCTACTTTCCCAGCAGATGTTGGGGTGGTTGAAATCCCCCTGGCAGATGAGAAACAGTGGGTGAAATGCCTCCTGTAGCTTCAGGAGGAAGACTTCATCAGTAGGTTCCTCTTGATCAGGCAGCTTGCAGGAGACAGGAGCCACAGGTTCCCTTTGTTGCCTTGGTCTCTGATTATTGCCCACAGGGTTTTGGCTTGCTTTTCTCTGTTCTTTAGAGACAGCTCTACACGTGGCCCATTTCTTGATGTAGAGGGCAACCCCTCTACCTCTCCTTCCTCTCCTGTCTGTTCTGAACAGCCTATTTTTCCCAGTGTCTCTCCCTACAGCTGGAAGGATAGAAGAAAAAATAGCCTGTGCTCCAGATTCCCTTAACAACCATCCCAAGGCTCTGAAGTCTCTTTTGATTGTCCTCGGACTACGGATTGTGTCTTGGACTATGGGTGGCATCTTCATCACCGCCCACATGGAAGAGCAGTAATGGATTGTTGCAGTGGGGATCCTGCAACACGCATATATCAAACCAGGAGTCCCGTGGAAAGGAAATATATATGGACAGACAGATTCTTGCTAGATGTTTCAGAGATGTTTATTTCTCCAGCCGCATGGCCGG
>NW_008238983.1:2180101-2223002 GCF_000691975.1 Corvus brachyrhynchos | reverse complement strand
GCGTGGCTCCGCCCGCACGCGGGAACTGCCTCGCTGAAGCTCGCAGTGCGCTCGGTGCACGTGGCCTGGGCCGCCCGGTCCCTGCGCCAGGCTTCCCTTCGCCAAGACACAGCTGACATTGCTCAACTGTCTCGGTAATTAAATAATATTCACGAAAATATTCTTCCATCGGCATATATTTTGACTCCAGTATTAACTGTGTCCAAACGGTTTTCCAAAAGCCCTTGGTAAGAATTAAATCCCAAGAAACATAGAAAAAGTTCTTAAACAACCATGCCAGGAAGTGTTTCAGTTCTTTTTGAGCTTGAATCAAGCTAAAATTTACAAATCGTTGTTCAAGAATCATTTTAAGTTTAAGATAAATGTCCATATGCGGCTCTGAGAGCCAAGAGTCTTCCCATATGGTTCCTCCATAGTTTAGATATGGAATAGCAAAGCAAAACCAAGAAGAGGAATCCAAAGTTTCCAGAGTTTACTCACACAAATCAGTCGCTTAGGGATCGGGGATCGTTCTGCTCACAATTCACCACCATTTGTTGCAGTGGGGATCCTGCAACACGCATATATCAAACCAGGAGTCCCGTGGAAAGGAAATATATAAGGACAGACAGATTCTTGCTAGATGTTTCAGAGATGTTTATTTCTCCAGCCGCATGGCCGGAGCTCTGCTGAGGAACTGTTCCAGTCACGGGACCAAGGGTCCTTCTGCCCGCGCAGGGAACACAAACCAACCAATGGGAACGAGGCTGAGCAGGGGCAGGGAAACCCCGTGTCTGTGCCCTCAGGGCCCCTCTCCCAGGGCTACACGGCAGGGGAGGGACCCCAACAATGGATAGTAATCAAAAGGCTGTATCAGGCTGGGAAGTTTGCTAGTCATGTTCATAAGCTGGGCCCCAGAAAGTCATTAGACTTCCCTAAGAGGATGGTCTGTCAGGAATATTTAACCCTCTCTTCCCTTCTGAAGGGAGTCATCTTCATGGAGGTGTTGTGATACTGGGCGTATCCTGGCAATATCTCTGGTGTAGATGGACAGTTATCTACATCATTTATGGATGGGCCTTCCACATCCAAAGCCTCATAATTTTTGTACAAAGGCACCTAGGAAGGCAAGGAGGTTCTACTAAAAGTCTGTCAGATGTGTCATTTATAACAAAGTGTATAACTAGGCAGAAAACCTGACCTACCACTCTAGGACCCACAGAGATGGATGGACTGAATGGATTCTTCGTAAGAAAAAGCACAGTACCTTTTGTAATAATTGCTTGAGGAAAAGTAATTTTGGATGCTTTTTCTGGTGGAAATAAAATAGAAAATGAAGTAGGTTGAAGATATGTCTTCAAAATTTAATGAAAACAACAGAGTATTACCTTGTATTTGATATGAATGTTATTCTGCACGATTTTCCATACTTTTATATAACTATATTGATCTTGATAAAAACCAAAAAGTATAAGAAAGAAAAGTTATTATAGTCTAAATTAATAATGTTTACTTGTAATTTCTTCATCTGTCCCTCACGGCTCTTTTCCGCTTTACAAAGTGGCTGCTCTACACATAGTCCAGGACATGGGCCTGTGACTTTAAGGCATGTTCAGTAGAAATAAATTGCACATATAATGTCAGTCTTTAAGAAGTCAAATAAATCAGGCCACAGCTTCTGTCAAGATAAGAGCAGTGAGTGACTGTGAATTCAGTAGCAAGTGAGAAGAATCTAATAACATAGGTATTTGTAATGTATTTATTTGCATAATAGTAGATGCTTTTGATTGTAAGGGCTGCTAATCCATTTATATGTAGTTTTTTGGTGATTGACTAATGTGCCTTCAAGACATCATTTTCTGGAAGAAAATAATATTTACTTACGAACATCCACATTTTGGTTAGAATTGTGTTTAAAACAATTTTCTCTGTGGCGTAATGCAGAAATATATCATAAGAACTGAAATGTTTATCAAGTTACATTTTATTTATGGTGGTTGGATAAAAAGCATATAGGTGCAATCCTTCCTTCAATCTTTTTTCCTCAGGTTTTTGCTATTCGATTGTGATAAAAAAAAAAAGGGAATTCACACACTAAATGTGATGAGGTTTTGCTATTCTTTTCTTCCTACTAATATTCAAGATAAAATTTTAAAGATGTTCTTGAAAAAGTGAGAAAATTCTGCAATACTCGTTGAGAGGCAGAGAAAAAACTCTCAAATTCTAATTTAACAGTCTAATAAAGTAAATTTTCTATTCTTATATTTATTTTGATGTTTAAATTGCAGGAAAATATCAGAAAGCAAGTTTTCCAAAAGCATACACATGCCTTTGAAAGTCAAAAGTCAGACAGTCAGTACATACCTATATATACACACACCCCATTCCAGTGCTATTCCTTTAAATGCAACTCTAACAGCTAATCTATCTTCAGATTTTCCCAGGATTATCCTGTCTCAGAGAATGTGTCTTCTGGAGATACTCGGGGGGAAAAAATCAATTTACTTTGACTTATTGGGTTAATCACAATCAACAGGTCCATCTTGAAGACGTACAATCTATAAAGCAAAATTTTTAGAAAGATATTTGTTGACGACATTTGAATTTACAATTTATTAGGGAAGTATATGATCAGCTCAAAAATTATATAAGAAGAAAAAGAAATTTACTTATCTAGTATATAATCTTCTAGAAAGTATTCCTTACTCTATATTATCACCTAAGTTTTTCTTTAAAATTGTTTTTTGTTTAATCATTTCCACATAATTTCTAGTCCCATGATGGTACACACTGTATTGATTTTTTAAGTGGTCTTAAAATACTTGAGATATATACTTTGGCTGTTATATTTTATCATCAAAATATTTTTAATCTAAATAAAGAAGCTGATCCTCTTTATTATGGATAGGTTCTATTCAAATATATGCCTTTATTATTTAATGCTTGGTTTTAATACCTACTGAATGCACTTGAGTGTTGCATGTTATTTTTTATCCAAAAACTGAGTCATAGGTATACATTTTAAGTATGTACCTGGTTTATAAAGCAAGTGTCAGTCTAAAAATGGAATATGTCACATTAAAAAAAAAAAACAGATAAAGAATCAGGGAAATAACTTTAGCTATAGTCACAGATCAGAGTATAAAAGTTTGTGTTGGTCACTTATTGAGTAAATAGCTGGTGCAAAATATTTATATAGCAGTATCTTTGACCTCCTCTCATCAAATTTCATCAGGCCAAATAGATTGGATGCTGAAAAAATGATGTCCATACTCATTTTGATGGATTAACATAAGCATTGTTCAAAAAATACAAAATTACTTTAAAATTTATTTTTGTAATGAGCTAGTGAATTTTAGGCTGCCATTTTCACTTTCAGATCTACATTTGGATTTTTTATTTTTTTAATTTCCTCCAGGTTATGTCATCAAAATGCCATTTCACATTATCTTTGTGAGTTTTCTATTAAAAGAAGGATCCTTGAGGTCAGTTCATCTTGGTGAAGAAGGGAATACACTCTAATATATAGAGATAATAAGCTGGTGGCACAAATTTTTTCCCTGTGTAATAGCTCTGGAAATATTTACTGACCTAACTTACCTGCTGCAGAATGTAATAAAGAAAAGTTTCCAAAAATATTTTTATTGTCTGAGTCATCTAGAAAGCTTAATTAAAGGAAATCCACTAAGCACACTTTATTCTTCAAAAGGTGATTAAACGTGCTTTCAACTCTGATAATTATGCTATTTAGACCTTTTAACTGTTTAAAGACCTTTCCAAAATAAATTATAACCAAGATATTGTACACCTTGGGGAAAAAAATAAAGCCTTCTGAAAATTGGAAAAAAATAGATTAGTGCTTTTCTAAGTAAATGTGGATTTTTTTCTCCAGCATTCAGGAGGATGCAATCCACAATGCTTATCTTTAGGTGTAATTTTATGTCTAGTTTGTATCCGTGCATCCCAATCTCCTTTTTTTTATTCATTTACATCATACTCATGCTTAAGAGTTCTTATAAGACCTCAAAAGCCTGTTCACAAAAGAGATGACACAGAACCTGAGATTATGAACCCATTTCAGACTCTAATGAAGTCAATGAAAAGCATCTTGGTGACCACAGCTGACTTTGAACGAGTGCCTAATGCAGTTGGGATGTACTATCTAGGAAGCATAAAATTTTAAACTTAAAATAAAAAGGTTGTGGAACATTAAACATCAGGGTGACTTATGTCTGCCAAAAAAAGCCAAGGTGCACTGTGAAAAGTACCTTATTTGACATATTTGCTGACTTGTATTTAAACAGTCTGTGAAAGCCTCTGTAAGTCAATAAAGAAAGGAAAATAACTGAGCTCCTGGTACAAAGTATGTAATGAGAATGAGACTTTAACTACCAGACAGTCAAGGTCTGATCCAATTCTCATCAAAATCAATATGAAATGTAACTCTTATCTTATAATTTCCTTTGTTGAATGATGAGGTCTGCAGAGCTACAGCAATAAAGTTTTGCTAATGATGTTGGAGACAAGACTGTCAGTTAACGTCTGTGAATTTGGGCGCCACGGTCTGCAGCAACAGCTGACACACATTCAGAAATTTCTAGACAACCTTACAGGGATCAAAAAATAATAGGTTAAATAGAACTTTTATAATTTGTGAGAATCAATTTGATGAAAACAAAACCTTAAATGCCAATTATTTGTGGGGTTTTTTTGCTTAATAATCTCAGCTTGCAACAAGCGTGCTCTCTGGACCAACAGAGAAAATTGTTGCAGACAAGGACAGTTTTTTCCACTGAAATATGCTTTGGAGTCACAGACTACTGTTACTACCTGAATGTCAACTGAAGAAGAAAGGTGATACTGCAATATGCTCAGGTGAAAAGAAACAACTTTCACAAACAATGAGATCCTGAAGTGATCTTGTCTGCAAAATAAAGTAATGATTTGTTGTAACTAGATTTTAAATTATTAGAAATAAGGGTAAATATGAATGTGGGTAAATATGAATCTACATGGCTGTCTAACTCAGATAGCTCTGAATGTGTCTCAAAAGACTCCTCTTCATGAAATCTCTACAAATCTAAGTTTACAAACCCTTGAGTATGGAGATGAGAAAATATTTCTCTACATAAAAAGTTTCTGAATCTCTTTTATGTTCTCTTACTTGTAGAACAGTCCTCTGACCTACTCAAGATCTCTCAAAGCATATGATAAAGCTAAAACATTTCCTCATCTGAACTAAGAAATGTAGTTTTTTGAGATATTGCAACTGAGACTCGGTTTATTTTTTATTTATGCTGAAAAGCTAAGTATACAGGTAGAGCAAAGAATTACTTCCAGTCTTCTGCAAAATTCAGCATTAATTTTATTTTGAAGATAAATTAATTTCCAGGTATCAACTTTTAGGACAGTATGCAGGTACACCACCAAATCAGATCTAGGCTAAAGATGGGAAGAATAATTTTGGTTACCTTTTTTGCAAGGAGCTTTTTTTTTTTTTAATAAGAATTGAAATATTGAGTGTAGTTTTCATTCTAGAAAATCTAGTTTTGTGTGTAAAACCAGCTGATTTTCTTCCCACTGTATAAAAAACAATTTAAATTCACTTTCTTAATCATTAGGTAACCATATTCTTGTCCTTGTTTCTCTTTACTGGCATTGCTCTACTTAATTGCCTATGAAAATAGATAAATAATCAGAGTAACATAAATATCTTTCTTTAGTCAGAGTTACCCAATTTGAGTCATTTGGTATGTTTATGTTTAGATCTGGTTCTCTTTATTGTTTCAACCCTATGTGGGCACCTCATCTTTTCAGGCTTGTATCAGTGATGACAGGCTCCCCGAGTGAAAAGCCTAATCTTCAATCCAGCATAATTCTTCCACTGCTTGAATGATCTGACAATTTTTCTGCAGCAATGTAATTAAACTGAAGCTGAGAAAGAGGAAGTATGTTTTAGAAAATCAGAAAACACTGGTTTCAGAACAAAAAGAAGCATGTAAGTGGACAAACACTAAAACATACCTTGATATTTCTGAACAGCTTTTTTCTGTAGTTGGAAAACTCATAAAGCATTGTATATCCATCCCAGGACTACTGATCTACCAATAAATTGTCGGCTTTTCTATGCAGGACCTCTATTAAGTGGATCATGTATGCTGTGGTTTTGAGTTTGTATCACACTCAAGTAAAGATTGTGAAAAAAAAATGTGGGTCACATTTGGCAGATGATGCCTACATTTTCATGAATTTTAATGGCAGTAATACCAGTAAAAATGAGTGAACATACATTGTAAAATAAAATGGCAAGGACCTATTAAGCTTTCACAATAAAATAAATTTAAAAAAATAAAACAAAGCACCACCAACAAAGAGTCTTTTGGACAAAAGTGAATTACAAGCATCTTTCAAAGTCCTGAGGTCACAGAGACCTCTTTCCCATGGCACCTCTTAATGTTTTTTTTTAAAGTATTTATCCTGAATTTGAATTTTTTTAATTGATTTTTGAAGTATTTGAGAATTGAGAATTGAGAATTACTCATCCGTCTTTTGATTTATTTTTATAGTTTGAAGGGATTATTATCTGCAATACTGTCACATGTTTGAATTGCACGTGTGAGCATGTGAAAGCTCTCAAGATGCTTGATGACAGTTCCTGAATATTTATTTGTCTTTGATTGTCCCTCTCCTTGCTTCAGTGGTATTCATGCTTATAGAAAAGGCCTGGATTGGGTCACCAGTTATGAGTGTGTAACTGGTGTGTAATTGGTTTGTGTGCGTGTGCACTCGTGTTTACACCCCTGCTTGGGACAGTGCATACACTTACTGGGTGTGGTGGGTTGACCCTGGCTGGATACCAGGTGCCCTCCAAAGCCACTCTATCACCCCCCTCCACAGCTGGACAGGGGAGAGAAAACGTAACAAAAGGTCCATGGGTTGGGATAAGGGCAGGGAGGGATCACTCATCTATTACTGTGATGGGCAAAACAGACTTAGCTTGGGAAAATGAGTTGAATTTATTACCAATCAAAATTAGACCAGGATCATAAGAAGTATAACAAATCTTAATAACACCTTCACCCCACTTCTCCCTCTTTCCTCAGCTGAACTTTATTCCCAGTTCTCTAACTCCTTCAACCGCATGGTGTATGGAGACAGTCAGTGGGGGTTATGGTCAGTTC
The DNA here is from genome assembly GCF_000691975.1 of Corvus brachyrhynchos. Taxonomy (NCBI): domain Eukaryota; kingdom Metazoa; phylum Chordata; class Aves; order Passeriformes; family Corvidae; genus Corvus; species Corvus brachyrhynchos. The sequence goes on along the minus strand of NW_008238983.1, from coordinate 2,215,842 downwards.
ATCACAGGTTGTTTCTGCCTCTGCTCCCTTCTCGGGGAGAGGAGTCCTTTACCTGCTTCACCATCTCTCACAGGAGACAGTCCTCCACTTCTCCAGTGTGAGTCCTTCCCACAGGCTACAGTTCTTCAGGACCAGCTCTGTTGTGGGTGTCTTTCCATGGGGTACAGTCCTTCAGGAACAGGCTCCAGCACTGGTCCTCAGAGGGGCAAAATTCCTTCCAGGAAACCTGATCCAAGGTGGTTTTCTCTCTTCATGGTTCTGCAAATCCTGCCAAGAGCCTGTTCCAGGTTTCCCACGGAGTCACATCTGGTTTTTGGGCATCTAAAACCCTGGTCCAGAATGGGGCTCCTCCATGGGCTGCATATGGATCTCTGTACCACTGACTCCCAAGGGCTGCAAGGCTGCAGCTCCTTCACCATGGTCTTCACCATGGGCTGCAGGGTAATCTCAGTTCTGCCTCATTCAGCACCCCCAACCCCCCCACTTCTGCACGGACCTTGGATCTTGCAGAGTTGTTCTTCTCACATGTTCGCACTCACCTCTTCTCTGGCTGCAACTGCATCCGCGCAATAACTTTTCTTCCTTCTTAAATTTGTTATCCCAGAGGCTTTACTATCATCACTGTTTGGCTTGGCCTTGTACAGCAACAGGTCAATGCCTGCAGGCATTGGCTCTGTTGGAGATGGAGGAAGCTTCTGCCAGCTTCTCAGAGAAGCCATCCCTGTAGCCTCCCCATCTCACTATTGAAACCTGGCCATGCAAAACCAACACAATGGGAAGTTTTAGTTTTGCAGTATAAAATCCTTCAAAGAAACCGAGTCCCTTAGCTGAGAGATGGGTATATTATTGTTAACTTACAGATTCTAAAATAAGCATTTTTTGGTACACACTGTGTATCAAGTGGCACTTGCAGAATGAAAGCTGGACAAAAGGAGGAGTGTAGAGTAGAAAAAAGGGGTGAGCTGTGAGATTCCTTATTGTCTTTGCCTCTTCACATCTGGGCTACAGTCCCTCTGCCCCTGTCTTGCTCACTGTTAAGTGCTATGTGTATTAGTGAGGTATAGAAACCTGTCAAAGATGCTGAATACAATAATAGAGCTAGAGATTCATAATTGCAGTAGTAGTCTTCAGTGGAAGCTGGGAGCAGTAACGATGTTTTTCGAGGCTTGCTTTTGCCTGACTCATTGAGATTAGTATTGTTAACTAGCAGCAGCACAATTTCAAGGTAGGTGAGAGGGAAGTCAAGTGGTCTAGAAATATGGCCTAATGGTTATAACATACTTTTGAAAGTGCAGAGAGGAGAGTTTCAGTTTTCCTTGGTAGTCGTCCCTGTTTTCTAAAAGGAGATGCAAGAGAGAGGAGAGACATAAAATATATTTTAAAGGAATTACATATTTCATAAATGCTAGCAGCTAGGGGACATGGCATTTGGCTTTCTAGTGCTCCCAAGACTAGCTAGATGCTCTAGCTAGCAGAATCACACTTAAGAAGCTTAAAAATATTCCCCTCTGATTGAAAACATTGTCAAGAATTACAGGCCTTAGTCATTCATCCCCGCCAAAACAACTCTTGCTGACAGATTTTGTTTGCCTTTGTAGGGATGACAACATCTTGCTTGAAATCCTGGCAAATGTGTGATTTTTTTTAACCATACTCCTGAGTGTCAAGCCATTCATTAATGTCTTGAAATGTCATTCTACAGAGAGAAAGTTAAACTTTTACAAGAAACAAATCAAGAGTATAGCTGTTCTCAAATTAGTTTTTTCTGCATTATGCCTGATAAAGCATATTGTTCAGCACTATATCTTGAAAAGTATTACACATTTGTCTTTAAGCTGTTTAAAAACATCAGTTTTCTTCCCTCTTCTCTTTCTGTCCTTTTCTGTACTTTTCCAAATATCTCTGAAATTTTCTTTGCTGTCTCAGTGCACACCAATGCAACATCAATTTGATGTTATTATCAAAGTCTTGGAAATAAAAGCTGCAGCAAGCTGTTCACTGGAGATTTGATCTTTGACAAATAAGCTTGTGTCAGTGCATCTGAAAAACCCTGAGTCCATACCTCTTTTCCTCCCAATAGGGTCTTGGCAGGGATGCAATTAAAAAAAAGAAAATCAATCTGTTCTTTGCTGTCTTATTTCTGAAGAATGGCATTGAGCTGCCAGGGCATGAAGATGTGGGATTGTAAATACAGAGACATCCTGATGTATTCCACTTTCCTCTCTGGTCTCTAAATGAGTCTGATTTATCAAAGCATTAGAATGAGAGGGAGGAAAGGCTGAGATAAAGGGCAGTGGATTCTTTTGGCTGACTTCTGATAATTCAAAGGATGTTGTGCACTGTTTCAAAATTAAACCATAAAAAAAGCTTACACCCACGAGGGATCAGTTATTTTTTGATTTTCAGAAGGGCTGAACATCTATCACTAGGTAGAAATCCTCAGGAGTTATAGAATCTGTGACAATCATATATTTTAATTTTTTTTTCCTTCTAAATGTGAGTTTTGGAATACAAGTGTCAAAAAATGTTAGGTTGAAATTGATTTTGAGATTCATGAATTAGGTCAGTTGTGACATCCCCAAACCTAAGAAGTACTTTTGTTCCCAGAGCAATATTCTCATATCCACATTGTATAACTTTTACCCCTTTAGTATTCCTTCTGATGTCACTGATACTCTTTGCCTTTGGAAACTCCAACAACTGTTCAAGTTTCTGTAGAACTATGACTTTTGATTGCATAAGAAATTCCACATTCATCTACAAGTTTCAGTGCAGAAAATCAAAACCATCAACAAGATGTACTAAATATGCAGGTGAATTTCCTAGTGGACATACTGTGATTTAAAAATTGCCATTTTACAGTTTTTTAAAAAATCCCAAACACTCACAAGACTATTTTTAACATCAGCAGCTAACCATCCATAACCCACTCTTGGGGCTGTGTTTCTTCAGCTTCCTGAACATCTTTGGGTTCAGAATCAAGACTTTGCAGGCTGGCCCATGTGAGAGACTGAAATGTTAATGGTTAATGATTCAAACAATTGGCCACTGACAAAAGCAGCAGGTGCTTTGCTGAGGCCAGGTTTGCAACCCCCAACCAAAGAAGAAGGTTTTGGATGCGTGGTGTCAAAAGCTCTGATCTCCATAAGAACAGTCCAGGTGCAGAGGCCGTGCGCATCCACCACCAGAGGATGACCAGGACAAACCAATCTTTGCTTAGCAACAGGCAGGTTTTTAAACCAGATAAGGGAAAAGGCTGGCAAAAAGCAGATCCTGTGAGGTGGGAAAATGCTTTTCATCATGCTAATGTCCTCCCTTCGGTTAAGGCCCACCCCCTCTCCCTCTTCCCCCAGGAGGTATTGGGACATGCACATGTAGGCCTGAGGGTATTCATCTCTTCTGATAAGGCATAACTGGCTTAATTACACAGGCTTGAGAAACAGCTGTTATATCTTACAAAGGGTTATAAACCATCAAAGACCCTCAAAGTGCCCCCAGATTCATATCTGTGGCTTTCCAGCAGAAGACTCTGCATGATCCAGAGTGTCACATCAGACAGTGTAAAACCCCCCTCCCAGGGGAGGTACCTGGACTTTCCCACCTGAACCTGAATGCATATTAATCTATCAAATCTTTTATTTGTGGCTTCCCCCACTCTTATTCTTTCCTTCTCTTACTATCTTCTCCTTATGCATTTTCTTAAGTGTATCTATTAATAAGAACCTTAGTTACATTACCTCAGTGGGGCTTGAAACAGCCGATCACTACAAGTTTAAAGCAAAGCACCATTCCTACTAAGCATAGTTACTGCTTTTCAAGAGGATAATAATTTTTCTAAGTTTAGTGTTGAAAGAATAAAGAATCTGAAATAAAACTTACTATATTGTCCATATGGTTTCTTTTCAACCCCATTTTATTTAACTGTCCTCTTTGTTTTTTCTTTTATATTGCAGAACATTATATGGCAGCACAGCGCTGCCTAAGAGTTATTGAGTATCTTGGCACAGAGATTTCAGAATGAAATAACTGTAAAAGACTGAAGTTCTCCCTGAGTGTTGCAGCTTGCCAAATGAGAAGTGCCATAGGTTTAAATAACTTTTGTGTCCTACCAACCTTGAGCAAACTCATGAGCTGTTATAGCCAAGCTCTTCTGCAGTATGCCCTAGGAATGGTGTGGTGGCCCAGATTTTGCATGCTGGTTCCCCTTACCATACACCTCCTTTCTCACTGTGTCCCCCACAGACTTTAGTGAGTACTTTTTGACAGCAGCAGGCCCATCCCCATCCCCTATGAGCTAGCAGAGTGCTTGATGCAAACATGCTCTTGCTGCAGCAGTGGGTGCTGGTGGGGAAGTAGGAAGGGGAAGGTAGAAGGTCCTGTCAATCTCCCTACCCTTCTCCCCTGGAGAGGTGAGAAAGAACTGCTGTGGCAAAGGCACGGCTGCTCTCACTGCTGATTCCTGCATACCCTCACCTAGAAGCACCCATCTCACCTGCAGTGAGAATTTGACTCTTTCTTACTTCTCAAATACTCCATCTGACATAAGAGGTCTCATAGGGTTTTCAACCTCTATACACACTGCAAACACAAGCCTTTTAAAAACTTATCTATTTTATTTTTTTAATTGTTTAAATTTTAACTAAGCTTTTTCACAATTTGAATTCTTATGACAGAAAATGTTTACCAGGCAGGTAGAAAGATTCAAAATCTTTCTAAATTCAACAAAGGTTAAGCTCAAATTTATTTATTTTTATTTTTATGACTTAGCTAGAATGCAACAGCTGGACTAAATTAAAGAGACAAACAAATAGATTATGCAAGGACAAAGTTGCTTGATGTGTCTTATTTTTTCCACTAAAAACACAGTATCTCTGAAGCTTGTAATCTTGCCAGACATTGCCACTAGTATCTGAATTATTTTTGAAGGAGGCATCTGGATGTTTACTGGTAGTTTTCCAAATGACATCTTCAAATATGAAATGTCCTCAGTGTATTTAGGATTGTTTATTTTTTGAAAGCATCATACTTATATATCTTATATATATATATATATTTAAAACTATATGTATAGGTGGTTTATGCATATGTAAGTGTACATATATATATGTATATGTTTATATGTTTGTGTTTATATATCCAAATATATATACATAAACACTTATTTAAGAGAGAGAGAGAGAATTCTGAAAGCTCGGCTTTACTAATATTCATGCATGGTTGGCCAAAACATTAGACAATGCTCTAGCTGTGCCAACTCCTGGTCTACTGCAGCAGTTTGTTCCCTGCAATTAAAATGATAAAACCAGTCATATGCTGAAAATGGTTCAAACCATGAATAAAATTACAAGGCAAATGTAACTAAATTATATAAAACTTTTGTTGTTCAATATCAAATTTCATTTAAATGCTGTAATTAATACAGAATAACATTACAGAACCTTCAATGTAGTCTGAAAATTAGATCAATTAATTATACTTACCTTTTGACACATAGCAAGCGAAGTTCTACATAGTCTAGAAAACAAACTAACATTGTCCTTCTCCTCAGACAGGAAAATATATACCAACAAGGACTCTTTGGTGTCACAGCCTTAGTCAGATCTTCTCATGAGAGTTACAGAAACCCAGTATCCTATAGTACAATCTTTGGGAAAGTCATGACTTTCAAAAATGCAGGTGATCAAAGGACCTCTCAGACCCTCTCAAGTTGGGTCCTATAATCTGGACCAGTGAACATAAGACTTCACCTGGTTTATAGGTTTATGTGAGCAAACAATCACATCCTGTCTCACAGGCTCCCAAAGCTGCACAGGTGTAGCTGCATTGGGAGGCAAGCCTGCCCCCAAGACCTAGAAATGACCATGACAAACTTGAACCAGGTTGGTGGCCCCAACACACCACTGAGTATTTCTTCAATGTCTGTCTCCCTAGCTGGGATGTCAGCACAGGGCAAAGAGTAATTTATTCTCATATCTGTGACAGCTGTGTACTGGAGATCCTTTCATTCATGCTTTTGACATGTAAGAGGGAGCTGGAAGCTATCTGGATAGAGAAGGTCTACGACAGTGTTTTATAGAGGCAGCTTGTACACTGTATAATTAATCGCCTCTAGTAATATGAGCATAGGACAAATTTATTCAAGAAGGATTAGCAGTCTGTTGGCAGGACTTTAAATTAAATAATGATACTAAATAACTTGCATTCATATTTTTTCCTGCAGCTGTAGTGTATATTACTATCTGGGTCAGGGACTGACCTCTGTCCTTGTAGAGTGTCTACACAAGGAGATACCATTCCACCAACTTCTCTAGACATATATCTTCCATTTCTGCAACAAACTGTGTGAGCTCAAAGTTGATTTTTTGTACTCACAGAGCTCTGAAGTTCAATGAAAAAAAATACTAATCAGACTGGAGATATCAAGAAAAAGTTTCATGCTCTGTGCCATTAATCATTATTGCTCATTTTCCTCCATGGCAAAGTTACTGTAAAATTTGAAGATAAATATTTAATCTAAGTTCCTGTAAATAAAAATACAATGCATTTATAAATTAATGTTTGTTAAATTAGACTCATAAAAATTGGCCTGATGGTTCTGACCCACAGCCAATATTCTGTCTGACAGTGGCTTGTAGCAAGATAAAAGAAACCCTTAAGCAAACAGCTGTGAAATAATATGTGCACATTAAATCAGTTCCTCATATCTCCCAGTCAGTAACTGACTTAAATGCAGTAGCATGATGTGTAAAATTAGTTTTGTTATTTGGAAAACGATCATGCATAATAAGAGGTTCTAAGCCTAGTGTCAATTGTTTTATGGTTTAATGACAGCTTTCAATTGCTTTAATGGTTCCATCTTCAACATTCTGATTTATTGAACTCCATTTTGCGGTTTCTTCAGGACATGTTTTTATAGTGCTTCTCATTGGCTCCAGTTAGGCCCTGAATCTATGTTACGGTTCAGGAAATGTAGGCAAATTCCTATCTTCCAGTGAATTTTTGCTAAGCTGAATCTATGCTCTGCGTTTTAAGCAGGATCCCTTTTTCTTTCCCCTCATCACATTCACCTTCATCATGACCTTAAAATGGATGAATGAACCAATGACCCCTTTGGCATTACTAGCACAGGTACAGGGACGTGAAATGTGTGTCTTGTGAGCATGATATAGAAATTATGATGGTGTATCTTGCTAACTATATCTAGAAGAAATTATAAATAAACCAGAATTATTTGTTCTGATTTTTGCTAGCTTGCATAAGTTATTCAAGAGGATTAATGAAAAATTCTTTTACATAAATCAATACTGTTCGTAAACATTGCCCTTTGTGGGGCTCCTGTTGTAACATCAGGCTTGCTTGGATCAAACCTGTAGCACAAAAGACCAGATTCAATATGGAGGCATCAGAAAAGCCTACAGTAAAATGAAACTCTGAAAGGAAGGTTAATCAGAAGTTTGTAGGACTCAGCACAAGTCAGTGCTCTATGCAATCACTTGAAGAAGTAAAACTTCCTCCAGTACTATTTGTACTGAGGAGGCTGCTAAGAAAACAGGGATTTCAGAAGACTCCTTCAGACCAGCAAATGAGAACTGGAATATGAAAGGCAAAATGATGATACTTTGACCCAGTCAACTAGATAGGTAATATGAGAAGAAAGATCCCAGATCAAAAGACATGAGGAAGACAGAGTTTAGTTTGGCTCAACACGTCACAGCAGCAAGAAGCCACTAATGAAGACACAGTTGAGAGTGACACTAGAATTAAGAGTCAGAAAATTGATGACTCTGCATCTGAAATTCAGAGAGCTACCAAGAACGTCTTTAACATTGAAATCAAGAATATGATTTACATTATATATGTTTAGCAGATGCATTCAGCCGTATTTTGAGTTGCAAAAGTAATCTGGTGTGATATTGTATGAAGGCTGTACGTGTTTTCAGCAGGTTTTATCAGCTCAGATATGATGTGAGAAGTGCTGTGGTAACATGGCTCTTTCTTTTGCTGTTCATTCTCTTCTGACTGCAGCTTGAACTAGAAACACATTTTGGAAGGTATTTGAGCTCACGTGTTTGGGTGCTACAGATTGTTCTGAAGTGGTATGAAGTGAGTAAAATGTTAGGAATATGTCAGCAATCTAACATGAAGGAGAAAAGTAATTATATTCAATCAATGCTTGGCAGCAATTGGCATGAAGCAATGGGTCATGGTGCCTTCCCATCTACCTTCCAAGCCTGAGCCAGTTGAATGGACAGGCACCTGAGGGGAAAAATGAACAACAAGGAAATTCAAGGAAAAAAGATTTTATATTTGCCTGTGTTTGAAAATTGTGGCTTTAAGCTATTTAGAAAAGAAACAAAAAGCTTTTGAGATCGGTCAGGAAGATAACGGATCTAATGTAGAATTTTTTAAATGGTCATATATTTCTTATTTTGGGGTAATATTTCCTGAATGTCCTAACTGTGCATTTTTCCCCTAGATACCTGTCACTGGACTGATCCTGTAAACAGTCTCTAAAGATAGATAGAAAGGCACCAAAATACAGCAAGACTCATCACTTCAGGCTGACTGCTGCAAAGACTTGACTGAAGATATGTGCCATTATTTTTAATGTAAGTATTAATTATACATAGTTCATAGAATCAGAGAATGTCAGGGGGTTGGAATGGACTTTAAAGATGATCTAGTCTCAACTTCCCCTGCTGTGGGCAGGGACACCTCCCACTATACCAGGTTGCTCAAGGCCTTTTCCAACCTGGCTTTAAACACTGCAAGGGACGGGACATCTACAACCTCCCTGGGCAACGTAATCCTGTGCCACATCACCCTCACAGTAAAGAATTTTTTCCTAATATCTAACATAAATTTCCCCTTTTTCAAATTGCACCATTTCCTTTCCTTTTGATCTCTTGGTCTGAGCTGTCTTCTCAAATGCATAGGTGTTTAAACGAAAAATTTTGTTGATACAGTCTGGTCTGGGTAGTGTACGTTAGGGAATTCCGCTTTCCAGAGGAAGATAAGAGCAAACACCCTTTTGGTTTTGTAAGAAAAAAATGTGTAAGTGTACCTCCTGTTTTACTGATGATATTAATGTAGGTCCTCATACCCTTTAAGGAAATTTCTTCACTAATGAAAAAAATTTGTGTTTCAGCTGAGTCTTTCTGCTAAAACAAAGCAAGATATAGAGAGCAAGAGTAGAGGTTTGGTGTAAGAATCACATCTTCTAATACCAAAGCAAAAAATTTAACAATAGATTACATCAAAGAACTGGCAGTTCTCTCCAATAAAAATGCTAAATACTGTGTTTATTCATCTGAACTTATTTCTTTGGTTACAGAGAATAAAGACTAATCACTGAAGGTTGAAAGTCAGACTAAGAAGAAAGGCGATTATTTTGCTTTTAGAAATTCACAGATTTTCAAACTGTTTTAAAGTTACAGGATCTAATTAGTATCATTCACACTTCATATAATCCTTTGTGGTTACTTCAAAAAGGGCCTCACTTGTTGGTTTTCCATGCCTTTCAGAAAATTCTGGCTGTTATGGAAAAGAGAAAAACTCCTGTTTATACGAAAAGGAAAATACAAAAAGCAGGGAAGAGTATCAAAAAACAGTTTGAAGTCGGGTGGTGGTGATAAAATCAGAAATAAAGTTTAACTAATAAACTGAAATAAGAAGGCAGCTGGAGAAGCAATAAAAAGCAGATGAATATTAGCTGTTGGTAGCTCTATGTACAGTGATTACCTCAAAATAATAAATTAATAAAAAATACAACATTTATAAAATTCTACATTAGATCAATTTTCTTCCTGACTTATCACAAAAACTTTTTATTTCTTTTCTAAAGAGTTTAAAGCCACAATTTTCAAACACAGGCAAATATGCTAACACATACAATTCTGCTGACATATGAAATCAATGTAATTTTTTTTTACAGCAGCACTGTTTGAGAACAGATCCTACTGCCCTGGCACTGTAAAATCATTTGCTTTATGTCATTTGGCTAGAGAGTGGTCTGCTTTCATTTAGTTCAATGGCTGGTGCTGATAGCATCATGTTTAAAATATAGTGCTAAAGATAAAGTCTTTATCACATGTATGTTTGTGCATAAAGGAGTACTTTTCATGATATCTGATTCTGGAAAGAAGCAGGACTACAACAAAAAGAATTCTACAGAATAAAACAGTTTATGTCCAAAAATTAATCTTCCTAGATTTTAACTTGAGCATCTATCTCCCTGTTCAAAATGTCATCTTAAGAGAATTCAGAATTGCTCCAGGCTTCTCAGCCTGCATATGGAGATCCAAGTCTTCATAAAGAAATCTGTTAGATGATCTGCAACATATTCAGCAGATAAATATAAAGCGCTTGCTCTCATCATTGATCTTCCTGACTGGCAGATCATGTGTAAACAGAATGATTCTAGTCTGATGGCTTATTACATATTTACATGAGGATGATCAAGAAGAAAGCTCCCTTTAATTAGATGGTGGGACCCTGTGGGGTCTCCTGCACATTTGATTTCCCCCAGAGCAAGTAATTTAAATCCTATGAATCATTGAAGCTCAGTATGCCTGTTGGGTTTTGACAAGTGTCTCAGTGTCCCACTGAGGCTAAAGCAAATGCAGCTGGAAAGTATTTTTTCCCCAAAATGTGAGTGCTGTGCAGCTTTTTATCTACATTTCTAATTCTTTTTTCTAAATATAAGGACCCATAGATAAGACATTCATAGTAAGTAGCTAAAGTGAGACAAATTAGGTGAAAAACAGCACTTTGATATCAATTATAACTTCTTGACACGCTCTTTTAACATGCATTCAATAGTTGCATACAAAGAAATTTGACATTCTAGAGCTTCAGGCCACAGTATTTTCTCATTTGTACTTCTGCAAGTCATTGTATCAGTTCCACCACCTCACAACAAGAAAGACAATGAGGTGGTGGAGCAAGTCCAGAGAAGGGCAGCGAAGCTGGTAAAGAGTCTGGAGAACAAGTCTAATAAAAAGTGGCTGAGGGAGCTGGGGTCGTTCAGCTTGGAGAAAAGGAGCTCAAAGGAGACCTGCTAAGTTTCTGGAAATACCTGAAAGGAGTTTGCGGTGAGGGGGATGTGGCAGTTGAGAGACGGGATGCAGCTCAGTGCAAGCAAAAGTCCAATTTATTGTTTCTGCAGCCTGGCTTATATACCTTTATAGCCTTTAAACAAAACTTTCCATTCCCTTAGTAAAGAGCACAACATTCACGTTTCCTAGCAACATTAATTAACTATCATCTTGCATTATTTCTCTAAAGCAAGACACAATGTAATATATGACATTCCTTTTACTCAGTCCTTCAAAGACATGTCTGCCACTCCCATGGCTTCTGTCCCACTAAGGTCAAGATATCCATACCTGCAGTACTTTCCGCTTGGCTTCCCAACTGCCTCTCCACAGCGGGGGTCAGCTTCTGCTCTCAGGTAACAAGTGACAGGAAAAGAGAAAATGGCCTCAAAATGGAACAGGGGAGGTTTAGATTGGTTGTTAGGGAAAATGTCTTCATGGAAGGGGTTGCAAATCATTGGAACAGACTGAGAAGGGAAGAGGTGGAGTCATCATTACTGGAGGTGTTCAAAAATTATGGGGATATGGCACTTGAGGACATGATTTAATGATTAACATGGTGGTAGTGCTAGGTTGACAGTTGGACTTGATAATCTTAAAGATCTTTTCTAACCTTAAATATTCTCTTATTCTATGATTGCAAACTTACAGGAGTTACTCAGGACTTACAACAATATAATAGCTGTCCCATTATTAACTTTAAAGGATTTTTTTTTCCCAACAGAGAGAATATATTCAGTAAAATCAGTAACTGTTCTGTTGAGCTAATAATTGAGGGAGAGAAATAGTAAGACTCCCCAGCATATGCAGTGCTACATGGATGTTCACCTTAGAAAGCACTTCAGAAGCACAGTTGATAGGGGAAGAGCAGGTTGTACTGTCTCTGCTGTTGAAGGTCTCTAAGAATACATGAATTAAATTTCTCTGATAATCAACACAGGTAAAGTTAGGACAGAAAAATGAAGTAGATTCCCTCTTGCTATCTTTTTAGAATATTTTTCCATGCTTTATGTGATTAAGCATTACATCAGTCATAGACCTTGAGTATGGATGGGACTTTGAGCAACTTGGTCTTGTGGAAGGTGACACTGCCCAGGGTGGTTGGAACTAGATGAACTTTAAAGTTCTTTCCAATCCGAAAATTTCTATGATTCTTTCCTATGAGAGAAAATCCATAAAGAATAATTTGTGAACTCAAGCAGAGGCCCAGACTGTGAGATTTGTTTAGAACAGCACAGGCGCTATCTGTGCCATTCATCTTAAGGACAAATCACAAGTCAATCATTGTCACAGTTTCCCTTAAATTACCACAGGACTGTCTACACAAGAGCTTAGTTATTAGCCTATAGCTCCCTAAAATGCCATTTCCTTAGAATCTCAAAGAATGTCTTGATTTGGAAATAATCCCAAGCAACATGAGAGACAGAAATGCCTGGAGGTGGCAAAAATGGAGAGAATGAAATGGGGAATGAAACATTAGAGAGTCTAAATCTACTTTTTTCAAGGACACTGGAACAAATAACCAATGAATATTTCAGTAGGCAGAAAGGCAAAAGAAGCCAAATTTTGCAAGAGTGTGTTTCTCAAAGTTGGTCTATTATGCACATTCTCCATTGTCAGTGATGGGTAAACTTGTGTAGTGATTTTCCATAAAAGGGGGCGTTTCTATGTCCTACTTCTCTACAAGATTGCCTGTTTTCTTTAAACTTGAAGGAATTTACTTTTCACTCAGATACCTAATTTGGCTGAAATCTGTAGGATGTAACAGACAGACAGACACACAGGCTGATCATTTGATTGCTCCCTGATGAATTGAGTATGAAGGAAAAAAAAAAATAGGAATTATAGAGTGTGTGACTGTATTAGTAAATGAAATATACCAGAGGCCGTTTCCTGAGATGAACTGACACAAACGGCCCATGTTCACCCCAAAAAACTATCCAAAAGGAGGTACTCATAGGCAAGGAATAGCCACAAAAAAGTGTCTACAATTTGATAATTCTTTAAGCAAGTTTATGCATTGTTTGGGAAAGTTTAGGCCAAAACAATGTCAGGAACCATTTTAGCAGCTGGGTTCCTGTGTGTAGAAATAGCCTTGTCAGAATTTAATTTGTTCATATAGGTATAGGTAGTATTTACTTGATACACACGTCCAAACTTTTTTATGTCTAAGAATTTCTTTGAAAAGTTTTACTTACTATGACTACCATGTCATGCAACTTACTCAACTGTGAAGTTTTTAGGATGCACATATGTCTACAGCTCTCCCTTCTGTTTCATTAATTTTATCAACTTGCTGATGATGGAGCCAGAGGTGCCTTCTGTATGAAATTGTATAGCACAATCTGTGATTGTCAGCCTCTTCTCCAGTTCACTTTGTTGATGTTCTGCCTTAGAAATATCTCCTTATATACAAGCAAACATCAGTTCAGCTGATTTTTTTTCATTCACTGGGATTGCCAGGACACGGAATGTGTCCTCAATAAGTGTCACATTTTTTCCCATTTTTTCAACATGATGATCATGACACAAGTGTGTCACCATTAAAAAAAATTAAAAAATAAAATGAGTGTTCAGGAAAAGTTGAACTCAAAATTTCCCAAGCAAAAATGAGATAGAATAAATAATACAGCTTGATCAGCATTCCATCTAGAAAGCAATTTATAGAAACCAAGAATATTTTCCTAAAAGACAGACTCGATGGAAAAGTTTTTTTTCTCTTTTAACATGAGCAAGGAATGGTTGTCACATTGCCTTTCCATTAGTTTTACCTAAAACCATTTGTGAATGGTAGTAATCATCTGAAAAATTATCAGAAGCTCTTGATAGGAATATTTTGGCACCAGTTAAGGTATAGAAAGCAGTAACTTGAAACATGCTGCACCATGTTTCCAGCTCGTAGAATTTGCCACTGCTCCACTGACTTCCAGAAGCACAGATTAAATAAGGTGTTATTAGTCCAGTAGCACTAAGGTTCTCAAAAAATTGTTAAGATTCATTAATGTTGCTTTGGGACTAATATGTATGAGTTTGATGCACTTATTTTCTTAATTATGGTGACATTCTATGCTTTATCCTTTCTCTAGGAAAATAACCTTAATTAAATAGAAACATAACCAGGTGCTGTGTACGCCTCTTGAAATATGAAGTCACTTTTTCTTGTTCAAAAATATATTAGAGAATTATTTTTCTTTGTAATAACTAGAGAGAAACCAAATTCAATGAGAATCTATAGGAGATATTTCCCTGAGGCTACACAATGCTGATGACTTTTATTTTTTGAACATTTTTTTTCCTGAAGGAAACAGGATGGATGGCATCTGGGCAGCACTGATTTTATACAATCATGTAGCCTAGTCCAGGCTTTTCAATAAATGACCCTGTATGTAAAATGAGGGGAAGTCAGATTTGAGGCTGGCTTGGGGAAGCTTTGAGAAGCAGTAAAGATGACTGGTGGAGACAGCTGGGCAGGACTCTCTAACTGGCTACTTCTCTGCAAGTAGCTTTCTGACATGCATAGGGCCCATAGGAATGGTGATATGTCATAGAAGGGTCCCTGCTTTCTCTGAAATGTGCTGTTGTTGAAATGTCACTGCCTTGTTGAAAAGCCTAGGGAGTTCCAGGGAAACTGCAGAGTTTTCAATAAATGCTTTGATGCTCTGTTTCCTCTCTGTTACTTTCTGGTAGTCTTCAAAAAATGGGACCTGCTACAAAAAAAAGATATGTCAAGGACATGGCAGTGTGGTGATGACTTGCATAGGTTACTTTGAAAAGTGCCATGCTAAAGAGATTCTATCACTCTTGAATGATCTGGGTGGTGTCTCAGCTCTTCTGGACCTAGCAGTTTCCCTGCAGGTGTCAATGGAGTCAGAATTACATTCTCTGGTTTATGTATCACCTACATTGTGCAGTGTTATTGCCTTAAATACTTTCTGGTACATTACAGTATGAAACTTGTGAACATACATGGATTGTCTAAAGTAAAAGAATCAGACACCAATAGCCTCCTTTGTTTTTATATGAACTTATATAAATGCTTTTAATTTTTAAAATTTTCTTCTCTATTTTGGAATAATCACATAATTAAATGAAAATTTTAAAATTAGTCTGCGTTGCTAAGCTACGCAAGACTTCATTTTCTCTGAGTCTTGATAACGCAAATTATACATGAAATGCATTTGTCTTTGTATTTAAATATTCTAGAGCTTAATCAATGCACCAGCCTTGTCCCTTGAGATAGGATACATAAGAAGCTTTGTAAATGATATTTCGTTTGACTAGGACAGGACATTCATCCTCCTGAATTACATTCTGGTGGAAACAAAGTGATGAATTTAACGGAATATATGCATATTTTCTACTTCTGCTATTAATACGTAGCTGGGATAGTCCATCATCTCCAATTTTTGCAGGAGATAAGAATGGGTGGAGACCCCCAGAGCTTAATTCTGAGTTGCAAAGGCAACTCAATAAGATTTTCTGACTCTTCTCCCTTATGAACCTGTTACTGAGTCAGTTCTATTGCTTATACTAACATGTAATGTACAAGAGAAATAGTCTAAAACACTTCAGCTGATTATTGAAGGAGATTGGCACATACATCCACAAGTGTGTTTCTGTATGAATTCAATGTGTTACACTGATTTAAGGTAAAGAATATTTTGAGGTACTTCCACAGTATTTCCACATCTCCTACCAAGAGTGGATAGAGTTAGTCGTAACAAAAAATAGTAGCTTTGTTAAACAGTGCTTGGAAGGACAGGCACCATGACGAGTGCTGTAAAATGATTATAGGATTATAAAGTGTATTAGTCTGAGCTTGCCAAACCATCACTATAGACAAAACCCTATATTTTTTAATTTTAAAAAGTGCCTTTATGTGATTTAAGGTTCATCATGATACAGAAAGGAGCACAGAGGCACAGTGACGAGGGGGAGATCCCCAATAAGAGACGTCAGCCTCAGCTGCTGTTAGGCTTGTCCTAGGAGAGCCTCAGCAATAGTGTCTAGGTGTCACATTAGGAAGACTCACAGGCAAGAAAGGTCAAAGTGTTTGGCAAGGAACAAGCATAGGGCAAAGGGGTAAAATTACAAAAGGGGCTGGTCACACATAAACAGGTGGCTGGGCAGTATCTTGGTCCAGACATACTCTATGCCTGATAAACCTAGTCCATCCTGTTTTCTTATTAAGTGCCATTTCTATCTGTTTTCCTGGGTGAGGGACTCTCTATCACTGTGCATGTGTGTGTACAGGTGTATGAGTGCTGGCAACTAGCATGGGACCAAGAATCAGAACCTCAGGATCTATCTGTCTGTGGTGTCAGTGGCTGGAGAGACCAGAGCATGTGCACATTGTGTGTGTATGTATGACAGTGCATGACTGCCAGCCAGGATCAAGCTGGGATACTCAAAGAGAAGGATAAGGGGCTTGGGAGCCAGTTATTGGAGTGGCCATAAATCTGTGCTGAATAGCAGGGAGACTGATGTGGTCTGAGGGTTCCTGGAGGAAGCAACTGCTAGACAGGCTGAGTGGCTTGGGACAGCCACTGTTCTTAGTGGTAGGACATACTTACATATATAATATGGATACCCACATATTATATATATATAGAGCGAGATAGATATATATATATAGATATATATATATATATATATATTCTTCTCATTATTAGACCTTTACCATGAATTGCCATAGAAGGGGATAAGATTAGTCCATTTGTACTATCTCCATTTGTATGTGTGCTTTTGTCCGTCTTAATTTGTGTGGCCAGCTGTGTATATGTGTGCATATTTGGTACAGTGTGACTGTGCCTATCCAGGTTTGTCCTCATCCTTACTTCTGGCTTGACCTGGGGACATGAGGGTGCTAGCAGCCTCACTTCTTTCTGCCTAGTCAGTTCAGAAGCCTCTCAAACAAATACCTTACTGTCGGCTGGAGGTGTCACTTCAATATGTTTTTGTTTGTTGGGTGAGCAGTTGGTTGATAGGTGAGGTTTAAAGAAATATGCTAAATGGCATTGTATCTGGCTGGCAACCAGATACAAGTGGGGTCACCCAAAGCTCAGTTTTAGAGCCAATGTTCTTTAATATTTTTATAAATTATTTGGATGCATGTACCTTAAATTTGCTGATGATATTAAACTAGGAGCTGTGGACTCCATTGAGGGCAGAGAGATGTTACAGAGAGATCTGCATAGACTGTAGAGTTGGACAATCACAAACTGTATGAAATTCAACAAGAGCAAATTCTGTTTTTTCCACCTGCGATAGAAAAATCACAGTTATATATACAAGTTGGTGGACAAGAAGCTAGAGAGCAGCCCTGTAGAAAGAGATCTGGAGGTCCTCGTCAATGACAAGTTGAATATGAGTCAACAGTGGGCCTTGGTAGCCAGAACGGCCAACCAAATCCTGGGCACATCAAGTACAGCATCAGTAGCTGGTCGAGGGAGGTGATTATCCCACTCTACACTGCACAGGTCCAGCCTCACCTTGACGACTGTGTACAGGTTTCAGGTTTGGGGTCTGAAATATTAGAAAAACAGACATCACACGCTTAGATTGTATCAAAAGGAGAGTGGCCAAGATGGTACAAACTTTCAGAGGCAAGCCTTATGAGGGGCAGCTAAAGACGCTTGGTTTGTTCAATTTGGAGAAGAAAAGTCTGAGGGGTGACCTCATCACAGCCAACACCTTCCTTAGGAGAGCAGTGAAACGGGAGGTGTTGATCTCCCTCAGGTGACCAGTGATAGGACACAAGGAAATAGTATTAAGTTGTGTCAGGGAAGCTCAGACAGGATACTAGGAAAAGGTTCTTCATGAAGAGGTGGTTATTCACTGGAACAGGCTCTCCAGGGAAATTACACTAAGCCTGTCAGAGTTCAAGGATTGTATGGACGGTGCCCTTAATCATATGGTATAGTTTTAAGGTAGTCCTATAGGAGCAGGGAGGTGGACTCAGTGTTCCTTAAGGGTCCATTCCAACTTGAAATATTCTATGATTCTGATAAAGAAACACACAAAAGTTAAAGAATAATTTCAAATCTCACAGCTGATGCTTTCATTTGGCACTCAAGACTTTTTTTCCCATCACCTTCTGCATCCTCATTGCACCTTTCCCACAAAATCTCCCAAAAGCAATCCACAACAGGGAATAAATGGGATTCTGTGAAAAAGATAAGAAAAGTGCAAGGAAAAGCTAAATTTCATCAGAAATTTTCAGCTACAGGATGGACTGCCTGACATATTGCAGGGAAAAGGGAGCTCATTCTGCTGGCATTTATCATTGCTGAAGATGTATGTAGTTGCATAGCACAGCAACTTGACTCTCAGAGAAATGATGGTTTAGATTTTTGTTTCTACTAAAGAGAAATAATCCTCACAGATGATGGAACTAAGAACTACAAGAACACAAAAATGATGAAGGAAATATTTAATTTCAACATATTTGCATGTCAGTATATGAGGCCAAGCAGCCTTCTGTGAGGATACTAGAACAAGATTTGGGTAACCTCAGTTCAGTTCCATGTTCTTGCAGAAGATTCTCACAGTATCATCAGAGTGCTCACCATGGAGTGGTTTTAATCTTTCTTCTGGCCCTTAGAAATTTATGTTTCAAATTTTTTGGGAAAGGACAGCTCTCTCAGTGGTCAACGTAATTTCTTTTTGTGTTTGAGCAAAGACACAATTTCATATTAGCATCTGCCTTCTGAATGGCAAAGTAATCTTGACATGGTGTTGATATTCATTACCATCTAAAGCAATGCCTATGCTAAGGCTAATTTTTCATCACAGATGTTGTGGTTTAAGCTCAGCTGGCGACTAAGGTCCACACAGTCCTGCACTCACTCCCCCCACCAGCAGGATGGGGAAACAAATCAGAAAAGTAAAAGTGAGAAAATGTGAGGGTTCAGACAAAAACAGTTAAATAGGTAAAGCAAACCCCCCCCACACAAAACAAAACAAGGAATTCATTCACTGTTACCCATGGGCAGGCAGGTGTTCAGCCATCCCCAGGAAAGCAGGGCTCCATGACATGTAGCAGTGACCTGGGAACACCATCACTCTGAACGTGTTCCCTCCTTCCTCCTTCTTTCTTCAGCTTTGTATGATGAATATGATGACATACAGTATGGAATATCTCTCTGCTCAGTTGGAGTCAGCTGTCCCAGCTGTGTCCCCTCACAATTCCTTGAGCACCCCCAGCCTATTTGCTGGTGTGATGGGGTGAGAAACAGAAAGGTCCTTGACACTGTGTAAATAATCAAAATATCCTTGTGTTACCAGCAATGTTTAGGTCACAAATCCAAAACACAGGCCCGTACCAGCTACTAACTCTAACCCGGTCAAAACCAGCACAGCAGATTGCAACTATTCTGTATTCCAGCAACGCTGTGCTTTGCACTCGTCTAAATAATCTTCTTCCTTACTTTCATCAGGCATCTGTCTACCAGTCATGCTACAGTTTTGCCAGTGTACTTACTGTGTCTACATGTGAGGAGCATCTGTTCACCCAGACGTGTTGAACGTGGATCATATTACTGCATACTCCTGATTGCAGAAACAAGGCTGGCAGGAGGCCCTAGACCTGGCCTGAGTCTCTTCAGCCATCTGGTACTTGCTGGCTTTGTAATCCCAGACCATGCCAAGATTTATAACAAAAGCACCGGTTTTACAGATAAAAACAATTGACAATAGTGGCTTTTTGCACAGGAATGCAAAAATCAGAGAGCATAATGTCTTTCTGCTGACAGCTTCCTTCAGTCCCATCTGGTATTCTGTGTGCTCTGATTGAACCCATATACCATTAGAGGCAGTGACACATGCTAACAGTTGCTATAGTTGCGCTCCAAATACAACTAACAAAATCTTTCCTGAATTGTAACTTCATGCCATTTGAATGTCTCCTATTTTTATGCCTGAATATGGAAGTTTCTTCCCCTTCTGTATTTTAAATACATTCTTTTTTTTTTCCAAGATTGCATGATGAATTTAATTACAGCAGACTGATAAATAGGAGTTCCAGTAGTATTTCAGTCTGTAGATTTTGTATGTGAGTTACTTCAAATATCATTTCATTGCATTATGAAAGATTTTTTTTTTTTTTTTTTATTTCCAGGAACTACACAATTAAAATGATTGTCCTTTGAGATGAAAAAAAACCCCTTACCTTCTGTTTTCCTTTTTCATCCATTTAGACTACTGTTCTACAGACTTTTAAGAAAAAATTTTGATATTTTCATATATGCTTCTTCGGCTTAGTCATTGCTGAATACATGACCTGGATAACATATCAGTTTAATTTCTGCAATATTTATTCAATCCTAGGTAAAAAGATAGATGTAATACAAATTCTTTGCAGGATAATCTATTATACTGCAAACTTCCTGATATCCGTGAAAAAGGATTTTTATATCGCTACTTGTATGCCACTTCCTGATGAGCCCCAGATACACTGAAGATCCTGATGTGTGACTCCTACTTAAGATTAGACCATTTGCTTCATATGAAAAAAGGTTGAAATTGCCTGACCTATTTTTATTAACTTTCTTTCTCACTTAGCAGTAAGAAACTTTTCTCGTTTCCTTTTTTTCCCCTTTCCCTTCCTATTCCTCCACATCTAGCTATCGATTTACAATCGCTGCAGGGCCAGCATTTCTCAGAATATATAACAATGGGTGATGTTTAATCAAAAAGCAAATAATAAAGGGAACAAAGGCTTCAAAATCAAGCTTTTGTGATAAAAGCCAGGTGAAAAAATTCTCTCATGGCGCACTATAAAATGCAGGTGTTCTACAGTGTGGATGTTCAATCAACATTACATGAAGTCTCTTGCAGAGAGGATGGCTTCTCCTACAGTGGGATTGCTAACTCCAGGGCCTGGCAAACCTGCATTCACACACCTGTTTTACCTGCCCTACTGTGACTGATAGGAAGTCATTTGTCCATTCTGTCCCCTTGCTCTCTGTGAGTCTCCTTGAGGTTTTGTGGTTGGGCTTGGGAATTTTTTGGTTTATTGTTTGTTTGTTTGTTTGTTTTAATGGAGAAGGAGTAATTTGGAAATCTATGCCTTGGCCCCACAGTGACAGCTTTTGCTGTCACTCTGCACTGCACTGAACACAATCATGGGGGCAAGAGATACTACTCTTTGTCCTCTGACATTTTATTTCTTTAGCTATGATGGACGTGATAGAAACCCTGTATTTTCCAAACTCCTTTAAAGACAGCAAATTACAGTAACTTAGAAAACTTAGTCAAATCAAAACATTTTTGAGCCAGAGAGAGCAAGATATCACAGGGAAAAAAGGATTTAGCAAAAAATGGGTCTGTCTCACATTGCAATCTCTCCTGTCAGTCTTCTATAAATGCGCCTTTGCTCAATTACCTTTGTTTCTGGCTTGGAGAAGAGATTTTACTGTATACTCTTCCTTTAACATGACCTCCATGTGTATCTATCAGTGCCTCAAAAAAGGAAAGAGGAAATTTTGGAGTTTTGGAGGAAATTTATTTGAGAAGAAATACAGTGAAGTGTCTGTGTTAATATTGGCATGTAGGAGTTATAAATGCATGTTCGCTACCAATGAAAGGTAGACATATTAGCCCTTATTTCTGGGGGTGACATCTCAGGCAAATTTAATTACTTCAGCAGGGTTTGGGTTTTTTTCAGATAAATGTCTGTAAGACCAAGTAGCACCAGAATGACAAAGGTAAGTCTTTGTGACATTTTATAAGGTCTGTGATGGGAAAACACAATGTGCATGAGTCTTTTCAACTATGCTTTCTTTAACCTCTACATTTCTATCTGTATCTAATGCAAATATATATTTCTCAGAATCAGTCACTGTATAACTGCCCAGAATAGAAGGATGTTCAAGAGAGATTGTTGGTATTTTTTTGCTAAATTTGAATCAGTTTTGAACTTAAGTTGTAAAAGTTCAAGTGCAAGAAGAATTGCTAGTGTGATGTTCACTATTAATGCTCCAGGATCCACAGGATGAACCACCTTACTCTGACTGAGAGCGCTGCAGTGATAACATTATCCCTCAGTAAAGTAAGAACATATTTTAAATTATTGTCACTTGACAAAGCTGATATCATAGACTTTCTCCTCTGCAGTGTTTAGAAGAAAGTTATTTGATTTTTTTGTCCCATGGATTATTTCTGTGGAAAAATGTATATGTAGAGGAATAGGGTATTTTATCCTTCAGACAAAATGAATAGTTTTGTTCAGCTCTCAGTGTATGCGCAATAATGCTGCCTGTGAATGTGAAAAGCTGAAAATGCATAAACTTCACTGATTTCTATATTTACATTACAAAAATGTGATATCTGATATCCACTGTCTATTTTTCTATACATGTACGCAGAAAATATGTGATTAATGTATACTGCTACCATATACCATATTTCTATACTGAAAAACATAGCTGAACCTTTTTTTTTCACCCTATCCACTCTGCTGGCTGTATTATTAGTAACATACATTACAAATTACTTCTTAGACATCCAGAAATGAGGGAGACTTGGAAAGTAGGGAAATACCCATGTGTGCCCCAAGAAGAACACAAGCCATAGAAGTTCATTCATTTAACAATGTTTTCTACTAGATATGGTAAGCTGAGGAGTTAATAATTTCTCTCTAAACCTTTGATGACTCGCTACAGCCCTATCAGCCCTATCCAGGCACTGGATCTTCAAACAAGCTCAAGTAAAAGTAGTATTCTTCTGTTCTTAAAACAGAAGGGTTTCTATAATTTTTTACCAAATGGTGGTTACTCCAATGGGAAGAAATTAAAATGTGGTATATAATCTATTTATCTGCCACACTCCACAGAATCAAAAATTGGTTGGTGGGCAGCAGCTTAAACACATAAACCTGTTCTTTTCAATTCTTTGCAGCATGTGTTATTTCAAAGGTGAAACACCATACCAAATTTGAGAAACAGTTTGCTAGGGTTAGGGTGAAATAACCATACAGGAGTGTCCTTTGACCGAAAAACCTTAAGTTATTCTGAAGAGGATCCCAGATATTAACAATAGTAGCTGTGAGAGGGGAGCTGAAGGGTAAGAGATGTATCAATTCATAGACAGTATTTCCAGCAGTACAGTTCATTATGTGATCTTAAATTCTGATGTTTTCTACACAAAGTTTCATTCAGGGTTCTGTGTTTCAATGTAGAATACTAGACAGCTTACTTACTTACTGATAAAGTAAAATAAAACCAAACACCCCTTTGCAGTTTCACAGAGGCAACTATCATGTTCACCTAAGAAACCCTACATTGAAACTTTACCTTTCAAAGCAATTTGATTTAAATCAATAGTAATATTCAGAACCAAAATGCTCAAATAATTTAAAATCTGTGAGCCAAATTCCCTGCTTTGACAAAGATGAACTCAAGAAATCTGTAGCACAGAGACTGAAGAAGTTAGAAAATGTCACTTTTTAATTTGATCTTTATGAATTACTTATCTGTTTCATACAACTAAGATGAGCTAAGGTATTATAAGACACCTTTGAACTTGGATTTTTTTTTCTGAGAGAGCACCTAGGGGTGTAGAAAACTGGATAGAAGTACCTGAGGCATAAGTATATAATCCAAGAATTTACTAATAGCAGATTTCAGTAAATCCACCAGCACTCAAGTCAGAGAGAAGGGGAGTGATGATTTGAGGATATTTTTCCCTTTTTGACATTGATAATTCATACATGTAAGGTGATTTAGAATGAAATAAAACCAACATCAAATATTTGTGTTTAATTACCCAGCGTAACAGAATGGACTCAAAGGTGATTGCACGTCTTTAGTGAAGTTAAAAATAGTCTCACATGAGACATCAAAGGGTCTTTGACCATAGACAAACTAAAATTAAAACTATTAGTGCTTATATTAAACATATGCAGTAGGATAAAAAAAGAACCACATACCATTACTGCCATAATCACAATATGATATTTCAAAAGCTGTCCAGAAAAAAAAAAAAAAAGAAAGTAGAAAAATTTTGAAAAATCATTGTGTTTTGGCAAAACTTTTAAATGGTATTTTTCTTACGATTTTTTGTGAAGCAAACTCATTGTTCCTTATGTACAGTTTGTTGAGAAACTCAGGAAAAAATTACTCTATTTTTACACTGAATCAGAATTTCAACATCTAAGGGACTTCTGTTGTTTTGGGTGGGGTTTTTTTTTGATGAGTTATGTTTCGGTTTTCCCTACCCATAATTTAAATACCACATTTATGAGTGTCTGAACTTTAACTTAAATAAAAATAATATAGGAATACTCCATCTATGTGTAAAGGGAAATTTTTGGAAAAACTTAAGCAGGAGGCATTCTAAGCTGAAGCCAGTACAAATACAGCAATAACATTTTATTCTTATCTGGCCTTTTATATCATGCATTCTACCTTATGATTCAGAATAATGCAAAATTAAAAATGAAAAGTTAACAATATTTTGAATGCAGGAGAAAACATGAGTAAGTATATCTCTAAAACACCTTCCATTTGATGTATTTTTGTTTTTCAAGAGCACAGTTTGTCCTATAGTGGGAAGAAACAGAAAATGAGCTATTCACACCTTGTTTGGAACCCATACCTTTGTCACTGTATTCAGTTGTAGGATCACTGAATTCACAGCTCAAAGAGTATGTCTAATGCACGCCGAGGAGATTTCAGGTGCAGAATGAGCGTACTCACATTGAAAATAGACAAATGTCTGCCTTTCATATTGTATGAAAATTATAAACTCATTTAGGATATTATTTCATATATATTTTACATATATAGTCACCAAATTATCTGCATCTGGTGCAACTGGCATTCATTCCAGGACAAAGAAAATGAAGCAGAATGGCACTGCTGGATGATCCATCCAATGAGTAGAAAAAGGCAAACATCCGTTCTCCTTTCCTGATCCCCTTTGTAGTGTTTGATCTGACTGATTTGTGTATCCTAGTACCACCCTTCAAAGGAATAGTATGTCAAAAATGGTTTCAGTCCTCCCGTAAAGGCCCATCCTCTGTGCTGTAGCTGAAACCTGTATATCCTGTTCCTAGGCTACTAACAAGGAACAAATACTGAGATATTTGTAAAATTTACATGCAACCTTCAGGAGACCGGGAATGTGACATACCAGCCTATTACAGCTGGTGATGGGGTCCGAGGCTGCGACCCAGGAAGAGATGATCAGTCTGGGGAGATGGTCCCGAAAGGAATCGCCTTCCCAAGGTCCGGTGTCTTCCTCTCAGCTGCTGGCAGAGGGACCCTTGCAGGAGCTGTCAGCTCTTTAGTGATTATCAGCTCGTGATCTCAGCTCAGCTCTGCAGGGCAGCCTCCAGGCCAAACCAGACCGGAGAGAGAGGGAGAGAGAGACGAGATGGCCCGTATGGCTGGTTCCGCACGAAGGGAGCTTTATTGTTGGTCCCCTCCGGCAAAGGGGGAAGCCAGGGACGGGCTCTCTCTAAGCCACAGGGGCCAATTGATCTTGCTTTTATAGGGATACAGGGGATCAGCAAGGGGACCAATGGATTACAGGGGATCTGGGACAGACCATTGGCTTACAGAATGATCTGCATAGTGTCTCCCAAAGGATTGTGGGTCTACCTTTCCTCGCCATGACCCAAAAGTAGTTGCCTTTCCAGGGAGTCCTGCTGGGAGATTGCTGAATCTCCTTATCTCAGCAGACATCCCTCCAGGGCAGTGGCTGGGCATACCCCACACCAGCCTGCTTCCCTAAGGCAATGTACAGACGCATGATTTACTTCAAGGTTGGCTCAGCGTTTGTATGAAATATACTCATGAATAAAAGAAGTCAGTGCAAGGTAAGACAGGAGCACGGAGATCTGGAAAGTGGCTGTTACTATGTAGTTTCTTTGGAATTGAATTGATGGTCTTGCTTTTATCACCACCAAAACGATATTCAGGATAGTTAAAACACTACCTCCAGGCCAGAGGTCACAATTGGCATCACCTTCTTTTATTCAAGGAAGAAATATTCATCTTGCAAAGGAGTTGAAACTTACTGGTAGCCCAAATGCCCTAGGAGCTAAGAATTGTTACACATCTTAGCACTATGGCTGTGGGGTTTATCTAACTTTACTCATCTAGCTAAACTGGATATCTACATATGAACTTGAGTCAAGGATACAGAAGGTCCAATTAAAAAAAAACCTAAAACAACCAATTAAACAAAACAACACCAAGCAAACTAAAAACCCCACAAACCCATAAAAGTTTACCAAGGAACTACTCCAGTAAAGACACTACATACCTTTCTTTGCCTGGGGAGTTAATTCACGTATGAAATGTATGCCTTAGCATATGCCTGCAAGAAACACACTTGCTGTGGATAATACGTAAAAACCTGGTCAGGAAATAATAAGAGAAAGGGATTAGAATTTTCCTCATATTTTTAAATGCAATATTTTTGACTTAATTGTGCTTTTTAAGAAACAAATTAGCTTTCAATAAGCATATAACTTAATTTAATAGCATGCAGTCAGACAGGACTTGGGACTGTTATGACATTTCCAGCAAAAAGCTACTACATAAGAAGGTTTTTAAGGCCAAAAGAGACCTTTAGTTAATCTAGTCTGACCTCCTCAGTATAATAGGCCATGAAAATTGTTATCGTTTTATGTTAGGGCAAAAATATGGTCTGTTCAAAAGACAATAAAATGTTCTATATTAATGAACTATGAAGAAGGCTGGTCACTTAAATTGGAGAAGAGTGGTTGTAAAGATTAAAAATTAAAAAATTAATATCCTGTCTAAAAATAAGAAGACTGAATATAGGCTAAGTCAGCTTCTATTTATAGTGACATATATTCCAATTTTAAGCACCTTCAAGGACAATGACTTTCAATTTCACTTATTTCTTCAGATTTTTTTATACATCCCATAAATTAATTCCATGCGATACTGTGTTGTAATGGGGATGTTGCAACATGTGTATCAGACAACGAGGCCTGTGGAAAAGAATACATATGGACAGGTTCTTGGTAGATATTTTCAGAGATGTTTATTTCTCCAGCCACATGGCTGGGATCTGCCAAGGAAACCGTGTCAATCATGGAACCAGAGGGTCCTTGCCCGCGCAGGGGAACACAAAACAACCAATGGGGAACAAGGTTGACCAGGGGCAGGGAAACCCTGTGCCTCCCCCCCAGGGCCCCTCTCCCAGGACCACATGGCAGGGGGGAGGAACCCCAACAATACTGAACTCTACAAGTTTATCTCAAATACTTTCGGTGTTTAGTGCTCATGTTGTGTGCAAAAACATTAATCTTACATGAGCACTAATGTTCGAACTACGGAATGATAGTTTGTATCAACAAAATAAAAAGTTTTATCATTCAATATACTATTTCTTACATAACTTACACTTGAAACCTCCTCAACAATGTGTATAAAGTCATAATATAGTTTAATTCTTTACTTCGTCTTCTACCCCCAAATTTTTTCAATTATATTATTAATGATTGACTAATGATGCTAAAATATCTGGTTTACACACAAACATCAGTCTAAGTGCTTCAGTTTGTAACTTCTTTAGTGATCTATTAATGGACAATGTTCCAACTGAACTGCTGAAATGACTAAAATACAAGAAAAAAATGTATTTTAAACATATAATGAATTATGTATATATTAAAGGAATTATAGCATGTATATGGACATACAGGTAACCACCAAAATGCATGTGAATGAACTAACACTTTGTTATAGAAAAATCATGGCAGATCTGATAACTCAGAACATCTGTGTATGTAACCTGTAAACTCATTAATATCAGGTCATAGTTCAAAGCTGCATAAACTAGTTCCTCCCTTTACCCCTAAAAAAGAATCCCAGAGAAGCTACCAAAATCATGAAACTTGATATTATCTATACTGAATTTTGCCTTTTGTTCAGAAATTTATGTTCAGTAGCTGTTTCATTGTTAAAGAGAATACTGTAAAATTGCTAAATCAGCGCCAACTCATGAACAATTCCTGATAGTGATATTTCCAGTACTGATATTTTTCCTATTTGTTAGTCCATAGCTCACTTTTTCTGCAACTGCTTATCTCCCTGTGACTCTCAGTCAGAAACTACATGGTGTCAGAGGCCAGAGGGCTTTTATCGTAGTTGAGTACAATATGAATGACCACGAACAAAGTTTAACCACTGTAAGTTTGTATTCTAGCTCTCAAGGGGGAAAAAACCTGTCCTGAGTACAAGGAACACAGACAATCTCCATAACAGTCAGGGCTTTCAGAGATTCTCTGTGCTTGAAATGCTATGTGGATATAAAACAATGAAGCACATGTTTTTTGTATTAAACAGAAAAAGTTATGTCCCTTATTGGTCACTGCTTTCAGAACTCTGTGGTAGATATGTTCAAAGTGCTGTGCTGCTGAGATTGTGATTAATGGCAGTTATCAACTTGGACTCTCAAAGTGCCATAAAAATGATGGCAATCAGAGTATTTATCTAACCACTGATGTATGACATATAAAAAAATGGGGAAAATGTTAATGCATGCTGAGCATCATTAGTAGATCAAACTTTAAAAAGCATTTTTGGTATATTATACTTTGTGATGGGTTAATTATAGTGCTTTAAGCTCCTTTAGCAAGACATTTGGATATTTGACTCCCATGTAAGTAAGTGGCTCTTCATAGCTTAACCTGTTACTGTCAGAGGTTGAGTGGGTACAGAGCTAACAGAAAAAAAAAGCTGAAGCTGATGAATGTGGGAAACACTGAGGACGTCATCATAGTACTTCTCTTTCTTTACCACCAGCTCTGTTATTTGTCTCACTGCAGTCACAAATCTTGAGGCATTTATTTCTAGTCCAATTTCACTTCTACTCAGGTGTCTGAGCTTAACATTCCTCATGCTTGCAGGCGAAGTTATCTGATTTCAAATTTAATCAAGGATAAGAAGGAATGACAAACAAAGTAGACGGTTTAGCAAACAAGGCACAGGGATTTTTTTCCTATTGATTTGCAAGATTAATTAAGAGCTTTGTAAAATAAAATGGGTCCCAACATAAATATAGTGAAACTATCATCTGTAACTTTTTGAATAACTGATTGGAAGATGAATCCACAAACCCAGATAAACAATTCTTTGCAATGTCTATCATCATTCAACTAAAATGATCAAATACGCTAAGTAGCAGATGTGCTCTTGCTTTCCTCTGTTGAAATAACAAAATTTGCATTCATTTTTCTGGAAGCAGAAATGTCACAGGCTTCACAGCCAAAAATGTGGTTATATTAGTTCAAAGGCCAGCAAAATAGTTAACTCCTAATTCCAGATAGAAACTAAAGCCCAACAAAACCATCAGCTAGTACAATAAATAGCCTAGGAAGCAGGCCAGATATCTCTATCCCTGACTACATACAATATACAGGATATGTGTAAAGATAAAATTCATGTATATTCAATTGCAAGATTCAGATCCAAGAACATCCTGCCAGGAAACAATTTTCAGAATAAATGGAGATTTTCATATCTGAGGGATCAGTCTCATTGTTGCCATGGAAACAAAAAGACTAAATCCCATGCAAGCTTTTAAAATGCATGGTGGTGACAGCAGGGACAAAGAAAAAGTTAGAGCAAACTGAAGTATTAAGTACAAAGGACTTGCGTATTATGTGAAAAATGTCATTGAGCCTCTATTCTTCTCACTCTTAAATGTAGTACAACTTAATTAGTAAATTATTACAACATTTGTAAGTATGTTAAACACAACAAATATAATGTGCCCTAGCTTCTTTGCTTCATATATTTGGTGTTTCACAAGACAAAATACGAATGTTGAATAAGGATTAGATTTTCAGAGACATACCATGTAGCCTAAAAGCCAGGAGTATCAGTTAACTGTAACAATTTTAGCTGTTAGGCAGGTAACTATAAAATGTACTTATGAACTCCTGTCCCTAAGGAATAATTTCTTCCTTGTTTTCTAGCAAAGCTGCCTCTGGAGCAGGGTGGACCCATGTTGCCAGTTGCAGCACCTGGATCCAGGTTCAGGACCACTTTACAGATTTTCCCTCTAGCTACAGTCTGTCTCTTCCCATTTAAGAGCAATTCTCCTTTTTTCTGCACCAATAAGTATCCTTTTTCAATGTTACCTGCTTTCCTTCTTCCTCCTTTAAGTGACAGGCCAAATGGAGGACCTATTACCTGTTAAAACCATTAGCAGCAGACCTTGACTGCTCTGAGTCCTTGAAGGTCTGTGAGAAGCTCAGTGGGTACATTTTAGACACACGCAGCCATATCGGTTGCCTTCAAGCAGCGTAATTGGGTCAGAAAGAGGCAAACTCAAAGTATCCTCCCTGTGGAAAAGCCGTCACTTCTACAGCTGATGGAACCAAGTCCCTGGCTCCTGAATAGGGAGTATTTCAAAAGCAGGGCATAGGAAGGGGATGGAGTACTGCAGTCTGAACGGGCAGGCCGTAAGTTTCTCGTGTACATTAGAACTCCAGTGGCATGTTACCTCCCCTAAGGTGAATATTAACTGATCAATAGAAATGGGAGATGATTCATAGCTCCCTGATAGCTAATCAGTGCTCCTTGTGTCAAGCAGATCACGGGAGCTGGAGAGAACCTGTTTAGAGCTTTTGAGTATTCCCAAGGCAACACATCATCAGAACAAATAGTAGAGGAATTCAGGGCACTTCAAACACCTTAGTGTTTTTGAAGTCACATTTTCATCCCTGACTGCTCTCTTGTTCACTGATGCAAGGCACCAGTGACTGCACATAGTGATAGCAAATTATGACTTCCACTGTGGTAAAATGAAGTTTCAGCCACAGCCAAACAAGTTGGTGCAGTATGGTATGTGTAAGTGTAGAAAAGTTTCCAAAGAGCAATTCCATCTTTAAACCTGTTGCAGCAAACTGCAGAGGCCCATGTAACCCGATACTGCTGAGACGCTTGATTTCCTTTGTGTGCAGGTATGATTTACTTTATCCTAAGACTAGCCTTTCTGGCTCAATAGTTCATTATGTATTTCTACAATCAAAACTTTAATTTGTTACATATCCCAAAACTCCCTTTATTTCTTGGTTGCATTTAATTCAGCTAAGCTATTTGGACTCTATACATGTAGCTTCTAGATCTGCAGTTGTGATACAATCATTTGGAAAATGGTAGGATCTTCTTCAGTGAGATTTGTGAGCATTTTTTTCTGCTTTCTTATATATTTGAAGATTTGATGTATATAGAAATAGTTTTATTTCATTTGAAAACTCTGTAAATCCATACAAATTGCAAGAATACAGACGTGATAACAACTTCAATAGCAACATTGTCGATCCCCTGTACTAGCTAAAATGAAATATATCTGTGTCATTTCAGATTTCATCTAAGGTAGCCATGATATTTCCAGGAAATCTGTAATGGTGGTTTACTGCTGTGAAGATTTTGTCTGATCTAGCCTGAATGACCTTTGCTGCTGTTGAATCCCATGTCTTCTCAATCACAGACATGGAACCACATGTTTATAGAGGACCACACAGGAAGGTCACAGAGGACATCCTTGTTTGCAGTATCTTGTCATGTCTCTGAAAACTGTTATGATGGCTTTTCCTCATGCTCTTCAGTTTACTCTTTCTAGATTTAACAGGTGTGGCTTTTCTTCCCTTGCTATACCTGTCCCACTTTCTCATGTGTTTATTCTTAACTTCAGTTCTAGACTGATATTTTCATTATGAGTATTTTCAGGTGACAGGAGTTTTTTCTTCCCAGAAAATTCTTACAATTAACTTTCTATGGAGCAAAGGAGAAAATTAAACTCATTGCAACATTTAAAAAAATAAATATTAGAAAAAATAAAATGTATTGCAATAAATCAATTCATAGTATTCCATACCAAAAAATATCTGGTTTTCACATACCACTGGTAAAATGTAAGTATTCTGCAGGATGCCTGAACCTCACAAGATGAAGTAGCACCATTTAATATTACTTATATTTGATACATTGGAAAACCTTGGCTTAATAAAACAAATTAAATTAAAATTAATTCTGTTACAAAATACCTCAGGGTTTAAAAAGTTAATGGTCAAAGGGGGTAAAATGAATGAGCAGAATCAAAATGGATTGTTGAAAAATTAGTCTTGTTACATGTAATGAAATAAAATTAAATGTAACGGGCAGAAACACAGAAGAATAGTTGAAAGAGAATGACAGAATGTGACTTCAAGGGATTTTATTTTGTTTTGCTTTCTTTCTGCCCTTTTATAGAGATTAGTGACTGAATCTTAAAACCTGAGCTTAATTTTGGTATTGAACGCAACTTTTCCTAAAGGTCAGGATATTACTTAATAGTTAGTGCTCTTATCAAAACAAATAGTAAAATCATGTGAATTTTAATGTTAATTAATGAATAATGTCTAAAATTGGCAAGTTTGGACAAATCAATAATTCCATGCATATATATTATTTGAACGGTAAGCTGTTCTGAAACTACATTTTTAGCAATCAGTTTCAAAGAAACAGCTAATTATGGATTTTGAACTTTCTAAATGAGATGTAATGCTATTAAAGAGATTTAATTGAATAAAGATACATTAGTGAGGTGAAATTCTTTCCAGATTTATCTAAATGAAAGTGTGTCAGTGTTAGCAAGAACAGAACTTGGTCCACTGCATTTTCAAATATATTTGGCCTCTCGGTTTATCAGTTTGGCTAAGAAATACTATCTAAACCTGTGCACTTTAAATATTATTTGAAATACATTATAAGTATAATGGTCTTTTAATATTACTTTTACACATGTATCTAATAGTGTCCATATGAGTGCTTACTCAAACATATACAATTTGATAACTAAATAATATTTAATCTTTTATATTGATTAGACTATACATACATTTGTATTTCCAGTACTTGATACATGTAGATGATATGTACAATTGCATAAATAATAAGCACAAATGAACCCACATTTCTTTTCTTTTTTTTTTTTTAACTTATCATAATATGTATTTATTTCAAATTTTGTTATCACAGCACAGTTTCATAGAATCATAGAGTTGCTCTGGCTAAGAAAACACTTTCCTTAAATCTCCTTTTTTTCATGTCTGTCTCATATTTTAATAAAATATCCTTTGCCGTGAAGTACCTGATGCTTCAGGTAAGCAGAACCAGAAATTTACGTTAAAATTTGAGTTGTTAGTGTTCGTACATGGTTATCTCCAGTTTTAAAAAAGAAGATTTCATATAAGGATCAGTGCGCTTATCAATTAGAAAGCAGTGCGGCTGAAAAAAATCAAGAGAGCCCATGTTAGATATCTCTTGGTGCTTCCAGAACTAATTCCAGTTAACAAGTAAAGTGATGTTGTGATGTTTTGTTTCCCTCTGTGCTCTCTTTCTGCTCATGTCTCATCTCTTTTCTTGCTACCACATTTATGTCCCTTTCTTTTCATCTTAGGATACTTTTCCTCCTTAACTTTTGAATATAAGATGTGAAACCTTAATATTTTTTAAATGCTGCTCCATGAATTTTGAAATGAAATGTAGGTCTTTCAAGTCTGAATCTTTTATGAGGTACATTTTTTGACTGCTTGTGGCTGGAGGCATATAATTTTTAGGTATGTGTGTTTGGTTTTACTCTTGTACACCTTGAGATAGGTGTTAAGTCAGCATTATTCCAAAGAGGAAAGATAAAGCAACATAAATGTTAATAAGTCCCCTATATTTTCATTGTGGTTCATTTTCTTCTGTCACATATTTCATCAGAATAGCATGAAAATTTTTTTGAATCTTATGGCTATTCTTTTATTTGTTCTAGACTAAAACTGAACCTTGAATTGAACTCTGCAGGGTGAGAGGGAGAGAAAAATTATAAACAACGAGCCATGGAGACCTCTAAATATTACCTATGATTGCTTTCCAGTGTCAAGATTTTACGAACCAGTATCTTCCAGCCTGCCAGACCTAGGAAGGATTGCCATCTCTCATAGCAAGGGAAGACTCTCCTCTTTCTAATGTGATAAAGCATCTATTTGAAGTCAGATGGCTCATGAAATACTAAAACTTAAACCTGTCACTAATCCAGGATTAAATATTGATGGTCCTATATACAGTGTAGGTTTCTCTTACTCATTTGCTCTCTTCTTGCTCTGAACCCCAGCTGTATGAAAGGGAGAAAGAAAGGGATATTCATATCTGGAGAAAAAAGGAATGCTACCTTTTACTGGGCTGTCCTGTGTAACCCAATATGTTATTGGGGGTTTATTAATAATCACCTCCAAACTGTTGGAAGAAAAAGAGGGAATGACTTTTCCTACCCTTTTACCTCCTTCTCCCCCTTCAGGTCTGACACATCACCCTCTGAGAATGTTCACTTCCCTCTGAATGTTAAAAAAAATGTATTTTTGTTGCTAATTCTGCTATGTCACCTCAATATGGCCTAAAACACATTTAGAATCAGGGCTGAGATTTCCAGAGAGGTTGTCTGGAGAGCTGCCCCAGTGGCAGAAAATCCTGAGTGGCATGGAATGTGGGAGGATATAGGGCAGGTTCTGAAGAAATACTTTGCCCCAATAGTTTGGAAGTTCCCCCTCAACAAATACATAACCCAGCATGGACTAATGAACTAAATCCATATCCTGGGCAATGGTCAATGGCTACTGAAATAATAATTGTATTTGTATATAGTTACAGGTATATATGTACAGTTGAAAGGTATTCATTTGGGCATGGTATGGAATAAGGGGTGGAAAATACGGAAATGGAACTGCCGACGTTTGGGGTGCCAAGTCTTTTTAAGGTCGGGGCACTCAAGAAGAAGCCCTTTTGGCTCTTGCTTTTCCCTGGCATTCTCATGGGAAGAGCTGGGGCAGTGCAAGGCAGGAGCCTCCCTTTTTCTCTGGGATGCAGAGCAGGTTGCTTCAAGCACGTCTCTGAGTAACAACCTGAGAAGCTGCACTTCACAAGTTCCAAAAGGTTTCATAGTGAATTTTGCAACACTTGTCCCCAGCACAAAGCCAGAGTTGGTCGAGATCAGGCCACCATTCTTCAGTGCTCCAGGGGACATTTTCTTCCTCCCCTATCAGGACAGCAACCTGGGACAGCAGCACTGACACCGAATGAACCAGAGGCTGACACTGGGAGCCAGAGCTCCCCAGGCAGCACCAGCAACTCCCATCTGCCACCAGAACTTCTCGTAAGCTGCTATCTTCCCAGTTTTTTTGTTCCAGGGGAAAGGTTGAGCCAAGTAGGGCTTGTCCACCATTTTCACTTTGTCTCTCTCCACAAGGTCACCGTGGAGGGAGCCATCTTGGTGGAGGGGCTTCTCCACCATTTTTGTTTCTCTTTGCTCCCACGGAGTCTGTGACATTTAACAACTTTCTACCTACTGATTATTTGCTGATATTTTCTGCCTGAAATATGTTGCTGTTTCAGTTTTTTAGTAAACTGTTATTTTTTCACTTATATCTACTCTCATTCATCTCTCCTTATTGGTGAAAAAGGGTGTTGTTAAAGGGGAGATGGTGCATGTTGGAGTTTCCATACCCCTTACCATGTCTTAAACCAAGACATGGGCTCTGAAATTTCTTTTGAAAAATTTTGAAGTTCATTTTAATCAGTGTCTCTGTATTCTTATTAGCAGGGATGAATAGTGATTATCCTCTTTTAAAAT
>NW_008238983.1:2169007-2180089 GCF_000691975.1 Corvus brachyrhynchos | reverse complement strand
TATCATTAAAAAAGCGAGAGGATAAGAGAAGCTTAAAAGTCAGGAGTTCAGCTAAAAGACAGTTTGTGTATTTAACAGGTTTATGCAAATCTCAAGAGCACCAGTTAGAGGTTTAATTTTTTTTAATTGTTACATTTAAATTAGGAGTAAATTAAAATGTGCTGAAAGTAGCTCTGATCATTTATGAATTGCAGTCTTTAAAAGCTTTTCTGTAAAAAAAGAAAGAAAAAAAGTTTTCCATTCATGTCAGAAAAACAGTTTAACTGTATTCTACAGTGATATAGCTGATAGTAATCAAAAGGCTTAATCTTTCCAATTGGCTCTTTAGTGACCTTTGTAGAATGTTTTATGTCTACCCTCTTCTCAACACTGAACTCATGTCCACACCATGAATTTAATCAAATAATCATTCTTTTCCAGTGGTAGCCATTCACTGGGTAAGCACACCAGTTTTAACAGGTGCCAAGTCTACACTACACTTAAAGATGTAGGTCGATGTGACAACTTCAGGGTAAAACTGAATCACCTGGAAAAACAGGACAAGGAAAGAATTATCTCATCCACTTCTGTGGGACCACAGTCTATTTAACAAGGTACCCCTGTAATTGTACTACAAAATTTCTAAATTGCAAGGAAAGAAGAAAATATTGAGCCTCATCCTAAAGACACTTTTGTAGTTTGCCTATGCAATTTCTCTGCTTTAAGAGGATGTGATTCTAAACTGCTTGTGTATAGACCTAAAGATACAGATTTTCCTTGAAGTCAATCATAATTAACTTTTATTACAAGATCAGGAAGACATGAAGGAGAAGGTTCCATAACCATAGCACTGGTAGGAAGAACTTTTGGAAGTCAAACATAGAATATGCTTGGCAAAGGATGGCTTGGTCAGCATATGGGGGTGTAGGAAGTAGTTGAGATGAAATGTGGAATAGCAAAAGGTTGAACACTGCAGGCAGCAGAAGAATGAACTCCCCAGACTTTGTTTACTCAGCTTCGGTAGGATGAGATTCCCCCAAAGACACTGACTACAGTTGGATTCTTTCAGCTGCTTTCAGCAGCTCTATAGCTCCCCTCCTTTCCCTCCATGGACAAAATCTTTTTCACTGTCACTTCAGCTACAGCAGAGAAAATTTTGTGTCACCCATATCTTTCACTTTTTCATCCGCAAACCTTATGCTCCAACTCATCACAGGTATACTTAATAATGCTAGCATGGGAAGAAAGTCATGAAAGTATTTAGTTTGCAAGTGATGGCTCTGATTATTTGCACTGCTGTACCTTAGGTAGGTTTAGCTTTATTGAGGCTTTTTTTTCGTCTGTTTGTCATGACATGGGAATTTGAGCATATCAGCCAGGTGGGTTTCTTAGCACACATATACTTCTGGATGACTAAATAAATGTGCAGAGATATTCCTTGGCCCACTAGGATTATCCTTTAGAACAGAGGCCTGTTTTGTGGCAAAGGCACAATAAAGAGTTAGCATGGGGTAGGAGACTAGTTAAAAGAAGACATGATTGCCATGTTGTGCTCAAAGAAGTCATTGCTTAGGGTTTTTCTATTTCCACTGAAGCAGAAACAAAATCAAACAAAAACCAATCCTGCCCAAACTAAAAGACCCCCAACCCCAAAACCAAGCAACAGCCATTTCCCTCACAGTATTTTTAGTAAACCACACAGCTATTCTGTGAGGGTTGCATTGTATTTGGGAATCCAGTCCTGCTAAAATCTCACAGGTTTAGGAAGTCGTGTACACACCAGATTGTGTTAATGCAAAACAGGGTGTTTCTATTTGTGTGTATAGGGGGACAATCCACAGTCTCCTTAGCTGTTGCTCTAGCAAATCCATATATTTTTAATTCAGTGTAGCCTTATTCCGTTAGTTAAAGCTCCAGGAAGTGTCTGTCCACTAGGCACATAAAAGGAGATGTAATTTCACTGGCTAATAATGTTTAGCAAATCTAATTGACTGGTGTGCTAATGTATTAATGCACATCAATTTGTTTTTTTGTAGAAATAATTTATTTTCTGTATCTAATTCAGAAGTGTTGGGACAACTTCTGCACTGTATTCCAGGGCTCCCTAACCCTGTGCCTATGCACTCATACTATAAACCATGCCATGTCTCACCTTTAACCTGCTGAAAAGATTACATTCCTTTCTGTTTCCTTGTTTTCATCACACTTATCCCCCTTCTTTCCACTCATTTAACCTTTAACTAGCACAAAGATACACTGCTTAATTATGATCACAGTAGTGAGTGACCTGAGGCTTTTCTCTGGTTAACGGGACTGACCTTTACTTGATTTGCCTTCACCTCAGTGTTTTGACTAACAGCTCTGGAGGGGAAGTGAAGCAACTTATTTTGTTAAAGCACAGAGGGAAGAAATAATAAATATATTAATAACAATGGAAAAAAAAATGCTTGACAAAAGCATTTCTGCCTGCTTTCCAAGCCTTTGTCAGTTGTATTCACCCTTAATTACTCCCTGCAGGTTGATTAAGTGAACAGCACTGTGAGAAACAGCCCACAGAGTGGAGTGGAGTTGGTGTTCCATGTTCACCAA
This sequence comes from Corvus brachyrhynchos, assembly GCF_000691975.1. NCBI lineage: Eukaryota > Metazoa > Chordata > Aves > Passeriformes > Corvidae > Corvus > Corvus brachyrhynchos. Next base: position 2,177,521 of record NW_008238983.1, on the reverse strand, counting down.
CCATCCAACATGTTATGGCTTGGGAGCATTTTCAGCTTTGACAAGGTGATGCTGCTTAGTAACATCCAATTTATTCCAAGTCTGGTCAGTACACTGACAAATACCATTTACAAAGATTAAGTAAAGAACTGCAAAAAGGAAAAGGGTATAACAAATGGAAAGAAAAAAGAGGTGGAAGAGTGGCTTTCCCAAGTAATTTGACTCTTGTGCATAAACAAAACTCTTGTAAAAAGCTCTGTCAGATTGGCGTTCACTGTATCAGGTTCCACAGTCTGGATATTACATTTGAGAAAATGAAAAACGACAGTTAGCTTTTCAGTGTACCTGGGTTACTCTCCTAATTTAGAAGTGTACTAGTGTTTTGTCATGATACATGTAATTATTAATATCTAATGTCATTATCTGAATTTCTGTGATTTGGATTGTTTCGTGATCTTAGAATATCTTTCATGATTCTTGACAGGAAAAATTTGCATATGCCTATGTAAAATGTTTAGCAGCCTGTATCCCTATCTGAAGCAGAGGCTCTCTGCAGAAAAAAGAAAAAAAAAGAACAAAAACCAAACAGGTGTCGTAAAATCCCCCTGAGAACCTAAGTGCTGTGCACTGTACTTTCTTAGTTTGGAAAGCTTTATTGAAAAGCAGTTGAATTAACATGAAAGTTTCTACATAAAACAGGAGATGCAGATGCAAAATTGCATGCAGCTTCAGAGGGCATCCTTTGAAGCAGGTCTTTTAAAAATACTGAGTGCTACAAGGTTGTTTAGAAGGAAGTAGGAAGGCTGATTACCAAGGGATAGTGTTTTACATAAATGTTTTCTGCACCAAAACATATGGTGCAATGGAGATTTTAGAGTGGTAGAAGTGTAATTACATTAATAGAGTCATGTCTCTGTGGTAATTGTGCGCGGAGGTTCAGGTTAGAAGAATAACCTTCTGTTTAATGTATCTGTGATCCCTTGGAAGTCCGAACCAGAGTGAGGGACCTGCCAACAGAATTTCTGAGACACTGGCACAAGAATGAATGATATCTAATCTTGACTCATAAATAATAACTGCAGGAGTTATCTTTTGTTGAAAGCTATTCGCTCCTCTTGCAGTGGTTCTGATTCAAAATTATTTGATTCATTTATCTCTGTCTCCTACAAATGCTGTTTAACTTAAGAGAACAGAAATAGTGCCATGAACATCAATCACAGGTTATCCAAAAGGGAAACCTAAAGTAGTATTGTGAGACTTGAAATGAATCAAAAATCATGAAATTTTCTAAAATAATTCCTTTCAGACCTTTTATTTTCTGCAGGTTTTTGTTTTGGTTTGTTCTGTCTCTTTTTTTTAAGGAAAGCTTCTGAATCTAAAGCCATATGAAATCTCTTAAAGGACAAGTGCCATCTTAAACATGGATGCAAAAACATCCCAACATTTCTTACTTTAGGAATTCAGTTGGCAATACTTACTATACTTCATGTTTTGGACATCATCTCTGCTCCTCCTCTTACCCACTCACTTGTAGCATCAGCAGCGCTTCTCTCTTAGAGAACAAATGTTCTAGTCTGTATTCTCCTCTCCTTCCTGGCCTGCAAAGAGGAAGAGTCATTTTGTATATGGTCATGAATTATGTTAGCACAATTGAAAATAAAAGCAGGTAGTAGCATTTTTATTAATTAAAGTGAGATGGCATCCATGGTGAATAAAATTTAACAGCTTGTATCAGCCTTTCATAAAACTCCAAAAAATACTCCATAATGCCTATATTTATGATAATAATAATAATTGGCAGCACTGCAGACATATAGACTCAGATAAATATGGGAAGCACTCTGACAAGAATAAGGAAAAGGAAGGAACTGTATTTTGTACTTGGGAGGAATACAAGTATTTTGACTGCAACAGTTCGAAAGACTAACGTAAAATATAAAAAATACCCCAAAACCAAGAAGCCAGAGGTCAGAAGAAAGGTCACATGTTAGGCTACAGAAACCCTTGCCAATACTTCTGGGAGCGTAAAAAGCTTGGTTTCACTAAAGTCCTTGAGAAAATCAGACTGACAAAGTGTCCCATGCAGAGTCAAGTTTTCCAGAATAATCTACATTGAGGGCAGGTTGGGACCAGAGCAAAAAAGAGAACGAACTCTATTCATTTTTTGGCTATGCAGTTGTCAGAGGATGAATTGATATTGCTTACATTTAGCTGTTACTTTAGGACATATTTTTTTGGAAATAATAAACTTGTTTGGTCTAGCTGATACCCCTAATACTTGGAACAATTTTTAACAGTCCTTAAACATGTGACTGCTGGGAAAAGAGGAACCTCTAAATAATCCCAAAGCCATTCAATTTCATGTTATTGATCTACATTTTTTAATTTATTTGAACAGCATTACAGGAAAAGTATTTTGCATTTTGCCATTTGAATTACTGTCTTGTTCCTGAGCTGAAGTCTAGACACTGTCTCAGTTTCCAAAGGGCATGAGTGTCTCTGATGATGCCTTCCCACAGAACAGTACCAATTGGTTCAGGATAAGATATTTTTCCCTGTATATTTCTGCTTCTTTGACAACTTCATCTACACAGACACCACCTAAAATTTACCTACTTTTATAACGTTGTACATTTACTTCTGTTTTCCTGCTGCTGTACCTTTGAAGATGGTTCAGATGCATGACAAAAACCGGCTGCCAGTAGAAGTGGCTCTGGAGTGTGGGCTGCCCTGGTCTTGCTGGCTAGCCCAAATTCAGGGAAGCCTCTGTGCAGCATCAGCAGGGTGGTTGCCTGCCCCAAGGAGCTCCATCCCTTCTGTTTGTCCCAAAGCATGTCGTAACCCTCTGACTGGCCTGAAAACCTGCCTCACCTGACCAGTCAGGAGTCAGCCCTTTAGATCAATTCTGCCCACAGCTTGCAGCCAGGAGCACCCACAGAAGGGAAAAAATCCCCAAACACAAAAGTGTTGTCTTTGCAAGCATGTGTACCATATGGAATCACACCTTGGGACCAAACACCTGCCGTTATTTGGACAGTTTGATATTATTGACCTTCACTCCTTTTTTTTTTTTGTAAAGTCCCTGTGGACTATAGAGCTGTGTTATAGTGTTTGGAAGTAGAAATATTGCCATTACCTCCTGCAATGTTAATTCTTCCATAAATTATCACTGTAGGGTAACAAGTAGAAATTATTCATATATAAATTTAGAGTTACATTATCTATTTAAATTTAACAATAAATTTAAATTTAACAAAATGGGGAACTTTGTTCTAAATGTGACTTTGTCATAAAAAAAGTCTAAAATCTGTGAATAATATTTTAAAAATAAGACTGCAACAAAAAGATTTGTAATGCTTCCCCCCTCCCACTCTTTTGTCTTTTGAAAGTCCGAGCTATTGTTCAGGATTCTAGAAACAAGTGAAGAAGCCACCAGTAGAGTCAAAAGTACCCTAGCCTGAACACAAGTTTTTCAGAATATCTGCTCTTCATTATATTTTGTCTCTCTTGTTCCACCTTTTTCTTTATAATTTCTCTTTCTAGATGTTGAGATATTTCCTTTGATTTTGATGCTTAATGAATTAAAAAGGAAAACAGGAAAGATTTCCAGTCTATCTATGAGATCAGTAGCAATTTTCTAGCTAAAATGGTTATAGAAGTGACCACATTGCTAAGACATGTTTATATAACTAAAACTATAGTCATTATTGCTGGTGCTGGTACAGATGAAATGATGGAATAAGCAGTAAGGATTTTAGAAAGACTTTTTGTAAGTGTTAGTGTGCGTGTATTGTTCACAATTTTTTTTCCTGTTGTTATAAAATGTTTTCTAATTTTCCAGTCAATATATGATAATATAACTTTCCTTTTTTCCGGGCATTGTATTTTGTTTTCATTTTCTTTTTCTCTGGACATCATCCAAAGTTCCTTTAAATGAATGGAGAGACTATCCTTGCCTTCAGTGAGCTTTGTCAGTGATTCAGTATCTGAGTCACCTTATATTGACCTGTCATTATCTTCCTACCATTCCTCATTGCCATCTTTTCATATATCTTTTTTGTTTGTCCAAGTTCATGTCTTCCTCATTTCTTCTGAGTCAGGAGGCTTTCACGCTCGAGAAGCATAAGTGTTATGCATTATTACAAAGGACACATCTCAAACAAAAACCAAGGAATCTCTATTTTTAAAAAAGCCACCAAAACCTCTAAATTGAACTGAGACAATAATACTCTTATTATCATTAAGTTTTCTAGTGGCACTAGGAAGAAAATGCAGGAATAAGGAATTAATTTTTGCTTGCTTTGACGCATCATAATCTTTCCTGTTTGCATTCACTTACCCTTTCCATTTTCCTTATCCATTTTTTTTCTCCTTTTCCCCATCCCTTTCTCTTATGTCTTCCTTATCCTATTTCTGCATTCAAATCACAATGTTCTGATTAGAAAAAAAAGATAAAAAAAACCTGCTTGAAGGCAAAGAAAGAAAATAAAAACACAACAAAACAAAAACTGACGACAGCACAAGAAGGCATGGGAAAGTAGCATCTGCCATAATGCTACAAGCAGGAGGAGTTAGTGCCTCATTTATTGTCAAAATACAGCTTATGGACAGCATGGTGTGTTGTCATCAGAACATGGTGTTAATTAGAGGAAACATAATCTATTTTGTAAAATGGTAATGTTTTAGGAATTAACAAATCTACAGTTTGGTAATTTTTTTTTTCTTTTTCATTTTGAGAATCAAGGATTTTTCAGTGAGAAATTTAGAGCTCTATGCAGTCTTTAATCACACTGGCTAATTAACATGGAAATTTGCATTTTCCATGAATGAACTTTTTCAGTACTTTATTGTTCATATTTATCTGAAACACATCTCATACATATTTGGCCTCATCCTGTAAGTTTCCCATTACATACATACTTAGTAAAAGAGTGATTCTTAAAAACAAAAATAGTTGCATATACTTTTGTGTGATTTTTTTCTCATGCATGCAGTTCATCAGAATCTCACCCCAATGAATGACACCAATAAATAAGACACAAACAATATTTCTGGGAAGATCTTACCAACATTAAGGAATAATAAATTAGTGGTGCTACTATATAATTTATAGAACAAATATGTTTATTATATTCATATGAAGCTTATTTGGGCTAGCAGAAGGAAATTCAAGACTCATTCTTGTTCATTGAAAACACCACCAATATAACTTCCAGCAAACCTTCAACCCCAATAATCTCTGAGGTAGTGTTTGAAATAATGAGGAAGAGAATTACAGGTATAATTCAATAATGTAATAAGAAATTCATTGAATTCAATAGGAATACTAGATGTTGATATAAGATGGTTAATTTCTACTGGGGAGAAATGGCACAAAGACTTTATTAGTACATTGTAGTTTGTGACCCACGAAGATTTTTATGGAATTTTGAAGAACAAGCAGCTCCTATGGGTCCTCACTGTCCACAACCTTATTTTAAGAACTGCTGAACTCAATGAAAAACTTAGTGTAGCAATCAACTTTTTATTATTCCAGGTTTTCAGGATTCCCCTCACTTTCCTCTCATAGCAGCTTTCTTTATACTTCATTGTAGCACCTAGCTGTTCCAATATGCCTACTGTACCATCATATTTAGCTGGACAAATTCTTGTCATCACTGCCATCACATTCAGGAAATGTATTTCTGGAATATGTGTGGAACATCAGGCTAGTGTCTTTTGGTGCTCTGACATTCTGTGTTACTAGGTTCTATGGCAAGTTTTTCATTCAGCTGACACTATTTCTCAGGAAATGGATCACCTCCTTTTTTATTTTCAGAATGGTTGTTTGCTTTTTTTGTTTACCTTTAAGTAGGAAACCGAGTATTATTTCAGAAATAGATTACTGTGTATCTTTGTATAAGCCTTAAATCTGCTTTCCTGAGAATGCTGATATGTTCTGTAAAAAGTATATTTTGTGCCCTATTTACACTTGTAACTTTAGCTCACACTGTATAAATTAGAAGACAGACTGCTAAAGACTGAGTGCAGACTTCAGAATGTTTCTCCTCTTTTTTTTTTTTTTTTCCTCCCCTAAAGCTGAGCTCATCTTTAAAGTGTCTTTTTTCCATCTTTATCTTCGGGCAGTAGAGCTTATTAGAATATTAGGTCAATCTTCTTATAAATATGCCTTGTCATTTAAACCATTCTTTTTTCTTTTCCTTGCTGGAAATCTCACTGTTACCATCTTCTGTTGAGTAATTATTATAGATGGATTAGTAAAGACCAATCCTGAATTTTCCATTTAATGAGAGGCCTGGTCGAACCAAAGGGAATGATTATTTGTGTTCTCCTTCCCCATCCCCCATTATGGGACATAATCCTATGGAAGCAGTATATGAAAAAAAGACTAGAAAGCAGTTTTTTATAGTTTATCACATAAAATTGATTTAATAAACAATTTATAATCTTTTTGAGTTCATAATATTTTAGGTAATAACTTGTTTTTAAGACAATTCATTTCTTTTAGCAACCACCTCTCACTTTTTCCCATCATGTAGTTTTCCCTATAGTCTTATTCTTTTCCAAGTATTGTCTAGTCTATGACCATTTTCTTTAAACAATTGCTAAACCTTCTGACACGGAACAGAGAAACACCGCACTTTGTTCTTGCCCCTGCAGTCTCCCAGCACCCTGTGTGGCTGAGATTTCTTTCTTAGTGTGGGCAGGTCTTTGTTTCTCTTGGCTTTTCCAGTGATCTTTACTCTGAGATGTGGAAACTCTTGATCAATCCTTCAATCTGAAATGCCATCAAAAACATCTCAGAAAAAAGCAGATGTCTTCATCCAACTGCACAATCTGCATGTGTTTATTATTTATCAAGCATTTGTATATCTTAGGAAAAAGAAAGCCCTACCCTTGATTTGACTGTGTTTTCATAAAAGATTTTTAAAAAGATGGTATGAAGTTGCTTTTCTCAGAAAAAACTATGTTCCTCTAACACTCTTTTTTATTACTTCCAAACTTTCATGGCATAAGGGAATGTAATGACAGACAAATGATCTAAATAAATAATAAATATAGCTCCTACATTAGATGCCTCAACATCTGGTAAATTTACATGAAGAAAACATCAGAATTTTTATAAGAATCTCTGTTTAGTCACTGAAACTAATCTTTAGGATCTAAACAGACATATTTAAGTTCAGCTATTATCCTACATATTTCAAGGGATAGCACTGCAAGGGGAGCATGACAGCATGCTTGGATTACTGCAGCAAAGGAAACTTGATCCCATGTCTTTATCTGTCAGATATGCAAGTTCTCATTGACATATACCATATGGAAATTTATGTGTGTTTTAGGACCTAATACTGTCAAATCAGTCTCCCTATGAAATAAAATCCTTTTCTCTACATTAAATAACTGATTAAGAGAAAATATAACAGGAGATGATCTGAAAATACCTTCAACTTCATTCTGCACAGATTATGATTTCTTGAAAGTGCTGTGATAAATGGTTAAACAGTATAATCAAAATGAACTGATTTAAAATGCTTAATGAGGTGCAGATGAAAGTGTTTGCAATGCTTTTTAAAAAATACAAAAATCTGCCTATGGAGGGAAGATTAAAGCAGGGCCTAAAAGTAAAAATTAAAAAGAAATCACCAGCAAAAAAATATTTTTATAAAGAATCATACGTTCTAACATATTGTTTATTAGGGATTTGCTATAAATCATACAGTATGTGAGCTATTATATACTGCTAACGGAATTTGCCTGTGCCTTGCTCTTCTGTGAGCTGTATTCTAAAGATAATCTTAAAATATATATATAGTACACATCTATAGGTAACCCTAGATTAAACAAAAAAAAATAAAACAGATTTATTAAAGTCACAGTGCTGTTTTATTCTTAAACACAGATACAAAAAAGAGGCAAGCAGACACAAATTAAGAACCAAAGTAGAAATCAGAAGGACAGAGTAGAGCTAAGCTTTATCAGATGGCTGTCTGCTCCTGACAAATGCTGACATTCACAGCTACTGCTTTCCAAGCACATTCTCCCTCTCTTGCACCCAAGATCCTTCCAGATCCAAGGTATGGCTTTGTTTTGGTATGAGCTTACTGCATGGGGAAAAGGATGATGATGATGACAACAAACAACACCCCTTCCAAATGTATAAATGCTTTTACAAACTGTAAAAAATACCTGTTTCTTTTAGAGCACAAATTTGTCTTAAAATTTCTCTGATGCTCACACTAGCAATCACATACTCCCCCTGTCATGGGTTAGCAAAGCATAGTCCCGGAAGGGATGTCCTTGCAAAGGGGTGCTTACAGCTTCCTCTGGGACCTGACAGAACCTATCAGCTGTCCAGTTTGAATATGGACAATTCTTTAAGCCACTTAAAGTTGTGACCACCTCTGTGATCCACACTTAAGAATAGACAGACTCCCCCCCCAAGCTCTCTCTCGTTTCCGGTGCTGGGACAGGTGGATGTGGGCCCCGTGTGGGGGCCAGCGGGCCCGGCCAGGCCCTGCTTGGGCCAGGCCA
>NW_008238983.1:2159396-2168480 GCF_000691975.1 Corvus brachyrhynchos | reverse complement strand
GGGAAAAGCTGCAAGTCGGGGGAAGGGACTCACATGCGAGCAGAGAGACTCCTCTTCCTAAATGGACTGAAAAATATTTGGAAGTGGGCGGCTGTCTCGTTGTGATAATGTTTTCATAGCACGAGCAAGAAGAGACTTCTCTTTCTAAATGGACTAAACAAGGTTATTATGGAAGTGGTAAACAGACTGAACATCTTAAAGGTTGTCTTTTTACATTGTCACTTGGAGAAGGGAAGAAGGTGGGGGGAAGAGGCAAGTTCTGAAGGTGTGGTATAATTTCTTTTTCCCTCTTTTAGGTCAGTTAATAAACTTCTTTATATTCTTTCAAGTTTGGTGCCTGCTTTGTGTTTCTCCTAATTCTTATCTCACAGAAGATAAACAGTAATGAGTATTTTGGACCAAACCACTACACTAAATTGGTGTTTCTGCTCGGTTACGAACCAAACCCGCGACACCCCCTTAACAAAATATCTCGTGTAGTCCATGTACATTACTAAACGTATCATGGTCATCTAGAGAATTACTGAGCTTTTAAGGTCATCATTCACAAATGTATTTGATATAGATTAATCCAAGCTTAAATCATAAATACTCCCCTGTGTATCTTAAAAACACAGGCAGGTTTTTCTTGACAGAACTACTGGTTTTAAAAGATACCCTAAGACAAGTTTCTATAGATTATGCAGAATTTATGTACAGTGATTCCTGATTTTATTTTACTCGAATAAAGCATAGTTTAATGATCTGAATGTGTTTCTCTGTTAACCCTGAGATACTGCAGGTCTTATAATTTTCTAATGATATTAAGCTTTTCTTCATCATTTAGTATTTACCCATGTCATTTTTCTTTATTCCACTAATGTAATTACTGTTTTCTCACTCAATTACAAAAAAGACACTAAAATGCTAAAATGAATATGTTAATTTTTAAAAACTGTTGAGAAAGGAAAATTCTATATATGTCATGCAAAAAAACCAAAAAATGAAAAACCAAGAATCCAAAACTATTTGCAGCATTGAGAATCTAGCCCATTATCTGGTATTACCACCAAGTTAAACAGATTTTTATCAATTTACATTCTAGTAAAGAAATTCCAAAATATAAAATTCTGAATGTATTCTTAAAGAAAAATCTTATATTTTCCCCAGAATCTGGAAAAATCAAAGATGACTAATAGGAAAACTTGTATAGAAAGTTCTCCAACTCTCTATATGGGTGAAACCTTGACATGGACTGATAAAGAAGTAATATATTTTTTTCTGCAGTTTCTCTTTACTCAACAATAATTTTATAGGTGAGTGAGCAGAAGAATACACCTTTTTCATGGAGCTCAGCATTCTTAATCTGCGGCAGAAGAGTTGTAAGAAATTATATTATTGTATAATATTATCAGTAAATCTAAGGATTTGTGGTTTTAATTTTTTTTCCCCTGACCTTGTAGAAACACCTGTGTTGCAAGCTTGTTATTTTGTTAAGGTTGAGTATTTACAGTTCACCTATATTTCTACTTCACTTTGTCAAGTTACACTGGGTTGCTATTCTGACAGGAAATAATCATGAAATTAAAGAGTTATTTCTTTGATTTCCATAACCAGCAGTGGGCCAAGTAATTTCATTTATGTGATAACATACAAGAGCTATAAGCTTTCATAAAAGAGAAAATTACAGAGTACTGTCATTTTTTCTGTGGAAGAATTGCTCTTATTTAAATAGCTTCAAATTTATAGAATAATGTAATTTTTCTCTCTCAACTCCAAATACATCCACAAAGTAAACAGACACACAGAAATGCAAATCCACCACAAGTAATGAGAAACTATCTAGAATATTAAATGAGATCATGTTATTACAAATGTAGAAACAGGTCAAGTTAAATGTGCACAGACCTAGTGAAATTAATAGGTATATGCTAATTTCTATCATCCAATATTTCTAGCCATGAATCTTTCTTAGCTTATGCAGATTTCCTTTCTATATCAAAGCAATACATGAAGTTCTTTTCTGAAAGAGAATGAGTAAGGGACAGGAACTAAAAGAAAATAATCATCATAAACTATTTAAAATTAGAATCACAGAAATAGTGTGAAAATAATGAATATCCAGAAAATGTTCAAGAAGGAATGCCCAGGGAGCTAAGGTATTTTTCAGACAACAGGTTTATCCGAGAAGAAATTATGAAGAACAATGTTGCCAAAGTAGTCAAGTATATGTTGTTGACAAAAAAGGAATTGCTTCTGAAAAATACTTCCTTTTATATGCCTTTTACCACAGGAAAAATGTTAGCCTTGGGAAAGGGTAATGCATCTTGTTCCTGTATCAATACAATTATTAATACATTATTATTGACACTTTCACAGATAGAAATTTTTCAAATGTGAAAAAATCCTCTTCATTCTTTTGTCCCAAGCTTTCAAAACTTCAAGAGAGGTTGAACATTAAGCTGAGTCTAGCTTTGTATGCGCCTGGATCTTGTGGGATATGTAAGAATGCACATTTATTTTGCAGTGTACATTCGTCTTGCAGAACCCTTGTTTTGCAACCAATGCTGGCAGATGGTGACTTGTCTCCTGATGGTCTTTGCAGAAAGCTTGTTGTAGGTTGGTACCTCAACAGATACGAGCAAAATACCCATGAGCACAGAATGTTTGGGCTAATTTTCTAATGGTTTCCCCAATTGCATTTTAATTAAAAAAATTAAAAAAAAGGTCTCTCATGGCCCAGGGGCCACTCAGGTGAGAAGAAACATGGGCCCTAATTCTGCTTTTAATTATATTTTTGTATGTTCTTTGACCTCAAAGCAGTTTCTTAGACAAGGATCAAGGGTGCAATTTAACAATATCAGAAACAGAATGAAGTTCTTCAGACACTAAATGTACCTGGCAAAATTTATGTGTTAAGAACTTCAATCAAAAAAAGATAAAAGAATTCATTTCAGAAACACTGGTGTCGGCAATCACCTGGCCTATTGTGATATTTTTAAACATAAGGAATAAAAATGTTTTCATTTGTAAAGCCCTGTTGATCTGATAAGATCAACCTCTTATTGAGATGCATGGGAGAATAAGAGTGCAGTGACATTTTTATAGTCAGTATTCAGATAATAACTTCTTGAAGCATGAGATTATGCCATGATCAAGGGCCTTCAGTCCAGTGAAAGTTCAGGAGGAGTTCATGAATGCTAAGAAGATAAAAGTAGGAGATTGAAGGAAGGTGGAAAGGATGACAGATTAAAACAGTGATTGGAACAACCTGGTAAAAGAAAGATCAATATTAGCTGAGGAAGAAAAAAGAAAGGAAGAAGAAACACTGAGTTTGTAAGAATTACTACTCTGAAGAGAAATAGGATTAGGAAATTGTTTACTAAAACAAAAAAAAAAAAATAGTATTAAATCTTCATCCTATGAAAACAAACCATATGTCAGGCAACTATTATATACATATTCCTTACATAGGACACTAAATAAAAAGGAAGGATTTGAAAACATACTGTAAATTTAGTGACTGTTGAAAGGGGTTGGAGACAAAACAATGTGCTTTATTTCCTTCAAAAAGCATGCTATTTATTCTCATATCAGCAAGCTACATCTGTCTACTACAAGATCTGAGCATATTATTCAGAATAGGTGACTTTTCTCTTACTAGTTTTCAAGGTTATAACCTGGAAATGCTTTCTAACCTCTTTTCAATGTTCATTTGGTAATTTTCAATGTATGTTTTCTCAGAGAATTCTGATCTTTATGGGGGATTATTTTTACACAGGCAGTTCAAACTCTGGTCCCTCCAGCAATCTCAGTTTCTACTCATCCTCTTTGTAGGAGGAGATCAGTGTTTATAAACTTCCCATTACAGTGTGTTGGTCAACAAGAAAGGCACATGGACATTTATGTTTATTAGTAAATTTTTAGCAGAGTAATAGCTAAAATGGTCTAAGCTTTAAAACTCTCCAGTGCCAGCTGGAGAATCAGAAAATGTGTATGAGGCTTTAATTAACCGTAAAATCTGAAGTGAGTTGCATTGCATGATACCTGGGGATTTCAGTGAAGAACGTACATATGTTCTCTCTGCTAATTGAAGATGAGCTGCATTTTAAGGGATTACATCCCCTGAGGTTACAGAGACAGAGAGAGCAGAAGATAGGCGAAGAATTTTAAAGGCCTAAAGTAAACTTTCTGTTAATAGTCTGCCCTTTGCAAGCAAAGTATATTAACAGTTTATCTTTAAGCTGATTTACTGCATGCTGTGTAAATTTTTTATGGAAATGGGAATGCAGTACAGAAAGGAAAAATACTTTTTCTTCCTAGACATAAAATATAAAATTTGAAAGGCTTATAGTTCTCTGACAAAGCTCATACTTCATTTTTTCATTAAGCACTGAGATCTTTTTGTTCATTTCTTTTTAAGAGGTTATAGAAGCAGATTAAATGGAAAGTAAATTAATCCTGGCCGTAAACTCATCTACAACATAATGGACAATTACAACACTCCAGTGGCAGGGTGGTACTGAATTGTCTCTTTGAAAGTTGCACAAAAGCCAGTAGGTTGCATGGAGATTTCAGCTTGCAGAAGGGACAAATTACAGTACCTTGTCCCAAAAGGGTTCTTAAAGCTCTATGCTGGTATTGGCTGGAGTAGAGTTAATTTCTGTCACAGTGAACGGGGCTGTGTTTTAGATTTTGCTGCACACAGGTTTAATAATATGGAGATGGTTTTGTTACAGATGAGCTTTGAAAGGGTGTGATGATCAGAAGAGTTGCTTGAGGACTAGAAGAAAACAAATGCCATCCCTGTCTTCAAAAAAAACCAGGGAGGGACCTACCAGCCAGTCAGCCTCACCTCAATCCCTGAAAAGGTGATCAAGCACCTCATTCTGGAGGCCATCTCTATCCACACGGATGACAAGAAGGTGGTCAGAAGCAGTCAGGATGGATTCACTAAAGGTAAATCATGCCTGACCAACCTGGTTGCCTTATACAATTAAATGACTACCTAGATGGATGAGGGGAGAGCAGTGGATATTTTCTACCTCAGCTTCAGCAAGGCTTTTGACACTGTCTCTCACAACATTCCCACAGGCAAACTCAAGAAGTGTGAACTGGATGAGTGGACAGGAGGTGGATTGAGAGCAGTCTGAACAGCAAATCCCAGAGGGTTGTGATCAACAGCATAGGATCAAGATGGAGCCCTGTCACAGGTGGTGTCCCCCAAGGTTCAATACTGGCCCAGTATTGTTTAACTTACTCATCAGTGACTTTCATGAAGGGGCAGAGGCCTCCTCAGCAAGTTCACTGGTGGCACAAAGCTGGGAGGAGTGGCCAATACCCCCGAGTGCTGTGCAGGCCTTTAGAAGGCCTTCAACAGGTTGGAGAGATGGAGATGGGCAGAGTGGAACTTTCTGAAATTCAACCAGAGCAAATACAGGGTCTTGCACCTGGGGAAGAATAACCCCATGCACCAGGACAGGCTGGGGGCTGACCTGCTGGAAAGCAGCTCTGCAGAGAAGGACCTGGGGGTTCTTCTCCCTGGAACAATCTGTCCATGAACCAGCAGTGCCCTTGTCTTCAAGAAGGTCAATGGTGTCCTGGGGTGCATTTGGAAGAGCATTGCCAGCGGGTAGAAGGAGGTGATTCTTCCCCTTTTCTCAGTCCTGGTGTCCAGTTCTGGGCTGCTCATTTCAAGAAGAAACTATCAGAGAGGGTCCAGTGGAGGGCAACAAAGATGATTAAGGAACAGGAGTATCTGTCTTATGAGGAAAGGCTGAGAGAGGGGCCTGTTCAGTCTCGAGAAGGAAGGACATTTGTCCCTTCTCAAGAAGGGACATAATCAATCTCTATCAGGATCTGAAGGGAGGGTGTCAAGAGCATGGATCCAGTCTCTGCTCAGTGATGCTGAGCAATAGAACAAGATGCAGTGGGCAGAAACTGATGCACAGGAAATTCCACCTGAATAGAAGGAGAAGCTTCTTTACTGTGTGGGTGACTGAGTACTGAACAGATTGCCCAGAGATTGCCTGTGAAGTCTCCCTCACTGAAGATATTCAAGAACCATTTCAATGCCATCCTGTGTGATGCTCTCTAGGATGACCCTGCTTCAGCACAGAGGTTGGAATTACCCACTGTCATCCCTTCAAAGCTTACCCATTCTGTGATTCTGTGAATTCTACTGAGGAGCAAAGCCTCAGTTGTGGATAGCAAAGCACTGGTATTTTAAGTTTGCAGGAAAAGAAGATATATGAAGGGGCTAAGAAAATGAGAGTAAGTGGAGATTAAACTGAGTTGAATCTTCTTTCTTGATTAAGTATATTGGGGCAGAAATATGAGGGAGAAAGAATTAGATGGAACAACTTAGAGAATATGTCTCTAGTGTTTCTTCAGCTAGGAGGGTAGTAGTAGTTGGTGAGTTGTTTGTATCCATCTCTTTTTCCCAAAATCTGGTGTGCAACTGAGATGAATAACCACTGAACTTGGGTGTGTACCTGGTTCAACTGAGTCTATTATACAGAAATGCGTTGTGGATATGCAACATTTTGCAAGCTGCAGGCAGTTCTAGTGCACAGTTGACCCAAGACAAGTGTGCATTTTGCATAGTGTATGGCTGCAGTAATCAGGGCATTGCTCAGTGTGCAGCATTTTTCGGAACACCACTGTCAAATCACATGCACATTTGAGACACAACTTCCTTGTAGTTTCTAGGTGGAAATTGAATAGAATACGACTAGTAACTGACTAAGATAAATGAGTAAATATCTTTATGTATAATTCATTGTGAAAATAAGTACCTAATAATTACTGCACCTTCATTTATGTCCGAAAAATAATTGCATTTTGTCTTACTGTTGAAACAGTTTTGGAAATGATGAAGAAAATATTGTCTGTAAAATCTAAAGTAGTATGTGGCTGCTGGAAAAAGAAGCACCTTGTTAAGATATAGCCACTCCCCATATTACCTATTATTCCAAATGGTGCTATATTAAAACAGAAAAGATTGAGGAAAAGTGAAGAAACAGAGTGTCTCTGTTCAGGACATAAAATATTGAATACAATCTGAAAAAGAAACTGCATACATTTCCTTTGTATTAAGTATTTGAGACATAGAAGATGAACACATAAAGCAGCTCATATAATATTTAGCACAAGAACCCCTAATTTAGCACAAGAATCCCTGGGGAGGTTAATGAGCTGACTTCTATTAACTTTAGCAATGCTATACAAGCATAGGATCTGCTCCCTAACCTATAAACTCATATTTCTTGCATTCTTACTTATAAGTCAGAAAGAAAAACAATATGTCATGGACACTTCATATACTCTATACGTTCCTGCTTTTCTAAACATGGAAGAAGAGTCACAACTATTCCCATCCACCTTACTTCTAGACTTCCTCACAGACATTGAAAATTTGATGTCACTATTGTTTGTTCAAAATCATACTTTTTTGCTTATAGTGCTATTGGCTATATATCTTTTTCCTGTATAACTGTGGTTTGAAAGACAAAACCTGTGATAAGTAAACCTAACTGTTAAAATTATGGTATCCTTTCTTTTTAAATTTTATTTTAAAAATATCTGACACCTGCTGACTGGCTGGCCATGTAATTGCCTCTTTCATTTAAGTCTTACCTCTGGAGAAGGATCAAGAGCAGTATATAAGTTCAAGTGAAGCTTCCATGGCAGCAGTGTATAGCACGCAGCACCTGGGCTTCTGCCTGATTGAAATCCCTGACTATGCAGAGACATGAAGCTCTTTTGAAGCTGAAATCAAAAGGTCATTCAATGATCAAGGTGTGCATCCGTCCTCCCTCCAGTAATAGAACACTGAGATCTCCTAGGGAGGTCTCCTCTATCTTTTGTTCTCTTCTACCTTTGAACCATTCACAGGAACCTATCTGCCCTTCTTAGTTACAGAATAAATGTCTTGTGCTTTTCAGACATGCAGAGGTTTTGGTATGCAGCTTGCAAGACCAGGAAAGCCAGACACCATTGTACTAGACATGGAGTTTGGCAGTTGCTGAACTTGAGAGAATTCTTCATTCTTTGCATCTCATTAGGGGAAGGCAGGATATCCTTGAGCATCAATGATTCTGTCAGAAAACAAGGGCATATTTACATATAATTTGCATACTCTAAATAGTTGTGCTCTCCTCATGGATCTTGCATAGAAAATGCATATCGTCTGACATAATGTGCCAAACAGAAGAAAGTTTGCTTAAGTTTCATTAAAAACCTGAATTTTGATTACTTGTTGACATGCTAAACAGTGTTCTACAATCAAAAAGGTATTTCTCTAAGTATTTAGATTACAGCAATAGTGTAATTATAATAAGCAGTTAAACTTTACAGGCACTGAGAGGGTACAATGCTAGCTAACTTCCAAGTCCTAGAAAAAAGTTAAAAATTAAAAAATACTACAAAGAATTTTATAAAAGAATTTACAGAAATAGAACTATTAATCCATAAAATTGTTTTCCTGTACATATTCCAATTTAATGGATCCATATGCATGTTCTCAGATAAAAGAAATTAAGTGTTGAAGAATACTCTTCAAAGTAGCTTATCCAGGCAGTGATTAAAGTTATGATTTCCTATATAATATTTCAGCAATTCTAAAGGTGTAAGGAAAGAGACTTAATCCTGGAGGAAACAAGAAGCAGGATCAGGACTGATGGTTTTAAAGGTGAAAGAGAGTTGCAGACATGAATTTGGAAGAAAAACAGATGAAGAGTAGTTTCAAAGTTGAACTTATAGTTCTGGCAGGAACAGGCAAGAGAGCCATTATTGGAGGGGAAAGTATATTCATACTAGGTAGGACACTGAAGGTGGCTGCCCTAGGTAAGGTGAGCCCCTCTGTTAACTTACAACTTGTTATCCTTAGTTTCTTGACATCCCCAGATGCTTGACATCCTTGTCTTTCTCTTTTCTGTTCTCCTTTGGTGGCTAACACACCTAAGACAGTTAAAGTTTCTCCTCATATTTTTCTTTTTTCTTTGCTTTTTTTTTTTCCTAAACCCAGGAAAAGCTCAAGTGTGGCCCTCTTCCTCTGAAAAGGATCTCTGTGCTCTTGATTCAGTCCCACCCTATCTTCCTGCT
>NW_008238983.1:2142364-2159363 GCF_000691975.1 Corvus brachyrhynchos | reverse complement strand
TGCTGAGATTAGTGACTTTTCTGTAAGGGCACCTCTTTTCTTCATTTCTGTCATCTTCTTTGCACCTTTCACCCGCTTTCTTTGTAACTCTTAAGAGAGAAAAAGAAGGGGCTGAGTAAAGAGGCCAGACAAAATGATCTTATGACACTAACTCTTCTTCGAAACACCATGATTTGAATTCCATGATTTTTGGAAAGTACAGAGCCATCCACTGCAATTTTTTTTTTTTATGGCAATAGTATTGTCCCCGTATCTGCATAAAATCAAGGAGAAACATCTGTGGTTCTCTGAGACAGCAGAGTCAGAGGCAATTGGTTTTCAAACAAATATGTATAATATTCTGCCCTGTTCTGAGCTGCTGCTGAAGGCTTACCATGGCCATATCAAACAAAGGCAGCTGCTAATTGCTTTTATCTATTTTCACCTTTTTTCTTCCATGTGTATGCATTTTTAGTTCTGCAATCTTGTGCTATTCTTACTCACTAAGCAGTAACAAACACAAGTAAAGTGTGTTTGTTCTAGAAAGGAGGTGTCATATTTTAGAATCTACCTTGTGCAACTCCAATGATGAGGATGAGCACTCTCTGGTACTGCCCACAGCAAGGACATAATGCTCATTTCTTACAGTATTCCTATTTCTGAGATTTGTCATCTGCTCTAATTTACATTTTTGCCTGAATATATCTTTGGAAAAGATGACTTTTTTTTTTCCGGTTTGCCGCATTACAGTGATTACCTATATTCTAGAGATTGTGACAGCACACTGTGTTTCCTCTCTTTGTTCATCCCTTAAGTGCAATCTACTCTCCACTAAGTAGAAAAAGGAAGTTTTCACACTGTTGGGATTCCCTCACTAAAAAAGCATTGAGATAAATTTGAGGGAGAGAAAAACTTCTCCACTGTCACTACAAAACAGTTTATATTCTTCAAAATACTGAAGTGTATGCTGATGACAGGCTAAATTTTAATCTATGCTCAAAACAAAGAAGAAAACAGAAATACGCTAAAAAAATGAGCAGTGAATATTATCTGCTATCACTGTGGGGCCATTGCACTGAACAAGCAAAACACACACCCTTGATTATAGAGGTTGATTGAGACATTTTCCAGCTGCTTTGTTTGCATGCAAAACACATCCTGGTTTTTCAAAGTGACTAAAAATGAGAAAAGACAAATTCAAAATTCAAAATCTCATGGGATTTTTTGAGAAAGCTTCTGTACATGACATGCAATGATAATGGATAAAGCAGCAATAAAAAAGATGGTCATGAGTAAGAAAGCAAGCAGTTTTGTATTTGTGATGTATGGATGATGATATGCATGTCTGAAGAGTTGATTAGACTACATAATGTAGCTGTTGCACAAGCAGCTAGAATTTAAATATATGATTATATAAATCTGAAAGTGAACAACTATAAAAAAATCATCTCTGTGATGATTTCATTAAAATGAAATGTGTAGGTTTATTTATAACAACCAAACCAAACTCAGAGTACCAGCATTTGTATTCCATGGAGTTTCCTTTCCCTGGTCCTTGAGACCTGGCTACTGGCCACCCACTCCCTTCTCCTCTTTCATGTGCCCTCTGTGAGATGCTGACCTTTGTCTGTCTCATGTATTCTCCTGACATCCTACAATCCCTTACAAGCTCGTCTTCATGAGCAGACCCACTTGCTTCCCAGGAAAACTACAACATCCTCCAAAGCAGAGGTCCTTCCATAATAGCCAAACAGTCAGTGATAAAGTTGACAGGGACTTCTGAAGACTGTCTAATCCAGCTCAGGACAGGGTCCAGTTGACTTTTGAATGCCTCCAAAAATGGAAACTTCACAGTCACGCCAAATAACCTGTTTGACCACTCTACAAAATAATTTTCTCATGTTTAAAGGAACTTCTTGTATTTCAGTTTGTACTTGTCTTTTGTACTGTCACTCAGTACCACTGTAAAGAGCCTGGCTGCTTATTCTTTAATCGGGTACTTTTATATATTGACAAAGTCACCATGCCATAAAACCTCACTACCCTAAATGAAGTATAACACCAAGGGGAATCAGTGGGAACAACTGAGAATCAAATATAGATGCTATAAAAGACTGGGTTTGTTTGTTTGTTTGTTTGTTTTCCGAAGTCCTTTGAAACACCCTGATTTCAGACCTTATCTGAAAATTTCCAATATAAATAATTAATTCCTTCACCAGAAACTATGTGTCCACTCAGAGAAATCCACAAAGCTTTGCACCTTCTGATAAAGACCAGTTACAAAGTCTACCTGTGGTGTAACTTTCAGTTAGAGTTTCTAGAAAGGCTCCTTCACTTTCAGAAGACACAGACCTACTGCTTATTTACAAAGGGAGATTATACATAGGACCCTGGGACCGTATACTATACTAGTCTGTGTTTAAACCCTCTGAATAATGTAGTATCAATAATGTCAGTTGACCATTCCCTCAGTCATAATGTCCTTGGATAACTGAAGATCAGATAGTTCATTTCTCTGTAGGCTTCTGCCTTCCTGACTTCAGACATATCCAAAGATCTTTCTTGTATCACATAGTGGGGCATGTATCCTGATCTTCAGCTACTTCTTTTTCTGAACCTGTGACTAGACATAAGCTGCAGCAATATGACCACGAACACTGAACAATGATCTCACAGAATGAAAAGCTTGTTGTTCTGTTTGTCATCTGGTATGTCAACAAGCAAAATCAGCCAATAATTTCTCCATTTTATGTGTACAACTCTTACAGAAAAGTATTCAATGTGAGAATTTCTGTGGCTAAGGCATAAATATTTATACCCATATAACCAAGTTTTATAGTTATGGAGGACGCGGTGAGAAATTATTAAAAAATCCTGAAAGCAAAAGATTGGGTTGGTGACCAAAGCCTACCGGAGCCTTTTTTTATTTGAATGTAGAGACATTAACCTCTGATTATTTGAATCCCTGAACTATCTTCACTTCACTTCAGTGTGAGGAAACATTTTCTGGGAAAAAAATCTGTGGATGACAAGGATGGTGTGAATGCTTAATTTACAGAACTAGAAAAGAGCTTCACATATATGCACAGGTAAACTCAGCTATGCAAATTAAGCTGGAAGAAACCAATTTTGCAAAAGCTAATATTGAACAGAGATATGACGATATTATATCAATTCTTGAGGCCTCCGTAACTATTCCAAATGCAATGGAAATGCAAATTTAAGATGGTTCCAGGTGCATGGTTCTGTTTTCAGACACGATCAGCTGATTACTCATCATCATCTGTTGCAAGCCAGCTGTCAGCTCACACAGAGAGTATTGAAGTCAGTTTGGCTGAGCAAACAGAGTTATTTCTGAACTGAATGTCAATTGGGTTCCAAAGCAGTGAAAGTAATAAAAGTGGTGATGTCAGTAACAGCAATCAAGCTGCACAGAGAAGGTTTATTTCCTTGACCTAGATCATATTAAACCACAGCTTTGATTAACAATGAGACAATTTCTGCTTCACAGGTTCAGGCTTCTACTTACATATTAGGACAAAACTGTATTATTGGTAGATCAGAAAGAGTAGGGAATTGGTTTCAAAAAAAAGAGAATATAATTACTTCATTTGTCTACTTTTTATTAAAAAGAGAAAAATTCATTACCACATTAAATGCAATGTTTCTTTTACTTTTCTTTTCCCCCATGGATTTCACAGTAAAGGCACAAGAGTGCTAAATATAACTGTTTTAGAAACCTCAGCAGATAAAGGTGCATGGGTGTAATGGAGTATATGTTCTGTAAATTCTGATTCATTTGGACACATATGCCTGTAGATTCTATTCGAGAAGGACAGCTCTAGTGCTTTGTTCAGGAAATGCTGATCACACTGCAAATGTACAGAGCAATTGTATGTTACTTGTATAATAGGCAATCAAATCAATCACATTCATATTTGTCACTTCCAGAGCAGTTGCAGGTTGTCTGGAATTGCTATTAATTTCTCAGCTGCTCATTTGGAAATGCCAGATATGGATAGAAAGTTCTCAAAATCTGCCTGAACAAAGGAATGTGTCAGGCAACTTAAACAGCCCTTTTGAGTCTTGAGTAACCATGAGCAACACTGAAAGAAATACAAAAGCAACAAGTCCATGGGTTAAGAAAGTGTAAACTAAGTAATGAAGACAGTTCTAAAAACTTGAACCTATATGGGACTATTTAAGAATTAATTTCAGATTGACAGCCACACGAAATTAATGCCTCCATTAAAAAACCACAAACATATCAAATAAAACCAAAAATCCCTAGACAAATATTTGAAAATATTTTCTTAACTTCCTAATTTTGACGCAAACCTCATTATACAGTCTGAGTAATAATTTTTTTCAATCTGTCGGACTGATAGCTCTACAATGTTCATGTGAGTAATAAGCTTCTTTGCAATGGAAAAAACAGAATATTTATTACTCTCACATACTCAAGGGGATGAACTTTGCTCATTAGCTTTCTAAAATAATGTATCAATATACTTATTTTTCTTAGAGCTCTTCTTTTCCACCACCATTTCAAAAGTCAAAATGGAAAAAGAGAAAAACCATTCATATCAGACAGGACATGCTACAGATAAACCATTATTAACCCTCTCCTGATGCACTGAAAATCCATCAACACCAAAAGGATATTGGTCGGACTTTGAAATAGCATAATATGCAAAAATTGTAAGTGTTACTAAACATGCTTTAGAAAAAAAATATATCTCCTCACAATAT
The DNA here is from genome assembly GCF_000691975.1 of Corvus brachyrhynchos. NCBI lineage: Eukaryota > Metazoa > Chordata > Aves > Passeriformes > Corvidae > Corvus > Corvus brachyrhynchos. The sequence goes on along the minus strand of NW_008238983.1, from coordinate 2,154,632 downwards.
TCACTTAGATTAAACACTCGTCTGGCTGTATTCTTAATCACCTGACCTAACTGCAAGGGGGTCATTTAGCATATGTTTCAAAGTGATACTCAGGTAGATGAGGTCACCAAGAAAAGCATCTGTTTCATATCACAAATAATAATTAAACAATTAAAATAGTGAGGTACCTCCGGGATTTGTGTGGAGTCCCTGGTTAAAATTCCACAAACTAAATCAAGTTATGATTACGCTTAATTTTCATGCCTCTGAAGAAGCTTAATTGCTTTCTGGCTACTGTTGATGCCTGTAGAATCCCTACAGACTGCTTAGCCAAAACAAATATTTTTCACTAGTCTAATGCCACAGACACAAGAAGCAATGGCTTTCTTTAGGGTCTAGAAAGAAAAAAATGCTGCATGGATATCTAAATGTCCTTATAGGAAAAAGTACTTGAGAAGTTCCTTGCTTACTTCTCATAATTTCACCTATGGTGGTTATCCTACCATACAGGTTGAGTAAATGTGGAGCGAGAAATGGCAACAAATACCTACTAAAAACATTTACCATGTTAAATGTCAGATTACTGTTCTGTGAATTTCAAAAGTATTATTTGGATGTTGGATGTTTTGTTTCTGGTTTGTTTTTTTTTTTTTTTTCCCAGACCAGAAGGAAGATCTTTCATTTTTGCCTGAAACAGTTGCAAAATTGTTATAATAACAGTAAAATGAAATTAATGCTGAGAACCAAAGTAAATTGATTTTGATTTTATCTTGATTCTTGTTTTTTCTAAATGCACAACAGAGCAAGATTTAGCTAATTTTATGTAGCATCTGGATGTCAACAAAAGTGCATTTTTAAATTAAAATGATATTTGAATGGACATAACTTACCTAGAATAAATAGTTAAGAAAATAAAAATAAGATACAGTAGCAATTGCTGTTTGGAGTAAGTGTTGGTTTTCATGGCTCCTCTGTGTCTTTTTACAGTCTGCAGGATTTACTTCTGGGAAAGACATAGGAAATTTCACAATAGGCATCTATAGTTGAACTCATGCTTAGTTGAAGTTGCTTCTCTGACAATCAGAAGGCAAGGCATAATTTGAATCACAGGAAGTCAGGGAATTCAGATTTCACTCAGTATTGTATAAGTATGGAAATTTTAATATAATATGTGTTTCAGTGGTACAGGTATACTATTAAATTTTGTTGGTTTAATGAAATTTTGTGGTAGAAAGTTCCACAAAATAATTATCTGCCACAAGCATACATTTTTAAAAAAAGTTCTGAAGGATGAACTTAACTGAAATGTTTTATTATTACTATTCCAGGAGAGCAAGATTCCATTTATGTTCTTGAAATTGTCTATTTTTTTTTGCTTCTTTCCTGTCCTGTTTCAAATCAAATTATTCAGTCATTTTATTTGCTTTTTACATGGCAGTCCTTATCAAGCCTCTGATACAATCATGTTATTTCTATTATTTGAATACACATATTTAAGTTCCACAATAAAATTCACTATTCTGAGTGGGAATATGCTATTGTTTTCTATGTTATACATTATGTAAACTGTATTCAGACCTATTTATTTATTTATTCTTCATTTTAGCTTTTATCTATTATTTGTTAATCCGTCTGTGGTTCATTTCCACCATTGCAGAGCGCAAAAATGTTTTTGCTGAGCAATATAGACAGGAACACTGATAATTCTTTTGACATATTTAAAATTCAATAAATGAATGCCAATTTTTTTTCTCTCCTCTGGATGCTTTCTTGCATTGATGAACAGAAAAATTCACATGCCAGCATTTTCCCATTTCTCCAGCTTTACCAATTCCAGTAATGTCTTCTTGTTTCTATTAAATGGTAGCATACCAGCCAATTTTCATTAGAGAAGTCAATTTCATGATAATTTTATGATGATGACACTGAATTATAGCATACATGTATTTTCATATCATGTCTGAATTTATTTGCACTCTTTCGTATCTTTGAAAGGATTCTAGTCAGCTACATCACTATAGGACTGACTGTGCTCAAGGACTTGGTATCTTTCCTCTGGCTGCTGGCATTTTGTTCTATACTTTACTAGATGGTTTTGAAACTAGAGTTCTTTCTTTTTATTATTTGCAGAAATAAACATGAGGTAGAGAACAAAGAATGATTTTGGAATGATAAAAATTAATTCTTCCGGCTTATTAACAGCCTTTCCAAGGATAAAATGGCACGTTTGTTTTCAGCTTTCCCAGTGAGCTTGGGAATGTTTAACAAGATAATGACATAATTTTGGATAGCATTGCCCAAGGAAGAAAACTTCAGGTGCCAACCATGTAATCAAACCCAATTTTTTCTGTAGTTTTTCTTTTTTTTTGAACCATTTTAATATGACCAGTGAGTGAGTTACATAAAAAGTATATACTCTTGAAATGGCTACTGGAGGCACAGGAAATTCTGTCATAAATTCAGAAATCAAGATGTTTTAGAATTGGTATGTTTTCTAAAAGTTACTGTGGGAAGAAACTTTTTTTTTTTAACACCAGTTATTTACAGCTTAGGTGGTAGGCATATCACAAAACTAACTTATACTAAGAAGATAACATATATCTTAAGAAAATTCATGGTTCCAGGCTACAAAGAATAAAAAGGGTATATGCTATCTTCAGTCTTGAAAATCTTTACATTGTGAGGAAATAAATAGATTTATCTATTGGGAATAAAGTCAAGATGCTATCTTATCTAGCTTTCCATTTCACCTGTCATTTTTCAGACTTGTCATATTTTTCTCAACAAAAAACTACCCATCACTCCTCTGGGTGTGCTGTGAAAAAGCAAAAGGTGAGTCCTTGGTGTTTGGACAGCGTATCCCCCTGAGTCCAAAGGCATGTGTCTTCTCTTTCCATACTGCATGTGCAAGACACTAGACAATTGTTGCCATGGTTACATTACTACTCACTGCCTCCATTTTTCTGAATGTTTTCTGCCCATGGTTTGTAGCAGTAAGTGGACCATTACTGCTGTGGTGTTTATGCAAGAAAACTAAGAGCAAACAATATTATGGTGCTATGTAATGTATATTTCAAGTATATCTACTACTTTAAAGAAAACATCTTAGTAATTTAGTGCAGTCATTTTAGTCATTGAGAACTAATTTTTCCATCTTTGGAGACATCCCACTAAACGTAGCATAAATTTCCACTCACTGTCCAGTAGAATACAGACAGTAGATCTCCATGAATCTTCTAGAGCAAAAAATAAATACAACACTGGATTTGGATACATTATGGTTTGAACAGAAAACATTCACTTTTTTTAAATTCTGCAATTTTTATTGAAGTTTATTTTATCTGGGTAGATGTGTAACAGGCTTGACCCAGACCCAACAAATCAAGCAGAAAGGTTTGGTGGATATTGTCAGACATTGTAACAATGTCAAAGATCAGAGAAATCAGTACTTGCTTATTCTAATTTGGGTGAGTAGACAGTTTTCCATATTGAGGCACATAGCCTTGATAGAAGAGCTGACAGGCCTGGAACCAGTGAGTGAAGTGTGCATGGACTGACCACAGTCCTACATATCAAGGGAACTCTCTGGATACTTTTTCATGACAGTATATCTTAGACTGTGGATGCACATAAGGCTTAGCATCTTAGACCTTTCTTAGAATCACAGTTCAGTGAAGGACAAAGTCTTAAAATGTTAGCATAAACCTAAAGAACAGAACTTCGGCATCAGTAACTCTGAGGAATACATATAAATTTAAATGGAATTGTACAAGTGAAAAGGTGTATTGTACAAGCTGTCATACAAACCCACATTTTCTAATGTAATTTATTTAATCTAGATGTAATCCTCTTACTTCATTCTCCCCATGCATGCTTCCCTTCTATTATTTTTGTTCTCCTGGCTGGAACAAACTAAATTCCTATGTCTATTTCTTCTTCTTCTTTCCTTTGGACTGAGAAAAAGAAACACTTTCTTTCAGAGGCAGACTATTACATTTTAAAACATATATTTTCTTCTCTGAGTGCTTTATGCAGAAAAGCTGAGCCTGCGGGGTAAGAACCAGATGGAAAAAAAGTTTGGTAAGCTGTTCCTCCCTTAACATTCAGTAGATATTCAGACAATTTTGATGAATTTGCACAGCTATAGGGAACAACATATATTATGATGTAAATGCCATCAATATGACATATGCTTAAAGTTCTGTGTATAAATAAATAAAACATATTGAAAAGCCTGCTGCTTACCCCAGCTGTTTATTTCTCACAGTGTATAAATGCCAGAGGAAAAAAGCAAAAAACCCAACACCAAATCAAACACAAAAAATCCCAACTTGTTTTTGCAGTGTTTTCATATTGAGTTTTGAGTCATAAAGCAATTAGTAATCTTAAATCAAGATTCCTAGTTGCATTCAGGTCAAATCCAATGAGCGAATTTTTGCATTTTTGTTGATAAAATGGAGAATATTTTACATTAAATTGACAGAAAATTATATCTTCTTTGAGGATTGCATCCTAACTGAAAGAAAATATATTTTGCCAGGGTCTTTTATGGAACTCTTGATAATTCATGGGTCAATCCATATAGGAATTTGGCCCTTTTTGGGGCCAATGCAAAAGCCTTTAGGTGACATCCATGAGTTTTCCATCAGTTCTCAAGCGTCAATCTACTTTACAAGTGATTCAGTGACCAAAACAAAATAAAAAAAGACCAACTGAAGTAGATAGTATGGAATTGCTAAAAATCAGGGTAGTTGAGGACCAGCAACCTCAGAGTCTCTGGCGCAGCACATGGAGACTGGTAAAAGCAGTGGCTTGCCTTGACATTCAGCTTGCATTTCACTGCCAGTGACCAGAGAGGAGGAAACAATCTGTTCTGTGATCAATGTACTGTGGTGAAGCATTCAATGTGATTGTGTGTTTTCATAAGTGTAACTGTTTACTGAAAGAGAAAGGTGTTAAATTCATAAAACAGTAGAAAATCTAGATATCTAGACAAAACGTTCTATTCCACCATAGAATTCCGACTTACTCTGCTGCATGTTATACAGTTCTGTTCACTTCTAAAAAAAATGTATCTTTATAGATATCAGATTTATGTTGGAGAACTGAGAGTTGATGTCTGACTTAATTCCTCAAGCAAAATTCCCTTGCCCGGAACCAGGGTCTTTCTAAATGAAAATATGCAGGTCCTAGCTTTTGTAATTTTTGGTAATGCATCCAAATCACACAAATAATAAAGAAGTTAAATGAACTGCACTTTATAGTATTTTCCAAAGTGTTTGATATTTAATTTCCTCTCGGTGCCAGAGATGTCCAGTACATGTCCTATTCACACAAATAGTAGACATATATTTGCAATAGATTGTGAAAATCCCAAAAAATTCTTAATCTCAATCTGTGATTATTAGGTTTATTCTCTGAATAACCAGGATGAACAAATTTAGATCCCACTTCTGTGCAAATCTGTAACTTAATGGTTTGGCTAGGTTTTGAAACATTTGCATCTATGGAAACTCTTAATCATAACCATTCCCCCGGAAAATTGCCTTTAAAATTAAACTAAAAAGCATAGAACAAATATATGGCCAGGACAGTAATTTCTGCAGTGGCTGCTGCTAAAATTCCAGTGTTGGAGTGGTGGTTCTTATTGCATTTTAATAATACATTTATCATATAGAATAAGGCAGCAGACTTTGAAGGATAAGTCATGGCTTACCTCCCCTTGGGGCTATGTGCATTCAGTTACAATTAGTAAGCAGGAATCTTTACATTTAAAAAAAAGAATAATATTTAGGGAAGATAATATTTTCATTATTGCAAGCTTTCTTCGAGGAATTAATATCCTTTTCCATATTTCATGTATTTCAGAAAACATTCAATGGAGTATTTAAAACTTCCATTTTATCAAGGGGCTACAGTTTTCTTTGCTGTTCTTGATAGATTTTGTTATTCATTGTCTTACTGTCACCTGATCTCAAAACAGAGCCATAGGTCTGTGTGCATAATGCAAAGAAATAATTAATTTTCATTAAAAATTTAACTTGCATTTAGATCTCTTGAACAAACATTAATCTAGGCAATAGGCCAGTTAAAATGTGGAAGGTACATTTCATGCTTGTTTCATGAGACATAGTGGGAGGGCTGGTTTGGGTTTTTGTTTTTATTATTAAAGTTGGAATTTGCACAGTGAAAAGAAGCAAGTTTTATCTTCTAAGTCACCCATACTGAAAGGGTTTACTTTCATCCTCATCAGTTTCTTACTTTACTGCCACTGCTCCTTTCCTGCAAACTGCATACCTGAAATTTAAGAAGCAGATGAAAAGGTTCTAGTTCTTCTATTTTGAATAGCAGTTACTGTAATCTATAACCACACCACAATTAGGAAAATCACTATTCCAATTTCCTAATCTTTCAAGGAATTTGAGCTCCACATAGATTTCTCGAGAAAATAGTGAGATCTTTATACCAAAATGGAGGGTTCAACACCTTTTAGAGAAGGGGAAAGAGCATGCCGCCCAGAATCTGGGAGTTAATGCCTAATTTCTTCATGGCTGATTGCCTTCAGAAGAAGATTTGAAGTGTGTGACCCTTTTTTCCCTAGAAAAATACTACATTAGTAGTTCTTCACTGCAACCAGATACATGTAACGAGCTACCTTGATCACTTTGTTTATTTTTAAGTTTTTTCTTTCTTCTTTGATCATCTTTGCTTTACAGTGATATATTCATTAGTACTATACTGCTGAGATGGTTAGGGAAATGGAGCATGTGATAGATGAGGAGAGGAAAAGGGAAATGGATTTGTTTAATGCAGAGGTGATGTGTCTAGGCAGGAGAGGATCGGCTTGCTACAATCAACTACCATAATGAGTTGGCACAAAGAAGAAAGCAACAGACTTCAGATATTAGTTATAAATGGCAAATTTCAATGAGATATATGTATTGGATTTGCATGGTGGGTTTTTGTGGGGGGAGCAATACAGGGGTGGCTCCTGTGGAGGACTGCCTGAGGCAGCCCCTGTGTACAATAGAGGCAATGCTGGTGGCTCCAGGTTGCACCCACTGCTGGCCAAGGTTGAATCAGTCATTGTCAGGGGTGGTGCCTCTGTGATGTGATGGCACATGTAAGAAAAGAAAAAAAATCTGCCAACAAACTGTATCTGGAGAGAAGAGCATTTGAGAGAAAAAGCCCTGCAGACACAAAAGTAAATGCAGAAGGAGGGGGAGGAGGTGCTTCAGGCACCAGAGCTGAGATTCCCCTGCAGCCTGTGGTGCAGACCATGGTGAGGCAGCTGTGCCCCTGCAGCCCTTGGAGGTCAATGGTGGAGTAGAGATCCACCTGCAGCCCCTGGACCCCACATTAGAGCAAGTGGATGCCTGAAGGAGGCTGTAACCCTGTGGCAAGCCTGTGCTGGAACAGGATCCTGGCAGGACCTGTGGCTTCTTAGAGACAGGAATCCATTCTGGAGCAGGTTTCCTGGCCTTGTGACCTTGCAGGGGACTCACACTGAAGGACTGTACATCATTGAAGGGACCACACTGGAGCAGTTCGTGATGAACTGCAGCACAGGGGAAGGAACAATTTTGGAGAAGTCCATGCGAGGCTGTCTCCTATGGAAGGGACCCCATGCTGGAGCAGGGCAAGAGTGTGAGGGTTCTACCCATGAAGAGGAAGGAGCAACAGAGATAATGCGCAATGAGCTGACCACAACCCCCATTTCTCATCTCACTGCACCTCTCAGAGGAAGAAAGTAAATAATTCCGAATGAAGTTGAGCCTGGGATGAAGGAAGGGGTGAAGGCAAGGGGTTTTTTAAGATTTGGTTTAATTTCTCATTGTACTACTCTGGTTTGATTGGTAATAAATTAAAATATTTTTGTTCTAATTCATAGACTCATAGAATCATTCAGGTTGGAAAGGACCTTAAAGATCCTCAAGTCCAATTGTTAGTCCAGCCCTGTAAAGTCCATCACTAAGCCATGCCCCTAAGTGACCCATTTAAATTTTTTTTCAATACCTCCAGGGATGGTGACTCCACCACTTCCCCGGGTATCCTGTTCCAACACTAGACAACACTTTTGGTTATTATCCATCCTAATATTCAATCTAAACCTCCTCTGGCACAACTTGAAGCCATTTCCTCTTGTTCTAGCACTTGCTTCTAGAAAGACATGACAGACCTGCATCTCCCTGCAAACTCCTTTCAGGTAGTTTTAGAAAGTGAGTCTGTTTTGCCCACATTGGCAACTGGTGAGGGATCTCTTCTTGCCCTTATCTTGACCCATGAGCCTTTCATTATAGTTTTTCTCGCCTGTCCAGCTGATTGAGCATCTTTCTTAAGCACCTGGCATACAGTCAGGGTCAACAAGCCAAACCACCACAACAAGCCAAAAAATAGACACCATGAAAGTGGTTAAAGACTGGGACAAGAGCCCAGAAAGGCCATGAAATCTTGATCCTTGAAGCTTTTTGTATTTCAGTTGAGGAAGGTCTCCAACAATCCAAGATAACTTCGAAGTTAGCACTGCTTTGAACAAGGGATAGATTAGGTGTTGCAGAGGTAATTTCTGATGAAGTTTATGCTATAATTTCTTATTTGAAAGAATTCAGAATTCTTATTTGCAGAATTCATCACAGATTGGATTTCTAAGCATTGCCATCATACCAGCAAATAAGAATCCTGGCAATCTTCTGTGAGAAATAAATAAGCATATGCTATATATGAGTGTGTATATATATACATATATCTCAAATCAAATTAGCCTTTTTCACAAAGAAAAATGAATTCTATTTATTTGGTGTTGAATGGCCAGCAGAGACACTCCTTTGCAGAATGGAATTTCAATGTTTCTGTAAATAAAGGACAAAAGAGCCACATTCCAGTGTGGATGTCAGTGAGGGGGACTGCCACATGACTTTTTAATCATGGAGTCTAAGGCTTTAGAACCAGTTTGCCATGGACACTCATGAACCCTTGTTCTGGCATAAGGAAGGAAACAAGAGGAAGAGGCAGGGTTTGCCTGCACTTAGCAGTGCAAATTTATATGAGATAAAAGTAGGCCATAGTCATGGCCTATTTTCAAGCTCTGGTGATACTTCTTATTGAAGTCTCAGAGCAACTTGTATTATTTTCTCTCAAATGATTATTGAAAAGAATGTGTTTCTCTAAAAGGCAATCTATACCATATAAGGGTGATGCCAGTTGCATTCAAGCATTAAGAGTTGAATCTTCCTATTAAAAGTTTCTGCCACATGGGACCACACTTGAGCTGTATCAAATTCAGGATCAAAGTTGGTATAGGTTCATATTTAAGAGATTACAATTTACAGTCCTTTCCTTCCTGCTTTTTTGATATTATAGGTATCAAATTATATTCATGTCAGCCTACAACTAAAGTCTTACAGCTCAAACCCATGGTGGATTCTGTCAGCATGTCTCCTGAAAGGGTGAAAAGAAACTGAGTACTTTGATATCTCAGATGAGATATGTCAAGTTCTCCTAGCTACTTATAAACATTCGCATGTTTCATGTATCTGTTTTACAAGCAGCTACCATGCATTTTGTCTATAGAAAATGTCGATGACAATATTTTAATTCTCTTCTACTGAGGTAGAAATGTTTAGAGAAACAGAAATCTCAAACTAGGTATTTCAAAAGAGAATAATAAAATGCTAGCCTTATTTAGAGAAGAATCAGCAGCACAGGATGTTTTCTTTTAGAAATCCTTGACAAATGCCTTGTAGCCATAGAAATGATTTTGCAGACAGCAGGACTAGCTAAAATAGATTAAATTAATGTGCTAGGCTCACTTTCTCACAGCATGTTTCATGTAATTGATTATACTATAGCAAAACTTAAATCACTAATATCAGTGCAGATAGAAGAAAATTAATATTTAATAAACTCTCTTGTTCAGTTTCAATAAACTAATCTATTGCAAAAAGCTATAATTCGTGATAAGCATTTAAAGAATTTTTTCTACCTGGAACACTTTTTTGTGGAACCTGTAAGTATGAAAATAATAAGAAAACATAATTTAAAAGTAGAGAAAAGAACAATTAACTATGCAAACTTGTATTCATTATTTACTTATAAGCATTCAGTAATATATTTGATTTGAAAAATAGGTGTCACCTGACTAATAATTTAAACTTGATCTTGCAGCTGTAGGCTCTTTAAGTAGATTTGCTTTAGAAGAAGCAGATCCCTGAACCAATACCTATTTGTCTTCTACTGTAAAATGAGAGAAAATTAGTCAATAAAAACCTGCAATTGTGATTAATGCCTATAGATGAGCAAAAATCTATGATTCCAGAAAATACAGAAGATAATATTTGGAGGTAGTCTTAATAGAATAAATTCACGTGTCCCATGCTATAATTAGAGTCGGAATAATCTATAAAAGAAATAATTTTGACAGGGTAGATCTAGTATCCAATAATAAAAGGAAAATTGGAACACAGTATTGGAAAACCTGAGTAGCTGATAAATGTAAAAAGGAATTCCAGCAAAAGGTATATTACCAGAAACGTGGTATAAACAACAGAGGAAAGAAAGCAACTTCATACTAGAGAAAAATCAGGTTGATGCTTTTACTTTTCAGAAGACTATTTCTTATATTCTGCTTTACATTCTTCTGAGTAATTACTCATCAATTTAAGGGGTTTTTTTCAGTTTCTAGGAGATAGTGTTCTCTTCTTGATTTGTCAGCGTAATATCAAGGGAATAATAAGACACACAGGAGCAACCAGATGTACAACAAACACATGCTTTGCCAGGTTCCTTGAAATTCTTGCCCTTTTTGTTTGTTTAACAATGCCCACCACCACCACCCCACACACACCTCAAGTTCACATTACACAATAATTCTAACTCTTTTGAAAGATATAAAAGGAATTTGCTTACTACTATTCTACTTCCACACAATTACATATAGGCAACTAAGGCAGCTAAGAGCTGTCCACTGAGAAATGCTGAAACAACATCCAGGTGATTAAAAAAATACCACCTATAAAAGCTGCCACCATTTCACTAAATTAGCAGTTGTACCTCTTTCAGTTAATGAAATCACTCTAGCTAATTTCCCAAAACATTTCTGGTTTAGTACTCAGTTATGACTTCTTTTTTCCTAGAAATATCTCTTTAGCATAGCTCAAATTTTGATTTTTCTTTCTATTCTGTTGAAAAATAAAAAATGAAATGTTAATTTACTCATTTGATTTGTTTTACCTATTTTTGAAAAATAAGGAATTATTTTTATCGTGTACCACATATGTCTTGTAAAACTAGAAAAGATCATCTCCATGGTGAAAACATTTTACTGCATAGAGACTTCTCATGTGTGGAATTCTCATGCAGTTCTATTCTCTGCTCTTTGTTCTTCAAGTATATTTAGTCTATCTCTAGACCAGGACATCCACAATAGCTTTTCCCTAGCTAACTTGGGTTTGCACATTGGTTTGCCCTGTACTAAGACACTGTGTCCTAGGTAATGAGGGAAGCAGGCATGCCTAAGAAATTGCGTGCTTGATCCGAGAGCATAACAGTGAAGTCAATCAGAATAAAAACAGCCATACAGAGTGAAGAGAAACTGTAGCTTTTCTATGAAGTGCAACAAACACAGGTTTGAAGAATTTGTTGCAGTGTTCATGAGAGCTATTTTTAAAACAACACATGATTTAGGGTCACTGAAAAGTAATTATGATTCAGAAAAGTTAATAGTTTTAATTGAAGATATTCTACTAAGCTTCAGTGAGGTCCATAATATACTCACATAGAGCAAAAAAAAAATTGTTCCACTAAATAAAGAAAATATTCCCTTCATGAAAGTAGAAAATATTCCAAATAAAAATTGAAGAAAATAGAAGCATTTTTGTGATGGGAAGAGGATGTGCCGTAGAGGTCACCAGAGACATGGAATTTTGTCATAAATTATTACAGAAATTAGATGAATAAAGGTCTGAGATTCTGAAGAAAAATATTATTTTACCATGGAGTTGCTGCTTCTGCTTGATTGAACAGATTACAATTTAGGGAGGCTATTCATTCCTTACACTGCCATTTAGATATTTTATAATATAAAAACGTAAGATGGCAGCAAGAAGAGAATTCCATCTCTTTGGATAGGCAAATGAGTTGTTGAAAATATTCAAATTCAGCTTGAGATTTTTTGTTCTGGTACAGCTACTAAGAAAGACCTAACAAATCAATATTTTAACCCCTCAAAAGTCAGAGTATAGAAAGAAGATATAAAATGTCAAATTAAAAACTACGTTATGAAGTGTAGGCA
>NW_008238983.1:2135325-2142313 GCF_000691975.1 Corvus brachyrhynchos | reverse complement strand
ATCCTGCTTAGGGTTCCTGCACTGTTGTTTTTGAAAAGGATATGCTCCACTTATAGAAGTTAATTACATAACTGAGGAAAGAAAAGCAGAGTTATTTATGCGTACAGCATAAGAACATGGGATAATCACACAGACACCTTGCCTTTCTGGTGCTGATGCAACCAAGTATCTGATCAGACTCCAGATAACATTACCAGTAAAACTCTCACTGAATGCTTCTTGCAGTACTTTTGGGGAAAAAAGAGAGTCAGCTACAGAGAAAGAAGCAGATAAGTGTACATCCCATGGACTCATCTGTGAGCAGCCACCATACTACCCTAAATGCATGACCAGCTACATGAAATCAAAAGCATGGCAAATCAGAAAGTAGATACTGACAAGATTTTAGTAAGTGAAACACAAGTGCATAAATGTGTAGCATAACTGGTACTGTCTATTTTTAAATGGCAAACACTGAAAAAAGTTATGCAATCCAGCACAGTGAAAAACCATTAGATTTCTCTCTGTGGATTTTTCATGGAGGTTTAAAAATAACACGTTGGAAATTTATGAACAAAGTTTCTTTTTCCTCTCTCACCACTCTGTTTTTCTCTCAACAAGTGTAATTCTAGTAAAATTTAATGAGATGTTCATTGTTCATGAAAGAAACTGGTTAAATATAAAAAATGGAAGAGATACAGAAAAAGGAAGAGAGGTATTTACTCATATTAACTGTAACTAAGGACTAATTTAGTTTTTAATAAGCTCATATAGCTCTAAAATCTGCTTGTAAACAGTATTGTTGGAAAAAAAGTTCCTTCATTATTTCAGATAGGGACTACCTTGTGCCTATGGTCTGTAAGAATAGGAGTCTAGAATTTCAGAAGTTGCTTGAGGACATAAAGGAAAATTGCAGGGCTAACCATGCAAGAGACCAAACTACCATTGCTGTAGAACAGAGGATATGTATTAAGATGTCTTTCATAATGATCCTGCTCAGCTCCATGTAGCATTTTTGTAATACCATGTGTCTTTACTGGTATCATTTGTCCTTAGTGCAAAAGGTAAGACAAAGTTTCAAAGGAAATGTTTTCCAACGGTTCGAAGCATTGACAAAAAATGCTGCAATTTAGATTTATGAAAAGGCTTATAAGGCTTCCAGTGAGTTGAGTGGCAGTACTTTGTACAAAGACTCCTTTTGATTTAGCTAGGTCTGCTGTATGTATTTAAAAGGTTGGAATTTAAAAAAAATAATAAAATTTAAAATCCTGAGGGAAATAGAGTTGCATGAGGAGAAGAACCCCTGTAGTACAAATTAAATTTACTCCCATTATACAAATAAGGTAGATAACTTAGAAATTTGTATCTGCATGAAATTGCAAAGAGTTAATTAGAAACTGAGGAAAATAGAGATAATTTACTTGTGCTGAGAGCATAATATTCTATTTTAGCCAATAAAAAACAAAATAATAGGGGACATATTTTTCTTTGTACTCCTTAAGCAATGCTTCTGTATTAATTTATATCTATATCTCCTTCAAAGGGAGATTTTTTTTGTGGTTGCTTCTCAAATTTAAGCATTAAATATTCAAATAAGATATAAAGAGGAGAAGAGAAAACCAGGAAAATACTACGTAACAAAATAAATCAAACATCCTGAAGTGGAAGTTACTGATTAATTGAGAAGTATTTATGCTGCAAAGGTACAGATATTGACTAATTCTGGCTTCAAGGGAGACTATTTCTTGAGGTAGGATCAACAAATTAGATCCGAACACTTCATCTTTTGCCTACATACAAATGGTGGGTTTCCTTTACACCTTTACATTAACCAAAAGAATTGAAAAGTGATGTAATAAAAGCTGGACTGACAACTCGAGAAGGAAATTGTCACTCTTTCTGTAAAAATTGGAACTGAGAAGAGTCTGATTTCTCCTTTCACATTTATTTGCAGGGATGGTGACAAGCCGGCTTTTTTGGTGTGGTGTTTCTGCCACCTGATAAGATTGCAGGTGTTGGAGTTTGTCATTACTAGTGATTGCAGTCAGGTCCTGGCAGTGTTTTGATGAGTATTGAGAAGGCATGGCTGGTAATCTTATTCTGTCAGTCATTGACCTGCTGTTGCAGGAGGTGTTAAGAAAACAGGGTTCCGTTATTAGTGATGAGTGCATTATTGTTTTAGGCAATGCTTTATAGAATCAAAGACGGGGGGGCGGGGGGAAGACAGTCACTGTTTCTGGTGCTAGAAGGTTTAGAATGTTAACACTTATGCATTTTGAAAGGTTCATCGTTCTCAGAGAAATTTCAAGAAAAGTTGATAAAGTTTCAGTGGATTGAAAGCAACGGGTTGGGTTTTTATGCACTACTCACACAGTATGTTGAGTTTCAGTATAAGAAAAGCCAATCAAAACAATAGAGGTAAGTTTTCCATAAATGAAAAGTGGGCATATTTCCACTTAGAGATACAGGCCATAAATGTTGGGCTCTTTCAGTTAATCAGACTGACTCATCATTGTTTACCAGAGAACAAAAGTAAAATATAAACTTGAAGAATACTTTCCTCCTTGCAAAATTAATGAAAAGCTAACATACTGGATAAAATGCTTGAAGTCTGTGATAAAATACTGTTTGCCATGACCGAAACTGCCTTTGAGAGTACTTTTGATTCACCATCTCTCCTTAACCTGAGTAAATACTTATGGTCCACTAGGATATGTGGAATTCATTATGATTTAAAATGCCTTTTAATGCCTTTGGAGGATGAAAATTTTTAAAGTTATCATATGCCATTGGCTGTGTGTCATAGTCTTTTGATGGTTTTTAGTCCCTTTGATAGTTGTTAGTCCCTTTGATAGTTTTTAGTCAGCTGTCACTTTATGTGGTCAGAGTTAAGTAAAGGTAAGATGCTTTGGCTGTATCTAGTGGAAGGTGGAGAGCAGGAGGAGGGAAGAAAAGACTGTGAGGTCTCATCTTATTACAGGTCAGACCATAGCTGGATTGTCCAATAACTGGAATCAGAGCACTGAAGTATTCTTGGGTTTCTTCTTTTTATACTTAATATTAATATACAGATTTAATATTCTTTAAATATTTTGAGAGTATTTTGGAAGATTTGTAACAGATATTCTGAATGTCTTTACAGTTTTTAAATATGTTTTTTATATATACTGTAAATGATCTTAAGTTCTATCAGTTTTAAGTCTTTAAAACTGATAGAAAACAGTAAAGGGTTTCTAATGGAAAATTGCTTCTTAAACCATGTCATGAATATTTTTTCGTCAAGAACAGTTTCCATAATTAAAAACTTCAGTAGTTTGACATATCTGGGTGATGATCTGCAACTAAGTTTGAGTGGCAAACATGCTATCACTAGAAAAAAAAAATGAATATAACTCTTCACTTTGAAGAGTAGATCATGTTCTTTTTAACAAAGGGGAAATGAATAAAAACAAAGAAAAAAGACATTTCTACTATAGTGGTGATCTGTGGAAGGTACAGGCTGTTTTCTGTAAACTCGAAGCAGAAATGAGAAACTGGCTGTAAATGCTGCCTTTTGCACCCAGCTGTCTCCAGCTTCTTATGAAAGTAAGGTTTCCACCTCCACACAATATTGACAAAAAAAGGAAATGAGATATTACATATATATACTTATTTGTATGCATTTAATCCTAGTTTATCTTAAATACATGAGCTTAGTCTTACAGGAAATTATAACTTTGAAAATATAGTCTCCACATTCCTTCTACTGTGAAGTTAATTCTGAATACAAAAAAAGAAAATAATTACAATTCCTCTGTAATATTTCAGTTTTTCTGAATTAACCATGAGATATAAACAGAATAAATCAGCTCTTATCTTACAAAAATGTAGCTCTTCTGAAGCTCTATGACATTAAAAATGCATGGTTTTGTTAATTTTAAGGAAAATAATGTTTTGGTTTTGTTTTCCTTCCTTGCACTCATAATCATTACACGTTTTCTGACTTCTTAGCTGAGATAATCAATTATTCTGTAAGTGCTAGAACTTTACTCTCTTGGCACAGATATTCAAATCTCAGTCATAGAGAATAGAACTAGACCAAACACCAGAACTACCTTTCCAGGGAAAATTTGGCAATTAGAAGGTTAACTTGGCTCCAAGATGGAGTTGAAAGCTGAAGTTTTAATATGTCTTCTTAAAAAGAAAACAAAAATATTAAAACAATTGCTTTACACATATAAAATATGAATACTTGTATAAAATATTAATATAATTGAATACATTTATTATAACAAGAAGTGAATTTGATGCCAGAAATGAAATTATACAACCTTATTAAACACATGAAAAGAACAATGGCACAATATTCTTAAAAACCTCCTTGAGTGGAAAACAGAGTACAAATTGAGTCACTAGTGAAAACCTGTTCCAACTTCCTTGTGCAATTTTATTTTCAAATGGTCCCTTTCTGCAACAGGAAAAGTAAGCCTTCTTTTCTGGTTATACATTTGGCTTCTGACCCAGCCTTTCCTTAGAGGCCAGTCCCAGTGGGCACCCTGCTCTTCCCCTTATGCAGGAATTGACACTGCAGATTACCCCAACAAGTTACGAAGAGCAAGCTCTTCAGCCCTGCTTCATTTCAACAACTTACTGAAGATGTTTTCTGCAAGTGAATGATAAAGACAGGAAGATTTTTGCCCTAGAGTGTTCCCTTTTGGAGCCCCTAAGGTCCAAACTGAGTGACTTCCCTTCCCCCAAGCATGAGAGCAATTTATATCACAGTTTCACCTCTCCCTTGTAGATAGCCTCTTCAGGGTAAGAAGAAAAGAGAATTTAGCAGCATTAAAAAAAAAAAAAAAGCTGATGAAGACTGCTTTTATTTCTGAACTAGAGAATTGTTTTTGAAGGAAGAGTGTAGATATGTCTCTCAGCAGAGTTTTCAAGAAGCCCACCTAAAATAGTGTACCAGAATGAGAGGAGGGGCAAAATAAATCTGACCAGATTTTCTCTTTGCTGAAAGAAAGAAGAAGCCTACACTTTTATCTACATTAGTATGTTTTCAAAGGGATGTTCAGGGATTTAGTTGGAGAACTTCCATTAACATCACTGGGAGCTGAGAGACTTCTTCTTTGTGCTCTGCTTTGAAAGCAGACCTCTTTGTGGTATGGGCATAGACACATATATAAGTAGTCTCTCTCTCCTTCTCACTCGCTCTCTTTTTATTATAATAATGATTGCTAAACAAACAGGCTTTTGATTATGATCCGCAAGGAAAATTTAGCTGGTCCCTTCAGGCCGTGAAAAATAGCATACAATGTTAATTAGGGTCAGAGTGCCCAGCTTTCACTATAGTAAATATGAAAAAGATCTTATTAAAAAGTACCTTTTGAATTCTATATACTGCAAAAATTCACTGTACAAGAAAATATAGTAATTAAAAAATGGAACAGTGTAAAAAATAGAAATTAAAATATTTTAGGTATCCTTTCTACACAGACGAAAGCTCCTTTTATATTGCAAATATCTCTTAATTAAAAATCCACATTTAATAATCGTGTTAGATGAAGCTGCTCTTACTGGTATTTGCCATGGGATAATTTACACTAGCTTAAATATGGGATTTTTTTGTCCTACTAACAACAACATAATGTGTCTCAAGCATGTAGATGGAAGGTTAAAATTTTGTTTGTCCTTCAGATGATACTACATTACACTTTTCTTTATTCCTGAATATTTTGCAGGTTTACAAAAACGAGGTTTTAAAGGCAATAAAAACTCACTGATGATATTTCTTCACAGCGATCCTAGTCAATTAGTCACAAAAATGTGACTTGGAGAGCAGCAAATAGCTGGGATAATTCCACTTTTCTTGCAAGTGAATGATGAGCTGAGGAAAGAGGCAAGGAATCAGCTCATCATTGGTATCTGACAGGAGCTGCTTTGTTCCTGGTGACATGAGGTCTCATAAGCAGCAAGAGCTTGTGACAACACTTCATGCAGTATATAAAATACCTTCCATGATGGAAATCCAAGTGTCAGAATGTGCTGGGTTATTCCAGTAGCTGGCACAGACCTACAATACCAAGACACAACAGTCTAGCTAAGAGATTAAAAAGTAGAATTGCCATATAAAGGTTATTCTTTACATATACAGTGAGCTCTTACAAAAAATTGAAACAATGTAATGGATGAATTTATTCCACTCTCTGTCAAGGGAAGAACTGATTAACAGGACTATAAAAAAAAAAAAAAAAAAAAAAAAAAAAAAAAAAGCTAAGTGGGAAATTAGAATTGTAGCTGTACTTCCTGCAAAAACATCTCAGAGCATTTCTGAGTTCCTTTTTTTAATGGCATGAGGGATATTTTCAAAAATGTAACCAATCTAGAATAAAAAGAATAAAACCAAAAATGCTTTAAAGAACAATTTTCACAGAGACTCTTTCATGCATCTCTCATTAAGACATCTACCATGTACTAAAATATGACATTGAATTTTGTTACATTTTACAGCATAACCAATCATGTTTTTTCTGAATTAAATGGATCTACATGGCAAAAATAGCCAAGCAAAAAGATAATAAGCACTCAAGAGAGCGAACACTTCAAAAGCTAGAGACAAAATTATCTCATAAAAGTCCAATCACATGTGACAGGTGCAAATGGCTTTCTATCATCAACCTAGAGTTTGATTTCAAAATGTATTTATGGCCATCCAGATATGCAATTGTAAGGTTGAAACTTTTAATCACATGTTTGAGCTGGGATTTTTACTCCACAAAATGCAGTGACCAGTTTCAATTAACATTCAGTTTAGGCATTTCATCTTAGTCCCACAAGGTTTTCAAAGCTCCTTTAACCGGCAGACAAACAAACAAACAAACAAACAAGAGCACATATACAAATGTTGAATCCTAAGAATAAGAATTGTCAGCATTTTTCAAATTTAAAACTTAAATTAAATATTTCATTTGAAGTGTGCATTTGGGGAATGGTTTATAGCTCTTTATGATTAGAATATCGAAAAACTCTT
>NW_008238983.1:2129185-2135291 GCF_000691975.1 Corvus brachyrhynchos | reverse complement strand
CTTTCCCACTCTTTCTAATTTATATATTCTCTCACTTGAGACTTTAAGGACTTTGGCTTCATTTCAAAGAAAAGAATGAATGTGCCCTTGAAAACCTTAAATCAAATTCTGTTGAAAGAGGAAGCCAGAAAGGCAAGTTCAAAAGAAGGGGGAATTCAGGAAATTTGGTAACTTTTCAAAATATTCAAAGGAAGCATTAAGGTTTGTAATGAAATCAAACAAATGATCCAGAGTAAATATATTTTATGTATTAGCTTTACCTCCAGAAGGCTTAATATATTTGATTCTGTTTAGCTAAAACTCTGCTCAAGATCACAGCATTTTCATTGTGTAGGAAAACCATGGAAGCCTTCCCTAAATTAGGTATTGAAATCTGAACATTGTTAATAAAAAAAAGAAAAAAAAATCAGTTTTGAAAATATTAGCTTCTGCTTCTCTAGCTCTTTACTTCTGTTCTATAGTTAAAACTTGAGATTCTAGTTTCTGTCAGAAAAACCCTTCCTCCAGTCCTTGGTTGAATGAGGAAGCAAGTATGCCATGACATTTCCATAAATGTGTGGTGAGCTGCATGAGACAACCAAAGGATCTGCAGGGAGAAGAGGGTTGTGTTACAGGTATGGAAAGGCTTCCTAAGTTTTACCTATGTCTTTACTGTGCCAGTTGAGGAACAGGGTTTTCTCTAGTTAAAGAGGAAAAGGGTGATTTGAAAATTATCATGTATTTGGTAAGATTTTTATGACATCTATAACTACGAGACCTCTCATTTTATTTTGTTTCTATAGAGAACAATAATCCATCTCACCATGTCTACTTGGCTATAAAACAGACCCAACCAAACAAACAAAAAGTTACAAGCAATATTTTGAAGACCTATATTCTGCTGGTAATTCTGTCATCAGATAATTGCAAATTATTCTAATGACTCCTTACTTACTACCTTAGAAATACCAGTAGAAGCACTGTACTGAAGCAGGATGGTTATTTTCAGTTCAGTATGATGGGTTTGGTGGCAAAAGCTCCACATATTGCAAAGAATATTCTAGAAAACAGAATTAGATAGTCACCTCACTCTAAATCAAAGGGTAGAGAAATTTTATTCTACAAAGCTAAGCTTTAGAGTCCCTTGTTGGCATTGATATAGAATGTGCAGTGATGCATATGAGAATAAAAGGGAAAATTAAATTGCAGTTCCACAGATCTTTCATTAACCATAAAGGAAGGAAACATGAAGTGATTTTCCCCACTTTAAGCTGGTGCAGCCTTATCTTGAGTACTGTGTGTAGTTTTGGACACAACAATATAAGAAAGATATAAAGCTATTGGAGAGAGTCCAAAGGAGGGCTACAAAGGTGGTGAAGGGTCTGGAGGGATGGCTGAGGTCACTTGGTCTGTTCAGACTGGAGGAGACTCAGGGGGAGACCTCATTGCCGTCTACAACTTTCTCATGAGGGGAAGAGGAGGGGTGGGCACTGATCTCTTCTCTGTGGTGACCAATGAGTGAATGGCCTAAAGTTGTGCCATGTGGTTGAATACTAGAAAAAGATTCTGCACCAAGAAGGAACTTGAACAAGGCACTGAATAGGATCCCCAGCGAAGTGGTCATGGCACCAAGCCTGACAAGAGCATGGACAACTTTGTCAGGCACATGGTGTGATTCTTGGCGCTGTCTTATGCAGAGAAAGGAGCTGAACTTCGATGATCTCTGTGGGACTCTTCCAACTTGGAATAATCTATGATTCTTTGAAATATTTGTGTGTTCTGATGCATTTTTGTGTACCCTCATGCTTGATATCACTAATTTGAGTGCAGCATTTTTCTATTTCTTTATCAAAATCATCTGTGTTATAGAAAAGTTAACACCTTTACAGTTCACTGACATGCAGATTAGCATGCATATGTGCAATTTGTGCTGTTGCATATGGAAAATGAAATGAGTATTTACAAACACCTGAGCTGACCCCAGAGACAATGGACTACAACACTCTTAAAAGAAATTTGCCACCACACGCTTAAAAGCTTTTGATGGATCATCTGCAAAATGCATGGGTAAGTCTTTAAAATTCTTTGGCTAAAAACAGCACTTGACCATACTCAGAACCCCACAGAGATCTGGATGTACAGATTACCCTGATGTCTCAAGTGATGCATTTTGAAATGTATGTACCTTTCCTTCTATGGCAAGAGAAGTTCCTATACCTCATGCTGACTCTGAGTTCCCAACTACTAGCAAAGAACACAAAATCCCCTACCTGCTTCTAACCTGAGTGTTATGCCGTAATTCTAGCATGTTCCCATGGGTCATTCCTGAACTACATGGAGAGATCATGGTAGCTCCTGCTGCTGGGAAAGCAGTTGAATGTATCTGGAACAGTATCTCTAACACATGTACATTTTTCATTAAAGGTGCATATATGATGGAGATGGCAACACCTCTAAGGGGAAGGAACAGCCAGAATCAAATTATTCCAGACTCTTGAGGAAATTTAGCTTACCTATGAAACAGGATCCAACAAGACCAAAGAAACAAAGTCCTTAAGAACATAGACAAACCTGTCACAAAATTGTCCTAAAGCTACCGCAGAGACAAGATTATCACAAGTAGTTCTTAGCTAACAATTGCAAAGTATTATGACCAGCTTAGCCCACTTTATACAACTCCAGGTTGAGTAGTTTGAAGGAAAAGCCATAAATATTTCATTGTTTCTTGTTTCTCAGTCCACATTTCTTCTACTGAGTTGTCTCTGAAAGACTTATGAATGACAGTTTCTATTACATCAAAAGTGTTTTACCTTAAGAGGAAAATTATTGATTAGGCTGAAGATGTATGGAGGGGTATTTACATCATATTTAGCAATCCATGTGACATCCAGTTTCAAAATAGCATTGGTGGGCTTATTACAAATGTATAAATAACTGAAGGTCAGCCTCTTTGTTTAGATTTTCCCCTAGGTAAGAAATGTCACATTTACATTCTAATAGCTGTATTAGACAGTCAAGCAATTGTAAGGAGTGAATCCCATTTGTAATTTATTGGGTATTTTCAAATCCTTTTCTGAAAAAGAAGGCAACATCACTGAAATATTTGGCATAAGGGACACAAAAAAAGTGAAAAAAAAATCCTTGGAACAAGAAAACACATCCAAGAAATACTCTCTGTTTGTACTGACGGGTTTTTGGTTGGTTGGTTTCCCAACTGGTTGGTGTTGAGGGCTATTTTTTTACTATATTAATATTAACACCAACTAAGCTGTGTCTTAAAAGAGGTAAGCACAGAATACAAAACAAGCAAGCAAACAAAACCAAACAAAACAGCCCTGCAAACTATTATTTCAGAGAAACAACTAGAGTATAAAAGTTTCATGTATAACTTTAAATTGCTTTCTCCTTCACACTCTTTTGCAGCTGATGTGTGTTAGTATTCTGCAGGTTGGTAACTTTAACATCACACAATATATCCAGCTAATGAGATTGCAAGAACATTGTGCTCCTCCATCATTTTCTTATCAGTGACAGTCAGTCCATTAGAAGCTGTAACCCTGAGAAGTGAACTCCAGTCTCAAACTTTTTGCATTCTGAAATGGTTTTCCCTAGGCTGTTAATAGATAAGATGGATGCAACATTTTGTGACAGTTCAAGACACTCGGCCTCCAAGAACTGTTCTGAAACCAACAACAGATCCATTATCTCCTTTTAGGAAAGGTTTTTTTATCCAGTGCAATTAAGTCAAGGCTTTCAACACAGTTCCTCACAGCCTCCTGCTGGAGAAACTGAGGCATTGTGGTCGAGACAAGGGGTCTCTGTGGCAGATGGGGTGAGAGAATGGTGGCAAATGCCCCTTTTCAATCTGGCAACCTGTCACAAGTGAGGTCCCCCAAGGATTGATATTGGCCCTTTTAACATGTTCATAAGTGACCTGCAAGATGGGATCAAGTGTATCCAAGCAAAGAATGAACTGGTGGAGAGGATGACTGGCCTGGTGGAGCAGACAGCTTTGTCTTGATGTCAAGGAAAAAAAGAGAGTCGATGAGCTTTGGAAGAAGAGGCAAGCAATTCGGTAGGACTACAAGGATGTTGTGAGGTTATGAAGGGGAAAACTAGAAGAGCCAAAACACAGCTAAGAACTTAATCTGGCTACTGTCATTAAGGATAACAAGAATTGTTACTACAAATGCATCAGCAACAAAAGGAGGGCTAAGGAGAATCTCCGCACTTAATTGAATGCGGGGGGAAATATAGTGCCAAAGGATCAAGAAAAGGCAGAAGTACTTAATGGCTGCTTTGCCTCAGTCTTTAATAGTAAGACCAGTGGTTCGCAGGGTATCCAGTTTCCCAAGCTGAAAGACAGAGATAGGGAGCAGAATGGAACCCTCCATATCCAAGGGGAAATGATCTGTGACCAAGCAGTCCCACACAAATCTATGGGGCCACATGGGAGCCACCCAAAGTTATTCTAAAGTTTGTTGATGGATACTTTGGGAGGGAAAGCCACCCTACACAAAGACTTGGATAGGCTGGAAGAGTGAGCAAACAAGAACCTTAGGAAGTTCAGCAAGGACAAGTGCACCTAGGAAAACATCATCCAGGACTGCTGCACAGACTGGGTCTACCCAGCTGGGGAGTGACTCTTTGGAAAGGGACCTAGGGGTCCTTGTGGCCAACAAGCTCAATATGAGTGAACAGTGTGTTGCTACAGCAAATCATTCCAGTGGGATGCTCAGCTGCATCAACAAGGGCATCACCAGCAGAGGCAGAGAAGCCATTATCCAACTCTACTCAGCACTGGTCATGCTGCACCTGGAATAATGTGCTCACTTTTGGTCCCTGTTGGGCAAAATATAAGTGGCCAGATTGGAAAGAGTCCAGAGAAGGATCTCAAAGATGATCAAAGGACTGGGAAGCCTGACATGAGGAAAGGCTGAGAGAACTGGGTTTGTTCAGCCTTTAGAACAGAAGGCTTAAGGTAGACCATATCACTATGTGCCACTGTTTAAAGGGTGACTACAAACAAGATGGAGACTCCATTTTTACAAGGAGTCACATGGAACAGGCAAGGGGTAATGGGTTTCAGTTACACCTGGGGAGATTCCAATTAGACACAAGAGGACAATTTTTCACAGCGAGAACAATCAGCCATGGAAATAATCTCTCCAGAGAAATGGAGGATTCCCCAGTGTTGGACACTTCTAAGATTTGTCTGGGCAGGGTACAGGGTCATCTTGTCTAGACTGTGCTTTTTCCAAGAATGGTTGAACCAGATCATCCTTTAAGTCCCTTTCCAGCCTGGTATTCTATGACCCTGTGATTCTACGAAGAGCATTGTATGATGTTGCTGAGAGGTCTAGGCTCAGATTCCAAGATTTCATCTGCCCTCATAGATACAATGCCCTTGTCTTCTAAACTTTAATGAATTTCTTTTTAGTGAATTCAAAGGATTTAGAAGTATTTTCTTCATTCATATAATAATTTACAGGTAGTTGGAGCTACTGAATGAGACATTAATTCATAAACTCAGAAAAATGGAATAATGGAATGCTCATTTTTAATACTGAAGGTTGTAGTACAGTCTCCACTAGAAAAAAAATACTAGGTAATTGAAAGCATGGGTCAGATTCTGGTCTCAAGGAGCTTACTGTGTGTGATACTTTGGATTTACCTCAGTGTACAGAAGCAGAAGTTTGCTTTATAACAAAGCATCTTCAACCAGACACTTTGCTATTGATAATGATGGAAATCTATGTGTATTTGCTGGATCTGAGAACATACTTATCCTGTAAAGAAGAACTAGATAAGAAATTATTCTCACCTCTGATCCAAAGGCAATTCCAGGAGGAATGGCTGTTCATACTGAGTGGCAGAACTAGTATTCGCTGTTGAGACAGATTTGTCTGGAGTTCAATGATTCCTGGCCAGCCTAGGTTCCTAACCTTAGCAGCAGCTAAGTAAGATGCTTGGAGTAACTAAGATTAGATCCACTTATCTTCCTGTTTCTCATTGAAGGTATCTTATATCCCTGCTAAATTAATTCTCAGCTGGAGCACTTCTGGATTGTTTGGTTCTGTGAGTAAGTGATACTTGTCAGGTCCTGAAAAATACATCCTCCCCAGGG
>NW_008238983.1:2060687-2129160 GCF_000691975.1 Corvus brachyrhynchos | reverse complement strand
GCCTTTTACACACTGAAGCACGTATAACAACCTGACTTTGGTAGACTTGCAATATATGGTAAGTCTGAGAGTGGTTTTTTAGGTAAATTTTTAATAGCTTAAGAGAAAAGGGGATCACAGATACAAATGAGTCTCTATGTTTAGTGTGAAAAGGTCTGAAGAGTTCATAGTCATCAGAAATTCTTGGATTACTTATGTTTATGAAGATTTAGTAAGATTCTCTATAACGACTAGGAAGAGCAATTTGTCTAGAGCCTGGCTTGTAAGCAGCATTATCATCAAGTAAAAATTATGTCATTCCTCCAACTCCTCCAACTCCAATTATTCCTAAGAAAAAGGAACATTACAAGCCTACAGTAAAACAAAGCTTCTGCTTTGATATTCGGAAGAACCAGGACTTTTATACTACACCTACAGGAAAAGTATGTAAAGTAACTTTTCTTACAATTAGCTAGGTATGGTTTGTTCATTTAAAAGTGAGTTTATTAGTGACTGCTGCAATAAAAAAAACCACCTTGAATATATGTGCTGCATCATTTAAACAACAACCAATCAAAATCTAATCCAAAAGAAGAATACAAGTCAACCTTATCATTAAACATGTAGGGAACTGACGTATACTGTCTGTCAGAGGGATATCAGGTAGAATTTCAACAAAATAGTAGCAAGCTCGCTTCACTTAAGCTTATTAAATTAAAAAGTAATGCATCTAGGAGAAAGTATCTAAGTCAGATGTAAGTAAGACTGAAGTCAGAGCTGGCAATTGCAATTTAGAAAAGAGAATGGTTTGGGTTGAAAGACACCTAGAAGATCATCTAGTTCCAAGCCCCTGCCACTGCAGGGACACCTTCCACTAGATAAGGTCACTCCAAGTTCCATCCAACCTGACCTTGAACAATTCCAGGAATGGGGCATCCACAGCTTCTTTGGGCCACTTTTGCCAGTATTTCACCACCCTCATGGTAAATCTACCCTGCTCCAGTTAAAAGTCATTCCACTTGTCTGATCACTACATGGTCTTATAAAAAGTCCCTCTCCAGATGCTGTAAGGTGTCCCTGTATCTTTTCTCCAGGCTGAACAGCCCCATCTTTCCTAGCCTGTCTTCATAGAACTGGTGCTCCAGCTCTATGACCATCTTCATGGACCTCCTCTGGACTTGCTCCAATAGGTCCACATCTTCCCTATGTTGGGTCTCCAGAGCTGGATGCAGTACTCCAGGTGGGGTCAGTCTAACAAGAGCAGAGTAGAGGAAGAGAACCACCTTCCTCTACCTGCTGGCCATGTTTCCTTTGATGAGGTCCAGGATACAGTTGGCTTTCTGAGCTGCAAGTGTACATGTTGAGCTCTCATTAATCAACATCCCAAGGTCTTTCTCCTCAGGGCTTCTCTCAATCCATTCTTCTTCCAGCCTGTATTTTTGCTTGATAGGGATAGGATTAACATTTACAAAATCATAAATTGATTTATAGATTGAAAATGTAACAGTAAAACCAAAGGACAATGGAAACTAATAGGAGATTGGGTTTAAACAAATGTTTAAATCTTATCTAACAATAAGCAATCTTCTGGAACTTGTTGCAGCAGTAAATTTTGGAGGAACATAGCATATGCAGGTTCAGCAATCATTTGAATGACTTCACGGACAACAGGCTCATGAATAGGTTGTAAGAGGCAAAGTCAGGTACGTGCCCTCTGATTTCTCGTTCAACATCTGAGGATAGTATTAATTGTGATGGGAGTGGGCTGTACACAGCCCTCAAACTTGTATGCTCTTTGTGGTGACAAGTACATACAGAGCATGCATACAGTAGTGATAACTTCTTTTGTCTCTTGTGGAGATTTGATATTGAGCTAAATGGATCCTTTGTCCAACCCAGTGAGATATCTTCTGGGGGTTCTTCTGGCATAAGAGAGCTGGGAGAGAATGGCTTCCAATATGGCATGGGAGTAAATTACAGACCTTCCTCAAGTTGATAAAGAAGTGAACTTTTAACTTGACAGTAAACAATATTCTGATTAACAGCTCTAGTAATATCTACTTCCCTTCTCCCCTCCATTTGCAAAAGATATTTTTTGCATTCTCCATGACTTCTGAAAATTTGAAGAGGTATAATCAACAAACATGTGATATGTAACTATATTAATTGCACTGACAAACATAAGAACATTGTTCAGTAACAAGCAGAGAAGAAAAACTCTTTCAACTTCAAAAGTTATCTAACAAGGTGAACAACTTCCAAGAGCATTTTAGAAATCCCTTGTACAGAAATAAACATAACACGGAGCTGACATTCAATAGATGTGAGTTTGAGAAATATATGTGTTAGCTAAAGTATCGGTTTTCATCTATAAGTCGATTTGCATTTACTATACTGTTGATGAGTGAAATGGTAACTTCTCTGGAAATGCCCATATGGGATGGGTAATAGCTTTTTCATTTTAAAGATAGAGAAAATATGTTAATAAATACATTTTTGAAAACCATTTGTACCTTTCAAAAGCAATTCACTTCAACAACAACTTATAAACTGCAAAACACGATCATTGATTAAAGCACTAAATACATTGTAAAGATATAATCTGTGTATCTTATGCTATAAGACTAACTTCCCTTACTTCCTGGTTCTTAGATCTATTCACAAATAATTCTCAATGCCATAAATGAATGAGATTCAACTGTGGTGAGAATATAAAGTAGCTTTGCACAAACAATTAGTCAAGATTTCCCATGTTTTCACCTAAGTTATCCCAGAGAAAACTCAGGAAACAGGCTGCTTCCTTCGTTCCTGTGGTGTTTTGAATGCATTCATTGGCACAGAAGAGTATAATTCAAGGTGTCTTGCAGAACATAATGAAAGAAAATAGCACTTTTTAGTCAAAGACTTTCCTTTAGCTATCCACAAGAATGGAACAGAAATCCAAACAAAACATTTGATTTAGAGCAAGTTTTGCCAGGCACTTGTGGAGGTGGTATATCAGGCCCTAGGATTAGGATCAGCCAGTGGGAACAAGCACCTGAGGAAAAAAGATAATAAAGGTGAACTTGCAGTGAAAAAGCTACAAGCAAAAAGTTCTAGGAAAGCTTAAGATAGGATTTATGATTTCTTTCTCTTCAGATAAGCAAGCACAGTTTAAATGTCATTGTAGCATGACTAATGTGAGTGTATGTGTTCCATGGTGATAGTGGTATCACCCACTTCAGGGGGTCTTGCTGAGATTTGAGTTGCTCTGAGGACAGCTATAAAATTAGGAAGTAAACATCGAACATTTTTCTACTGTCTTGATCCTTTTACACTGTGATGAGCACTTGTTTGTATAAGCAATTTGAGCACATCTAAGGAACTGCTTGGACAGAGTACTGAG
This sequence comes from Corvus brachyrhynchos, assembly GCF_000691975.1. Classification (NCBI taxonomy): domain Eukaryota; kingdom Metazoa; phylum Chordata; class Aves; order Passeriformes; family Corvidae; genus Corvus; species Corvus brachyrhynchos. The sequence continues at coordinate 2,125,796 of NW_008238983.1, read as the reverse complement.
TGAAGATTGCATGGAACCAATAACTGATGCCAGGATAAGCCTCATTTTGACATAGCCTCCTTTTTGTAGGATTGCATCAGACTACTTTCATGGACTCCGTTTAGATTATTAGACTACAAATTGAACTCATCAGAGAGGCTCTTTACTATTGCTACAACTTTAAAACTCCAACCAAGTCTAATGCTAATAGTGTTGATGTAGTCTGACAAGAAAACAGTTTTTAAGTGGTGTTTATTAATGAAAGAAAAGTGAGGTTTTTAAACTTTATTCCTTTCCTCTTTATTTTGCCAGTGCTGTAATGTAATGAGTTTATATTTCAGAACTCAGACCCTGAATATACATAAACATTTTTTCATTATTCTCTGAGGTGAGTTAACCAAACATGCTTTGCATAGCTACCATAGAAAAATGTCAAAGTAATTGTTTTCAGTTGCGATCAACATGAGGTGGCACTCTGCTGCCTAACTCTTGTAACTAAAGCACTTACAAATTAACAATGTGATGATAAGGATATAAATAATATTATTGCCTTTAATATGATTATATGCAAACTAACATAGCTTTAAAACAGTTTGATGATATTTTGTATCATGGTGTCATCAGAAAAAAATGTATAAGCATTTTACTTAGTGTATGGGCAGTATGTCCACCAAAGTGGCAAGCAAAGAGGTGTGTGTTGGCATATAAAGGCACGTGTCTAATTAATGAAGAAGTGCAAGACAGAGAAAGATAAGTCTAAAGGAGTACAAATAGCATTCCTTGGATACACAAAAGGATGACTGACAAAACAAAGGAAACCGCAGAAACATGATTGGGATGGATTAGACTCCCCTTCTGAGGAGAGGAAGATGACATAAAACCATCAGACATAAGTACAGAAAAATCAAGAAGAAAGATGAGAAAATCCCTTTGGTTTTGGCCCTTGATCAATGAGTTCTCCAGCCTGATCACTTGGACGTTAGTGACTAATAACACCAAGAAGGATGGCCACTGTTAGCAACTATAGATCATTGGCCCTATGTTATTGTATATTCAGAGATAATTCAGCACATGAGTATAAAAGACTAATAGTGTTGCATGTGTAGCGATTGTGATTAATAATTCACAAGTAAAACTTTAGCAAGAAATGTACCACTAATTCATTCAGTGAAGTTCAAAAATTGGCCTGGTTTGTCAGTTTTCGAAACAATTCCCTCACAATAATGTCTGATTACCTAACTGTTATCTATCTGTCTACTGATCTGTGTATTCAATTGAAATATGCTGAATTTTTGAACCATCTCTTCCTTGTCTTAAAAATTCTTACTTGGTACTATTTTATTTTCATAGAAAGGAAAGGGAACATCAGTATCTCGAGTTGCACATGTTGGTATAAAAGGCCTGCTGCCTTGAAGTTGCCTGGTAGACTTTCTGGTGGTGTCAAATAGATTTGATACAGGGTGCAATTCTTACCTTCCCTCCCTAGAACTGCAATTTGTTTCAGAAATACTTTAAATGCAATAAAGTCTGCCAGACTGCAACTCAACAAGAGTGGTTCCAGTATTGTTTTCATTTTATTACCATTGGCAATGTTAGGCTAATTAGCTAATTAATATGGTAATAATATTAGAAAAAAACATCAGATGGGGATTAATTAGTCATACTAAATATCTCATATTTCATGAGTTATTTTATGGCCCAAGAGAAAAAGGAAATTAAATGAAAGCTTAAAACCCTACTTAGTAAGTAGTTCTGCTCCTTTCTTTTACAGCAACACATTAAATAGTATTTCTCCTACATGAAGAGTAGGAAAAAAGGAGTTACAACTATACATTTGTTGTTATTATATATGAATGTATCCTAATAGAATAAAGTTATACATCTACATAAACCTGTTCTGCAGCAGTATTTAGCTGTGCCTGGTTATTCATCTCTCCACAAAATGGAGACAAAATAATTGACATTGATTATTTATCACTGAGGAAAACATTTTTAATGGGAAAAAAGATCATCATGTCGCTACTAATATTGAAAGTTACTTAAAGAGAATGTTATCACTGGGTGAACATACATTATAGAGCTTTATGAAATGCCTTTGGAAATTAAAATCAAAATGGAACATCAGAACTCTTTTATTTATCTCTGTGTGTTTAATGGTAATGAAATATGCAAGACCAAGCTTTGGATGATGAATTCTTTTATTCAGTAAACAGGGATAACACCATTTCCTCCTTCCTTCCTTACCTATAATACCTACTTGCATGAAATAGAGAGAGGGGATGTGGTGTAAAATGGATTATGTTATTATCAAAAAAACCCCTCAGCATTTTATGTTCCATTTGATTTTGTGATCTGCCTCACATGGAATGACAATATTTTGCCAGTTTCTTGTGAGACTATTGGAAATATCCAGTGGTGCTTCTCATTTTGCATGAGTTGAAATGCAAATCTTCCAGGGAAATACTCAGCAAATCACTTCAGCATTAAATAACAGTTAATAGGATATGAGCACATGAATCAGTTCTTCAGTGCATACACACCACTGACCCTGATCTGTTTAGCTTTTTCTTTGTGTCAGGTCTTGATCCCTGACTTTTGTAATGATCTCTGTCATCACTGAATTCATTGCAAGATCATAGTCTAGAACTGCCGAAATTGAATCAGGGTATTTGGGCCATCAAGTTTGTTATGTGCCATCAAAAAAGTAATGTTCAAGGCTTGAAGCCTTGAAACCACAGTGAAATAGAATTCATAAAAAGTAACACAGGATTAATTTGAATGAATTCCTAGTTTTATATTTAATTCATGGAAGTTTTTGTGCATTAAGAGGTGATGTGAGAGTATTAATTTCTGGAATCAAAATTCCAGTTGTTGTACCACAAAAAGTTGGAGGAAATCACTAGTAAAATTTAGATTAAGAACTTCATTTATAAAAATTTTAAAAGAATTTATAATAATTTTAGTTCTTAAATATCTTACTTTTAGATTTAAAGTCTAACATATCACTCTGCTAAGACAAGAAATGTAAAGGGCTACAGTCCAAACCCTTAGACCAAGCTGTGGTTCAGGAATGGTGATGACAAAGCCTAAAGCCAAGATTCCCAGATAATGCTCTCTTTCCAGTGAGGCCGACATGATACAGCTTTGTGTGTCAAGACTAAGTTCACTGGAAGTTAGGAGTAAATGGAAAGATTTTGGAATGACTGGAGTATTAAAATAATAAATTGCAGAGACTTAGCATCCTGACAGCAAGAGAGAATATGTAGGATTGGCTATTGTTGGGGTCTCCTCCCCTGCCATGGAGCCCTGGGAGATGGGCCCTGGGGGGGAGACATGGGGTCTCCCTGCCCCTGGTCAGTCTCATTTCCCATTGGTTGGTTTGTGTTCCCCGGTGTGGCCAAGGACCCTCGGGTCCCGTGACTGCGGGGCTCCTGAGCAGAGCCTCGGCCATGTGGCTGGAGAAATAAACATCTCTGAAACATCTACCACAAATCTGTCCATATATACTTTGTTTCCATGGGACTCCTGGTTTGAAATATGCTTGTTGCAGTAATCCCTGCTGTAACAGGCTATATCTGCATTCCAGGTCTCAGTTTCTGTCAAAATATGTAAAAAACCTATTTTTTCCATAAAAATCTCTAAAAATGTCACCATTATGCAGAATCAGTTTTTTCTGTGTTACACATATTACCTGTAATTATGCTTCTGAGAAGCCAGTGAGTTGTCAGAGACATCCTAATATAAAACTTCATAATCAGTACTTCTTTTTCAGTCCAAGGAGAGAAACAGGGCAACTCCACAAAATTTGCCACAACAATGGCAAATTCCTCTAGATATCCAGCAGCAATATCTTGTCCTTCTAAATGGAAGCTTTTTGAGGCTTCTCCACTTGAAAAGCTGCACAGGGTAGAACAAGGTGCCTTGTAGGTGCCTACTGCCGTGCTTAGTTTTCTTACTGAGCAGGGCTCCTTTCAGCCTCTGCTGCTAATAAAGCCATAAGAAATTACAGAAGTTCTGTACTTCTGAAGGGGAAAAACTACAGTGCTAACAAAATTTTAAGTCACAAACTTAAAGAGGCACTGCTGAGAAGTAAACTGGGAATAAAATTATTCTTACTAGCCTAGAGATCTCTTCCCCCCCAAAAACAACTGTTTTAAGTGAGAAGTTTGTTTGGAAAGCTCAAAAGCAAATTAATTCCTCTAATAACAGAGGGATTCTGGCAAGGCAAATGTTAACCTTTTTCACAGCATATATGTACATATTATATGATTCTTAAAATTCGCTTCAGATACCAGGAGTATCTCTGGAGAGTTTATTACACTTGATTATTCCACTTAAGTATTCATAAATATTTATGCACCAATTGATGTTCTCGATATAATCTTTCAGTGGTTGGTACAAATATGTCACTAAAAAGAACAGTGAGGGAATCTGCAATTAGCAATTAGTGATTCAAACATATCATATGAAAAGTTGAAAATCTCACTTGTATAAAAGAAGCTTCTGCATTAAACATATGGTTTAGTTCAGTTTTCAAATGCAAGTCACCACCGGAGAGCTAAGCCTGTTCTCTAAAGACTGAGCTATGAAGCTACAATAATATGTAAAGGCAAGAACATTCACCTGAATTGAATAACAAGAGCTTTGTTTACCCAAATAATATTCAAATTTTTCATGACTGATCCATTTGTTCTTTTCTTTTTCATCCTTTTCTCAGATACATTTACATTTCTTTTGACCAATATGACACTTACAGTCTTACATTCTTTATTATCCTTAATAAGGAATTCTATGTTCTTGGAGTATATTACTTCATACAAATGGCTGCCAATAAAATCTGTTTTCTTGATTTAGAATTTCATATGAGCTCACTTTTTGTTGTGGAGGTAGTAACCAGACTTTATTGTTCTGCTTTCTTTCATAGGAAGCTCATATGCAACATGTAAGTTAGGAACAAAGGATTAAACCAACATTTCTTTTTATGTGTCGTTTATGATCAAATACAACAGTGGTTTATGAAACACTAATCAGGCAGGCCGCATGTTACCACATTTTGTCTGAGTATGTGTAATCATTATTTTTAATTGGTTTCCTAAAATGAATGACTGGGTTTCTTTCATCCCCAAATTCATAGTATCTTAGGTGCCATTCATTGCAGTGGAAGCTTTGAATTAGTGTCAGATCTAAATACAAAAGAGATAGTGCCCACCTACCTCTCAATGATCTCCATGTGGAATTTCTTCCCCTATTCATTTTGCCCAGGCTTGTACTCATAACTAACCTACAGATTGCTCTCTGCTGTCACATCTTGAGGGAAGAGAAAAAACCCCCACTTACTCCATGATTGATCTCATTAACCCCAGCAGCTGCCCATGACGTCTTTCAACTTGGAAGCTCAGACATAAGAAGGCTGCCAGGGAAAATCTCTGTGGCTTAGTTGAGTGAAGTTCATCACCCTGCATATGCACTTTAACCAAAGAACGTCCCCCTTGTCTGTGACTTGTGCCTGACTAGATCTTAACCAAGTAGACCTTTTTTGCTATTATACTGCCAGAAATGTGCAGATCCACTTCAGTGCCAGCTTTACACACAGGCAAAATAAGAAGTAATTGATCAGAGCAAGCTGGCGGCCAGACACTGTGAAACAGGAGTTGCAAAAACATTAATGCCAGAGCCCTGAGAGAACATGCTGCTACTGTGGTGGCTCTTGTTCCTGAGGGAACTGCTGTGTGTCAGCTGCTGTCCACAGGGAGGCCTGATGCCCCTGGCAGCTCTCACTGTGGGCTTACTTTTTGTACCTAGAGCAGCAAAAGCCTAAAGCTTTGGCAGGGCTGTCACCAACAGCACACCGCTCACTGTGTGGCTTTCAGAGTAATGAAATTCAGAGAAACAGTACAACAAACAGATTCTGAACTTTTCTTTCTTTTTTTTTTTTTTTTGTCCCCAAGAAAAGAGATATTGCAACTAAAAGATTACTCTGGACACTTTTGGAAAAGCCTTGCTACCGAATGGGTCAGCAGATGGCTGTAATAGGCCTAAGCCTTTTGTTCAGGCAATTGTACTCTGCAAGTTGGTAGCCAGCAAACCCCCTTTTATTGACTATTTTCCTCTGTACCATGTAAACATCTCTACCTCCTATAATTTTTATTGCAAAGAAAAATGATGCCTTGTGAAGTAATATGTTTGGAAGGTGGAAACCAATCATTTAGGACATGGAAAACATGTATTTGTTGTCAAATAGAAGTGTTCTGCCAAAACAAACTGTAGTTGGGCCAAACATTAAAAAATCCGCTACTTCAATGCTCAAAACCTATCCCTTCATCATAGGAGTTACAAGCAAAAGGGAAAAATACCTTACTTGAGCTTGTGTCCTTTCCAATATATAATAAAACCATACTTGCTCAGATTCAGATAAGCAGATTTTCCAGGTTTTTTTATAGTTCCTTAGATTGTGAAAAATAAATTGAATTTGGGAATCTTATCCAAGGAATTTTTCATAAGGAGGGTTATTGCTTCTGTTACCATGTTTTTGGATTGAATATATTAATATAATTTCATTATGGTTATGCCATTTCTAGCTCTCTAACTCACTCAGAGCTATAGGCAATGAAGTGATCAAAACAACTATCATTGGAGGTGGCAAACTCCGAGTCAAGAAGGATTATTTCTATGTATGAATAGAGTTTCTATTTTATGTGAACTAAAATTTGATGTCACAACACTAGAATGGGCTTTTTATATATTGCTAGTATCTCTCTCATTTGCATAATGTAAGTTATAATCAATGCAATATTTTATTGCAAATTTGAAACATAAGTGTCTCATTTATGAAATTAGGCAGCGAAGATAGATCTTTTTAAATGTGCATGAAAGACATGAATACTGACAGAAATTCAGAAGATTAATATGTCAAGTGAATGTCACTTAGGGACATAAATTCACAGCATCCTCTTCTGAGATTCACAGTCATATTCCAGTTTTGGCATTACTGAAACTTCAGCAAGGGAGAAATAATGCAGATATGGTATAAGCAGAAGCAAAGGCATTCACATTAACCAGTTTTTGAATACTCTTCTGTCAAAACTGAAACTAGAAAATGATGCTGGCTAGGGAAAGCCAGTGAGGCTCCAAGTGATTTAAAACAAGTGAGATGTTTTGGCTAAGAAAAGCAAGTACTAAATGTGGCGCCCTGTTAATCCCCTGATTCTGTATGTTCCCCCTGTTCCCTCCCTAGCCTTGGTCACTCCCTCAGTTTCTCCCTATTTGCTCCTGTACCCCAACCCCGCCCAGGGACCGCCCCTGGGCCCCTGACAAAACCATCCCACACGCCGACCACGTTGTTTCTCTACCTCTGAACATTGTGGGGAAAAGGTGTGATCAACCCCTCATGAGAGACCCTTCTCTACCTTCTTTACCATCCACTGCGTTGTGACACTGCTGGCTGCCGGAGCCAGATCGCAGGGCTGTCCGAAATGGACTCCAGGATGCGATTAATCGCATGGCCCTAGGAAACCCTCGCTGAGCTCTCAGGGAGCAGCAGCCTGCTAGGCAGAGCCCAGTGGTTACAACACCTAAGTAAAATGGAAAGGAAGAAGAACCCAGTTAAAGAAAATACTTTATGTGCAGGTGAAGAGATGCAAATCTATATGACGAAGAAAAAGGTAGATGGGTTCCTCAACTTACACAGTAAACAGACTGTTGGTGAAGAACCTCTTTCTCATAAAAAGGCCCATTTGTGTGGTAGCAGCGAAGTCAAAATAACAGCAGCAGAGAAGAGAGTGATAAAATCCAGACTGGCAAACACTGTCTGTGAAGAAATGGTTTTGTTCATTAGAAATAATCTCTTTTCTCGTTTGAAAATATTAAGAATTCTTACAGAAGGATTTGTGTTGGTTAGAAGACATACGAAAGTCAGTGAATTAAAAAAAATATCCAAGAATACACATCATAAATCAAAAGGAAGGTTACAGACATGCCTCCCATTTACATTCTTTTGTTCACATTCACATCCTTTTGTTCAAAAGAAGGGATTTCATTGCATATCCAAGAATCCTTTCTGAAAGTATGAAATATATAGTTGAGATTAGCAAAATAAAAAATTGAAGCCATACAAGAAATTTTAGGTGGAACAAGTTTATGGTTGAATGGTAACACTTAAGTAGAAAGAGCGAAGGAGTCATGGTGTCCTTCCCTCTAAAAACTCAACAAAGATTCAATAGGGAATCTTTGTCATAGAGACAAAGAGAAAGTCATAAGGACAGAGGAAGGACAGAGGAAGGACAGAGGAAGTACCCAGTTCTGAACACTGTGAACATTCAGACAGCTGAAACATTCTTAGTGTCACTGGATTATTACAGGGACAGATACAAACTTTTCATTCCACAAGAAATATTCAAACTTTTCTATAGAGAAGAAACTCCATCATGGAATAAAATTGTCAGATCTGAGGAGGAAAGAATGCTGTCTCATTTAGGGGAAGTTGCTTTTCTGTCTCTTTTTACTAGATCAGCATCTGCAAATACACTTGCTAACAGAGCAAGAAGTAAGTACAAAATAATCAATGCAATTATATTGTTTCTGTCCTATTAAAGTGCTCAGAAAGGATTGAACTTTCTCCATTTCCAGTGCAGGTAAATAACACTGCCAGCATAATATATGGAATAAAGAAAAAAAAAGAAAAAAGAAAAAAAAAATTGATATGTTATTTACTGTGTCTGTTTGCCTACTTCCAAACTAAAATAGTTTATGGGATAATCTCGCTGCTGGTTTGTGGTACTGTTTTAGTGAACTTCGATAAAAGATTCTATTTGTTCCCCTGTTCAGTCCCCTAAAATAAACCTGTCCTTCTTCACCTGTTACAAACCAGTCATTGGAGAACACATAAGAGCTGAAGTTGTATAAAAAACACTTCTTAGATTAACATTGAGTGAATTTTCTCCTTGCCTTCAAGATAATTACGTTTCTGATGTTGCCCACTTGGAGATGCACTTAAAAGTATCAGCAGTGCTTGAGATAACATCTGCTAAGTGCTTTTTGATTAAGTCTTTTATAATTACTCATATTCACAAAGCATGTGTCTATTTGAAGGGCACCTCAGTTATTAAAAAGAGTATGCTAATGGAAGCCTTTCACTACTTTGGATTTCTTACACTGATTTGAAACTTTGTTTAGGTTTATGAGGAGTTAGAAAAGGCTGCGGATGCTCTGTGTCATGAGTGCTTGAACTTTTACATGTAATCCAAACTATGTACCCTATATGAAGAGATGATGGATGTATTTTTTAGCTCAAGTTTGGAAGCTTGTTGGCTCAGACTGGAGAATCACAGTACATCTGGCAATAGAAGAGACCACAAACAAAAACCACTCAGACTACAGTTCTTAAACAGAATTTTGTAATAGGTGCACCTCAATTCCTAAGCAATGAAGTCCTTCTATGAGGCTGCTGGGAAATCTAAGATAACTGAAAAACACCTTCATAATTTTTGCAATAATTATAATTTTTTTTTAATTTAAAAAAAAATCAAGGACTCTTTCAAATCTTACATTAAATACTTGAGAAAACTGAATCATCCAGTGAGTATTAGCAGAAAGTCCTTGCCAGTCTATCAACTGGTCAACTAATCTCACCAGATGTTGTTGATGATTTAATGAAGTCATTGGAGATATAAACATATAATAATTTTCAAAATAAGCTTCTAAGATGTGAGATGTTTCTCATCCTCTTTGCAGAAACTACATGATCAGATGTTCTTAAAATGTTTTCAGTTATCAACTCAAAAAGAGTTGCAAATATCTCAGGAAAGAAAGTTATACTCAAAGCAGATAAGAATATATTTAGAAACACATTTGTTGGTGCTCAAAGCAGATGGTGGGACATTTGAGAAAAACTGCATTATCTTTTTCTCTAGGCATCAGCAATATTAGGTGAAACACTGAAAAACAAGACATTTCTGGGTAAAGAGATAGTATGGATTCTGAAACCTATAGAAGCCATTCCCTGGCCTTTTGTTCACTAGCTGTGGAATGCTAGCAAAACACTTCCATAACTTTTGAAACATGCCTGGTGACTAACAGGAGAAGAACATCCCGTAGGTCAAACAATGAGTATAGACCTCAGCATGCACTGGGAGATATTAACAGAAGATGCTGAGATATGCAACAAAAAGCCAACACAGCCATTGATTTTCAGGAAAAAAAGCTGTGACTCAAAAGATCCAGAAATAGTGAAATAATTTTTACATTTTCATGAACAAAGCAGGCTTCATCAAATTATTTATTGATTGATAAAAAAATAATAAATTACAGAGATAAATTACATGTCAAAGACCTTTCACATGTGACTTGCAGACCAACAAAAGGACTAGTCTTGGAAAACTGAATTTCTAAATCTTAGGCAGAAGAGAACTCATGTTATTTTGCATATATGCCATGGCACAAATGAAAACAGTAAATCAATCACAATTACTGCTTTAAACTTGACACTAGTAATGATGTTAGAGCATGGACCCAGACAAGGTTTTTAAATTAACAAAACAGAGGACTTCCTTTAGGATTTATGTGCACAAAGCACATTTTTTCCAGCTTGATATTGTGACTGATTCTGCAGGAAAAAATATAATACTTGAGAATACAGCTTGAAACCAGGCCTTTCCAAGTTTGGACAACCTTTTGGGGAAGAATTAGGAAGTCATTACTTATCTTTTTATTCTTAGAACCATAGCAATGGATAAAACCATAAATGTATTGCTAGATTTTCTGGGACAAACTTCCACAACTGACTGTGGACAATTTCTGCCATTAAGAGTTCATTGCCACATAAGGATTGTCAAGAGGAATCTTGGAGACAAACACAATGTGAGTTCAACATACTGGGTACAAGAAGAAGTCATGGCTAAAGCCAGCAGAAATGTCAATTTACAATGGATAACTGCATCATCCATATCTAGTGTTATATCTGAAACATATCTGTGCTGATTAATAATGAATAATTATTTACTAGTAATGTAATTAGGTGATAGAAATATCAAGCTGGAATTGTGTGCCAGCCAAAATAATAATAATGAAGAGGAGAGTGTAAGAGACTGATTAAGTAAAGGTCTGGAGAACAGAGAGAGGAAGATGAAAAGAGTAATTCTGTCTGAAAAAACCAGTCCATTGAACACACATTTAGAAGTACAAAAATGCTTGCTCTCCTTACTGATGATACGTTTAAGCAAAGTATGTATGTTTTTAATTTTAAGTATTACTTTTTGAGCAATAAGTATGTCAAGCTTGTCATGATATTAAAAAAATATAAAACAGGAGGGTAAGAAAATATCTGCTAAGCAGTGATTCAGATCAAAGAATCTCTTTTAAAGAGTTTGTTGGCACATGTCTTTGTAGGTCTTCATCTGCATTTACTACCACCTCAGGTGGTAAAATTTCTGTTCTCAAGTTATTGATTTTGTTTTAAAAAACACTATAGAATGCTATTACTATGTATTGTAGGTGTTTACTGTTATGCACCTTTCCTTGTCACTTTGCATACAGGCAAATAGACAGGAAAATAACTCAAATTCTTATTAAGCTTCCCTTTAGGAAAATAAGCTCTTTCCTCTAAGTCCTGACTGCTTATTTAAGTCTTTCTACAGAAAATCTTACTTCAGTTGATAATATTTAAAGAAACTTCCCAAGACCAATCTTAAGTTGAAGAGGTAGCTTAGCATATTTTTATATAAATCCTATTACCCAGTCAAACAATCATTCTTTATACGTAATGTCATCCAGCAGTATAAATATGCTCTATTATCAAGAATATTTAAAGACAGATAATATGCACTCATCCTGGGTATGTGCCACCTGTTCTCAATGAAACCTTGATGAACAACATCAAACAAATTGCAACTGCTTGCTGTAGCTGCCCTTTACTGTAATATATTTGAAAATAATTTATCAGATGCCATCCACAAGGGATATCTGTACTTTAGACACATCTAATGACAAGCTGCTTGGAAATTTTTTGCTTCAGTTGAGGAAAAGAGAGAGGAGAAAAAAAACCTTGTCTTGACTTAGGTGACAGCAAAACAATTCTTTTGACAAGTGTGCAGCTCTGGATTGCTAATTATAATGACTCCTCAAGTAGGATTTCCTGAACTATAATATAATATCTATCTTGAAGAAACAAATGGCTTGAGGCCGAAAATTACATATGCCATGAAAATATGTATATTATCTACCTGCCTGAATGACTATGTTTGATATTTTTTTAGAGATACTTCTTTAGAATCTACAGAGTACTTAAAGTTTCAGTCAAAGAGGAACATTTAGAAGCATCTCCTTCTGAAATATGGATCTTCTCATGAAGTTGTGAATTCAAATGACAATGCTTCTCTTTTTGAAAAACAAAAATCTCTCCAGTGTTGGAATTGTAAAAAGAAGAGAGGCCCGGGCTCTGGCAGGGGGAGAAACTTGCAGACCAGCCAATATGGTTGATAAGAGCAAAACTCCGTTTATTAGCAATCCAGAGGCACTTATATAATATACCAGCTTGTTAACTCTTAAGTGGCTTAAAACTTATCAAAGCGCATTTCGACTTCTACATAATTGGACTTACATTGGCAAGCTTCTACAGTCATGTTATGATTAAAAGAATTCAGAGTTTACCTCTCCTTCTCCGGGTCTTATCTGAACAGCTGCAAATCTTCAAACTCCCTCTTTGTTCCCAGCCCTGTCACACAGGGATTTTCTCATGGAGAGTTTTTCTCACACACAGGCCTTTTGCTTCCAGGCCTATTGCTTGTACAGTTCTTTTATTGATCCCATCATTCTATCAATGATCCATGCCCCTGATCCTTTAATAATTGCAACACTCCAGGGTTTTTATTTCCAAGTAAAATCTAGTCCTTGCTAGAAAGTATGGCTTTAGAATGTTTGAATATTTTTAGGGGTAAAAATACCATCTGCTCCTTAACCCACTGAAAGGGTTCTGGAATATGATTCATTGTTTGGTACATAATAGTGATGCATTCATTCGAGCAATGCATGTGTTTTCATGTAGCACCATTTCTGACACAGCAGGTCTGAGCTCCCTGCAGAGATGTAGTGTTTCCACATGAAGACGTCTTAGCCTCCAGCAAATCTCCATTCCAGTGTGAAACTATGCAGGCCATTGCCATCTAAGTCTGCATGACTGATTTGTACCTCTGATCCTACAATATATACATTGATGGTAATGGTTTCAATATGACACAAGCACCAAGTACACCAGAATCCTATTGTTAACAAGGTGTCTTAATATTTTTAGCAAAGAATTTGGTGCAAGAAGGCCGTATTAGACTATTTCTTAGGAATATGCAGGTGGCTGACTACTTTGGTGAAAGCTTCGCTTAAGAGATTTGCATAAAAATATTCCTATTTTTAAAGTCAGTTATCAGAATTATTCCAACCTATGAATAATTAAAACTGTAAGAGTGGGAACTGGGAGGGCATCCTAATTGCTGAATGCATCACAGATTTAGGGTGAGAGGGTCTTACCACCACTATGTTACATTGTCAGGCCAAGTACTCAACCCAGCTAAGGAAGGGACCAGGAGGATCTGGAACATACTGCAGAGTAATCCTTGTCCTCAGAGTAGCCATATCCAGTATGAATTGGAGGAAGAAATCCCAGTGGCACACACCTAACCATAGGCACAGGTAACCCCTATTCCAGAATCCCAGTGTGGCCTGTATGACCCATCCACACTGAATAATACCCCAGGTGTAAGTGTTTCCAGGGATGCTGAACCAGAGGTGCAATTTCCAGTGTTTTACTGAAACAGTAATACCTCTAATATGCATATATTAGCAAATAGATCATTACTTTCTGAACTAAAATAAAGGCAATTTCCTCTGGAATATGAAGAAACATTTGATCTATGAAACTGCAAGTGCTTAGGATGCAAGATAACAGACTGCAAAGTCCAGCATTAGCCTTTTAATATTTAATTTCCATATTAATATGAATCAGATCTTCAGAGATTTACAATTAAGATGTTTGTCAGCATTTCACTGCAAATGCTCCTTGGTGTTTTGAGCTCAATAATTATTTGTCAATGGTTTGGAGATAATACCAAATCATGCTTAAAAATAATGGCCTTCTTGAATATTTACAGAAGAATAGAGTTGATTGCAATTTTTTATCTTATTGTGTACTTGGTTTTATTAAATGTGTAGTACTTTTATCTAGTGGGACGATTTTTTTTTTAATATATTTGTTAATATTTCTCCATCAAAATTAAGCTCCATATTAAAATTTTCCATATCAATATCAACACTTGGACTTGAACTCAATGGCTCTGGAGCCCGTCTAGGATGGGGAGCTGTATGAGTTTTTCAGATTGTTCAGCTAAAAAATAAATTAAAAACCTTCTGTTGTTCTCAAAATAATCACAGTAGCAAACGAGGTTTCTCAGCTAATATATTTTCTTTCTTCAGTGTTTTTTTTCCTTAAGATATATCTGTGACAGAAAGACTAAAAGGAAACACACTGTATTGTTAATTTAGAAGATGTATTTCAGTAACATAGCATAAGTTTACAGCACAGGTAGCAGTGAGTCAAGTTTTGACAGTCAACTTTGATTTTTTTCTTTGGTCCAGTCAATGGACTGAAGCTAAAACCATTTTCCAGCAAAATTAACAACAACCATCAAATATTTTGCTAAGTAACTTGGCACAGACATGGTCCTCAGAAAATCCTGTAGAGACCTGTTACTGCTAGTGTTTTTACACAAAAAGAGAATCTCAACCTTTGCTTTGGCATGGATTTGGCTGGCCCACAGCATGTTTACAGACCACAATTCCTGGTGCACCGTGGTTGACTGTCCCTGAAGTCCCTTCAGTTTGACAATTGCCCCCCTTTCTATCATGAGTACCAGTATAATTCTACTGATATCCAGCACAGAGCAGACTCTGATGCCACAAATGGATGGAGGTTCCCTTCTCTCTTCAATAGATTGCATAAAAGTCTCAGTTCCAATCACAGCTTTCAATTTGCTATTTTTTATTTTACAGCTAGATACTATGATACCTATGAGCTGGACAAAGAAATTGCACTTAGGTAAGGAATAATAAATAAAGAATTCTCTAAGTGAAATTTCTCTATGGAAATTACATGGAGGTTTAATTTGTTTTTCTCACTGAAACTGACTAATTAATTTATTTAGATTAATAAATTTGAATCTAACCAAAACATTTTAAATTGCCCAGTTCAAGTACAGTTTCCTCGTGAGTAGTTCACAGTGTAGCTATATCTACTAGTGATGGCATGGTGTTATGCCTACACTGCTGATTGGATTTCCTATGGGTCCATACCTTCCTGGACAGGTTATGACATTGATAAATGCTTCATCTGATAAAGTCAAGTCATGTAGAACAAGAAAAGGAGGTGGAAAGCATAAAGAATGCCCTCATTGATGTGGCAGCACAGGGATATTCAGCTGTACAACAAACCCAATTAAAACAAGGAATTCTGTCATTTTTAAGTTGCAAACTTTTTGAACTCTCTGAATATTTTGTCCTACAAAAAAGTTTGAGTAGTTGACTTAGGCTGACACAAATGTCACAATATCAGGACTTCCTAAGGGACTACGCTCTGATTTTTGCCTGGCTGAACTATCTCTGGAAGCTGTTGATATTTTTCTGTCTATTCTTGACAACTGGGGACAGAAAATAGAAGATTACAGACCATTGCCTACAGATAAAACGACTTCACACTAGCTGCATTGTGGTTTTACTATCAATACAGAAACAATTAATATTAAGAGACCGTAAACTGAATAGCTTTAAAAATGTAAATATGGCTACTTTCTTTTTTTTTTTTTCAGTGAAACCTTTCCTTAAATCCATAACATATTTCCAAGAATTTGTAAGAGCATGGAATACAATGAAAAAAGCCCCAAAGAACAAAACACCTAGGTTTTAGATGATTTAACCTACTCCACAGAGTTTCAGTTTGTTATTTAATGATAATGATACTTCCTGTTCTGTTTGATATGTCATGAAAATTTAGAATTTCACCTAAAAAATCAAATGCAGGGTTTTTTTTCAAGATGATAAGTTTTTCCTTTTATAGTCAAGTTTCCTGTTAGCTAGAAAGGTAACATTGCTTCCTATAGCATTGTAAATCCATTTCTGAACAAACATATTCTATGACAAACAAGACATTCTCTGCTAGAATTGCACTTCATATTCTTTTGAATATCTTCTTAAAGTGAGATACTTTTATCTTAATATCTTGGCTTTATCAGTCTGCTCCATATAAATACGTGTTTCTACAAAAGGATTTAATTCTAAGCCAAGTGACGGGGCAGAACACTCTATTTGTGTAGTCACTTCCATTTTAAAAACCAGGCCTCATTTCTAGAAAAATGAGAAATATTTTTCAAGAAAATGTTGAGTCAAGCATTCCTGAAGACATTCTCTTGGCAATGTTACACTTAGCAACAATTTCAAAGGTACACATTTCAAGGGAACCCATCTGAATTTTACAATATGCTTGAATATGTACAGATATGTTAAAACACAGAACTATCCATTCTTAGGTAAAAATACAGAGCTATCCTTTCTCAGAAGCAGCATATTTTTGAGGCTTTTATCTTTTACCTCTAAGATTCACAGTACATAGACAGCTTTTGTGGTTTACTGATAACTACAATTAAAAATATTTTCAAAAGGTTTATCAGGGGGTTTTTATCAGATTTTATGGGATATTTGAAATAAACTTGTAGTTCACTTTTGCAGTGAGAAAGTCCATACCATTATTGACATTCTGTTGAGTACAAGAAAAAGAAGAGTCTTGTGCCCTGCTTATATATGCTATTTATTTAGGATTCAAATAAAAGAGAAAAAAAAAGGTTGCAGAGAATTATACTGTATATGATTTTTTTTCAGCTGAGGTGGTTGCCATGAAGAGAAGCTCCAGTGATGAAAATAATTTGTGACAAAGGGAATAATTTCCATCTTGCAGGAAGGTGTACACACATGCCTGTGCTGGTCTCCATCACAGCAAAAGGCACCCACAGCAAATGCTGCTTGTGCTGCACCAGCGGCAGTAGCAGCATCCACATGTACTGTGCCCCAGGAAAGAGATTCACCTCCCTCTGGACACAAAGAGTCTAAAGGTCCTGGGAAAACAAATCTGCCTCTGTGTATTGCTGAATTCTGTCTCCTGGTCCTCACTGTGACAAAAGCAAGGAGGTTGGAAAGATTGCTTCTGTAACACTCATGAAAGGAAGCAAAAGTGAAGTGGGCTCCACTGCCCAGTTTTGAGACAATTCAAAGAAATCAGGCGGTCCTTGGACACTCCTGAACTGCAAAGAAGATTCTCTACCATTCTCTGGAAGGTAGAGGTTGAAATACTGATCATTTCCCACAAGTTTTTTTAGAGGTTGAAATCCTGATCTTTTCCCACAAGAGAAAGAGTTGCTACCACAATCCATTGAATATATTCACATCAGTCATGCTTCATTTCAGTACTCTGGACAGGCATGAAATTCACTTTTGTGAAGGTTTGATTCAATGTGAGAGTCACATTTTAAAAACATAAGTGAAATATCTGGGCATTTAACAACCAGACTTTAATATATCAGGCATTGAGTTCTTCTTTTTTTTTTTTTTTTAAGTCCTAGACATACTCTTGTATGTGTCCTCAGATTTAAATTCAGGGCACATTCCTTCTAAAGTAACTTAGTGTTTCTATGAGATGATGAATGGATTGAAGTAACCCATCTTGACAGAGAAAGATATCATCCTAATAATCTGATATTTTATGTTCTTTTTTATAATTACTTTTGCCTCAGATTAATGAATTCCATTTACAGTAGCAAGCTAGCAAATGAAAACCATTCAGCACAAGTATGAAATATAATGGAAGGATGAGACAATTTGGTATGTAAGACATAAATTGAAGTATTGAAGAGTCATTATTTACTAAAAAAAAAAAAAAAGACTTTTTTCATGGTGTAAATTTTATTAAAAAGACATCTCTTTCACTCAAAGGTAAGCAAATGCATTTACATTCTTGAAGATAATTACCAAGGCCACAGAAGTGAAAAGCTTTCAATTTTCTTCTCAAATAACCCTCTTTGTTCCCACTTGTTTTTCTGTTTTGTATGTTATATCCTTCCTATCTCTCTGTTCCATTTGAAATCAAATTATTAAAATAAAGAAAAAAAACCAACAGTATTGTAGAAATTAACTTCTGTTTCTATATAAATCCTTCCTTGTTTAGAAATGCATGGTCTTATCTCCTGAGGAATGCATATCTCTTTCAAACAGGATCCCCTTGTAACAGCTGTTCTGCAGCCTAAAGCAGCTGAGTGCTGCTTAATAAAGTCATTACACTTAGAAGTGAGATGGAGTGGATCTGTGAGCTGGAAAGGAGCAGTGGCAAGGAGCTGGGACACCAGGCTCAGGGTCACAGTGCTGAGAGCAAAGGCATCAGCATGTGAATCAAATGTCACAGGTAGAAGTGGCCAAGGAAGTCAGACATCTCCAGACTGAGAGGCAGCAAGTAACTCCATAGCAACCAGAGTCTGTCTTTAATAGGAAAGATCCTAATGGTATCTAGCCCCTAATTTCTATGTTACTGGAAGGGCTACCTGCCCACCACCCCCCTAAAAAAAGAAAAATTGAAACCCTAACATTACCCGTGCCCATCACCCCCAGAGAATCAAAACCATTCCAGGGAAAGACTATAAATTAATTTGCAATTTGAGGCACAGTGGGAAAGACCAAAGGACAAAGTTTTATATATGTAGTTGACAAAACCCTATAGAAACCAAGACCTCATGCTGGCATGGAATTTTACTGTGGCAACAGACGTAATACTGTCTGTTAGGCTGTAAAAGGACCAAATCAAACAATATAGATATCGAAAATAATGACAGAGAACAGAGTGGAGTTACCCCATGGCCACTAGAAAGTTATGTTTTCACAGTAATATATGCTCTCAGAACTGCAAAAAAACAAACCAAAACCAACCAAAAAACATACTATGGTACAAATACCTGGATATGCAGAAGATAGCACAGTCTTCACTGTGGCAAGCTGAGAAAAGGAGCATATGACTCCATATATCAGTGCCAAGCACACAGAGGTGAAAGAGTAGAAGACTCCAGCACTCAGGATTGCTTTTGTGTTTAATCCACAACAGCTTAATGAGAAATACACATAGTTCTGGAAGCAGTAGCAAGAAAAATAAGCAAAAAGACTGTTTCTTTTCTTATGATATTTGTGCTGCTGAAAGCAGTGGTGTATAGAACGTAAAACAGGGATGTATACTGTTCATTTTCCCCTTCAATGTGCCTCAACTTCTCATCTGGGAATATCTCCATTATTTCTGGGATACTGCAAACACTGCTCTTGTCAGCTTCTCTTTTTGCTGTGAAGTGCGGTACAATGAGGGGAAGATTTCATTTCAGCATGCTGATGCCCTTTCTCCCTGGGCAATTCAAATAGAGCTTCCTCTTTCATTCTCATACCTATTTTCTGAACTGTCTGAGCAGTACTTCCATGGGAAATGAAAAGTGAAAAAAAATAAAAGGAAACAAAAACTAAAATGCCAGATTTTTATAACCAGATGCTTAACTCACTGTTGTCTATTCTGCATGGTCCTTTTATAACATTAAATGTAATCTGACATCTGACACTTCCTTGCTACGTTACAGCAGAAAATGATGTCAGATTTATGCAGTACAGTAAAGTCTACAGTAAAGTGCTGTTTCACAGGTATTTAAAAGAGAGGATATAGCATATGGAAACCTGTGAAAAGAGTAATTAACTGTTGGGTGTGCATGGAAATATTTTGATATCGGTGGGGGAAGGAAATTACAGGGGTGGCTTCTGTGAGAGAGCCAATGCCAAACAGCTCCAAGCTGGACTTGCAGCTGGCGAAGTATGCACCCATCAGCAATCGTTTTAACAGCTCTGGGATAACATATTTAAGAAGTGAAAATAAATCCTGCACCACTGCAACCAGAGAGAGGAGAGAGAAAAACAAAGCTGCAGACACCAAGGTCAGTGAAGAAGGGGAGAGACTAGCGCAGGTTCCCCTGCAGCCTGTGGTGAAGACTGTGGTTAAGCTGCTGTCCCCCTGCAGCCTGTGGAGATCCACACTGGAGCAGAGATCCCCCTGCAGCCCAAGAAGGACCCCACACTGAAGCAGGTGGATGCCTGAAGGAGGCTGTGACCCTGTGGGAAGTCCACGCTGTAACAGGGTCCTGGCAGGGCCTGTGGCCCTGTGGAAAGAGGAGCCCTCTCTGGAGCAGGTTTGCTGGCAGGGCTTGCAGGGTACCCATGCTGGAATGGCGTGTTCCTGAAGGATTCTGCACCATGGAGAGGACCCACACTGGAGCAGTTAATGAAGAATTGCAGCCCATGGGAAGGAATCATGTTGGAGCAGTTCATGAAGGACTGTTTCCCATGGGAAACACCCCATTCCAGAGCAGAGGAAAAGTATGAGAAGTACTCCCCCTGCAGAGGAAGTAGCAGCAGAGATGTGTGATGAACTGACACAGCCCCTATTCCCTGTCTCCCTGCACTGCTGTGGGGGAAGGAGGTACAGAAAATCAGGAGTGAAGATGAGCCCAGGAAGAAGAGAGGGGTAGGAGGAAGGTGTTCCAAGGTTTGGTTTTACTTCTTATTATTCTGATTTGATTGGTAAGAAATTAAACAAGTTTCCCAAAGTCGAGTGTGTTTTACCTGTGACAGTAGTTCATTGGCACATGAATTAAGTGAATTGTCAGGTGAAAAAATAAAGATAAGGGAGTGATTCTCTCCCTGACTTTAAATCCATTAACCTTTTATTATATTTTTCTCTCCTCTGTCCAGATGAGGAGGGGAGGGATGGAGCAGCTTCAGTAGGCACCTGGTGTCCGGCCAGGGTCTAGCCACCACATAACCATGAGTGATTCCAAACTCCTAGCACACCATGGGTGATTTAGAGTGGGGGTTGTTGAGTCATGGGCATATGCCAACAAAGTGTACAAAGAGGAGGCAGACAGTAAGTCATGTTCTTTAAAGTCCTAATATGCAAATTTCATCAGCAGTAATGTGAGAAGCTTGATAACACAGAAGTCTTAGTTTCTTATAAGCTGTTCTTCAAACCGTATCTTTTCTCCCAGCTTGCTTGCAAAGGGGAGGAGGGAAGGAATTGAAGTCAAGACACTTTAGCTGTTCAGACTGAGTCCTGCTAGGTTTTTATCATATTTGCCTTGGCAGGTCTGTCAGCGGTTAACCAGTCGAGCCTCCTTAGCACCACTAAATGCATTTAGGTTTGTCAAGGGCATTGTAGCTTAGGATGGGCTCCCTTTTATGTAGCTGCTATAAACCCACTGCTATCAACTTGCAGAATTTTGCAAGTCTTATCCTGTTTCATCATTATCTTAAATCCTCAGCTCTGAGTTCCATGTGGGTACATGAGAATCTCAGGATTTGTTTTAAAAGTAGCATGAGTTTCATTCTTTTAGGTAATGGAGAAAAGCTCTTTATCTCCCTTTTGGAAAAGAACCCCCACATTCTGTTATCTTTAAAATCATGAACACTAAGAACTTTTTTTTATGACTTTTAATAAAGGTTTGACTAAATTCTCAGTCTAAAAATATATTTAAACTGACTATTCAAGTATCTGCTATTATATTTTAGATATGAACATATGTTTCTACTGCTGAAATTCAGTTAACAAGACTGATCAAAAGGAAAAAAGTTTGCATAATATGTTTGTGAAAATTGTTGCCACAGGAACTCATTGAAGCAAAACACTACAGCTACATTCTAAAGAGGAGTGGATAACTAATAGCATTGCTTAGAATCCGTGCCTATGCAAGCTAAGATGATAATAAGGTAATCAGATTTCATGCTTGAGGGTGTTATCTAATCGCCTGCAGAGGTTTGGCACTGCACAATTGGCTGAGTGCATCTTGTTTATTTTTATGCTTGCTCTGAGACATCAGTTATTCACTGCCACTGTCAAGTGCTTACTGGACAAGATGAACTAAATGGTTTGTTCCAGCAAGATGAACTCTATGTCCTGTAATAAATGTTATCATAAATATAGCAAGCCATCCATTTTAAGACATCAGTAAAATGTACATTATACTGTAATAACTGCTTAGTGGGCACATGTACTGCTGCCCTCTACTGACTTACTATAGCCAAGTGGAGTGATACTCATGTTTTGTGTCTCTGACTCTACAGAAAAAAAAAAAAAGATGTTACCTACAACACTGATGCCACCTGTGTTCTACTGTGACTCTCTGTGCTTTAGTAGGGGAAGGGAAGGGAAGGGAAGGGAAGGGAAGGGAAGGGAAGGGAAGGGAAGGGAAGGGAAGGGAAGGGAAGGGAAGGGAAGGGAAGGGAAGGGAAGGGAAGGGAAGGGAAGGGAAGGGAAGGGAAGGGAAGGGAAGGGAAGGGAAGGGAAGGGAAGGGAAGGGCTTTTCTTTTTCTCAGAACAAAAGGTAAAGAAAAAAATACAAGATGCTCCCATGTTTTAGGCACTAAGATGGAAAGACTTCTCTGATCATCTTCATGTCTTTCTTACCTAGCCTCAAAAACACCTCGTGGCAAAATGTCTGATTCATTGTTAGCCTTTACCTGCCAGTGAGCTGGGACCCCTGATCAGGGATCCAGAGGTAATTAAGTTGTTGCCTGCTCTTTAAAGTTCTCATCATTTAAAATCTGAAAACAGTCCTGATCAAGATCAAAGTAAAGGGGGAAATAGAAATGTAAAGGGCTTGAGAATAAAAATTCTGAAATTAAATATCCAGAATTAAAAGAAAAAAAAAAAAAAGAGAATGGCTTTGACTGAGTAACATTTGTTTTTTTTCACTAGAAACAGAAATACAAGATATAATTAAATCTATGTAAACTATGGGTGAAGGAAAAAGGAAAATGGCAATGATGATTCAGTCCCCAGATTCTAGGGTGTCCTGAAATACTAATGTTCTTGTCGTATCCCAGAGAGGATCTACTGGAACAACACATTTCCCTTGTTGTTGCACTTGCTCTAGTTCATGTCTCTATGAGAGAAGCTGGACATACAAGTCATTTTTCCCTTCCAGCATGGAGCTGGGATGAAGTAGAGTACCCTTAGAGCCCAGGACATTAAAAAAAAACACTGCTACTGATAGTACTTGTCCCATACACAACACTCAGTCACACCTAAGGCAGCCTATAAAGTAATATTTTAAAGCCAAGAAGGACTAGTATGATCCCCCCTAAACTATAACACTTAACACTTTTCAGCAGTTCCACCTGATCTTTCAACCTCATAGTAAAATTTGTAGTTGATTAGTCATTCTGTGTAAAAAATGGGTTTGTCTTAAGTCTTTTAGGCTATATATTTATGTGGTTTCTTATATGGTATCTTTATGACATAAATTAGCATCTGTCTTGCCCCGGTAATGGATAGATGACACAGATTTTACACATTTTAAGGCACATTTAGAAATGGTTCAGACAAAAATTAATGGCAGTGTATTTTGCTATTGTCTTTCACACTTAACTTTTAATTTGTCAGTTATTTTTCAACAGGCGGAAGGTACTTCACTCTTTTAACACTGCCCATAAACACTTTATTGATTTAATTGTATTCCATGTCACTAAAAAAAATAGCTCTCAATTCTCATTAGATAACAAGCAAAATGCTATGCATGCAGCAACCCACTGGCTACAGAAACTGGAGTGTTTTCCTTTACCTACTATGTGTTATTCATTAGGTCTCACAAAAAAAAAAAAAATTATATTATTGATTTGATAGCATGATTGATTTGAAAGTCAGGGACAAAACAAGTTTCTGGAGTGCTGTGTATTCTTTTTAGTCTGTGGATTGCTGCAGTAAATCTTTTTCACATTGGGCTTCTCTCATCTGGCAAAACATTAATTTTTAATTCCATCTATATCTTGTTTGGGCTACTACTTAAAAAATATATAATAGATATTTTCCTGAAATTTAGGGCAATTTAGGTGAGCTACAAAACCATAACTAAAGAAACCATTTGAAAATTTTGCTCTCCTTTTCAACAGCCCTCTGTTATGCTAGGCTGTCAGGTAAACTGTAGAAATTAGTATCCCAGAAAAGTACATGGACCTAAAAAAAGACTTGTAATCTGGTATCTATTACTGCATCAACCTGATTTACCAAAATCTGAATATCGATCTAATGCCGATATCCAGCTGAGACAGACAAAACTCTCTAACAGTTTAGAGTTAGAAAGTGCATGTTTTATTTGGCGCCAGGCTCTGCGTGGGATTGCTCCCTAAGATGCAGGGCCCCGATACAAGCAAACATGACACTTTTTATTTCAAAATATTATGAATATCCAAAATACAAATGTATATTCATATCATTAACACCTCCCATTCTCTGTTTCATATGGAAATGAGCTTAAATGTCATTAAGCATGCGTAGTGTGTGTTCTAAATTGAGTCGGTGGTCTTGAATTGGGCCAGTGGTCCTAAGGAAGATGAAGTAACTCATCTTCTTCATTTTGACCTTTTTGCCTTTCTGAGTTTTAACAATCCTAATTACTTTAGTGACCTCTAAGTTTCTTCTTGCATGACTTTTGGACGAGTTCCCACAAAGGGAGGAAATTAGTACTTATCCTTATTTCATACACCAACTTATCAATGTTTCTATTCCTCGTTCTAAGCACAGCTAAGCAAACATGCAAATGACAGATCATCAGTTATTTGGTAATCAGTTACTAACATCTAAAACCCTATTTCAGGTCCAGCTCTCCTAACTATTTTAATTAGCTCTCACTGGGCCCAAATTCTTTCCTATTCCAACTAATCTCAACACAGCTAGCCTATAATAAAAATCTTTATGTTTCTTCTAAATCTATGTTTCAAACCTTTTGATTACAACACATAGCTGTCTTTAATGAAGTTATTTTTAGAGTACTGACAATCTAGTCAGTCACCCCTCCGAGTGGACCTGTGTTATGCATAGAGTCATAATGCAGGTTAAAGTTGCCTATTCTAAGACATATTTGAAGCATTTCCACCAACACAAGAATGTGCAGGAGAAATGAAATCAGTAAGTTGTATTGCTTGAGTTTACAAATCATTACATCTCAGTCTGTTAATGTTCACTTTTCTATTTCATTACTATTTGTTTACCTCCAGAAGATCCATAGACAGCCGGTTTCAAAAGGATACTCAGTTTTAACATTGGACCCTACGTCAAACATCTAGAACTTCATAAACATGACAAAGTATCCTCTAATGGACATTAGAGTAAATGATGCCTTAACTTAGAGTCAGAAAGCCACAAGGTCAAAGAATAAGAGCCTTCAATCTTTATCAGCACAGGCCTTCAGATGCACCCCAGTGACACTGCATTCATTCACCTAAACAAGGTTGAGGTCCTTACTGCCATTGATAGCTGAACTAATTGCCTTTAGGCTAATTTGTATATATTTGTTCACTGATATTTTAGTGCAGTGTAGATGCTTGTATATATATGACCAGTATTAACAAGCAGAAACCTGTTCTCTCATTTGCAGGGCAGACACAGCCTGCTTCAGCTGTAACAGCCTACCTGTCACCTGAGCATGCAGAACAGCTCAGACACAAAACCAACTCAAAACAGCTGCTCTAGATTGCTCTTCTGCCACAGGTGCCCTTTCTGATGGAAACTACTGGAAACTGAAAGTGCCTTTGTGGCCAGGCCCTTTTTAAATTCTGTATTGACCCAACTACAGCACTGAAGACCCTTTTGTACCTTCCTGTGGGACAAAATGTTAGGTTGGATGCACCTGAAGAATTCTACATATCTGCAAAGTGTTTCACCTCTTGTATACTTGGCTGAAAATTAAGAGAAAAGACACCAATTACAAAAAAGCAGGAAAATGCACAAGCCTAAACAAGACTTTCTTGGGAATATGAAGCTTTATCAGAGACACCAGAAAAAGCTGATCTACCACTTTTATTTGTGCAATTTCAGTTAAGAATAGTGTTGAAAACATAAGAGGACAGTGATAACCATGAGTATGGATACAGAATTTTTGCTATGATTGAATATATCATTGGTGTTTTGTCACACATTTGTTGCAATTTTCTTAGCACTTTTGTGCTTCTTAGTGAGGTTAACATTGATTGCAATCTGTTAAGCCTTTGAACATCCATATTTTGGACTGAGAAGCCTCAGCCAGGCTACTCTTCTATAAAATACTCTTCTTTCCCCAGTTTCAAAAAAGGTAAATCTTAGCAGTGAATTTTTATCTTTGAATTTACTCACTTTGGAGTTTGCTACACCCCAAATGGTATGCAATTCATTATGTTTTTACTAAATTAATCACTAAATATAGTCTCCTAAAACTTCATAATTTCATAATTTGACAATCCATCCTTTAGACATATAAATCTGCACCATAGCAGACACCTTGTTGTTTTTTTTTTTTTAATAGAAATCTTAGAATGATAGAAATGATAGAATTTGCTGAGTTGGAAGGTACCCATCAGGTTCATCTAGTCCAACTGCTGGCCCTGCACAGACACCCCAAGAATCACACCCTGTGCCTGAGAGTTATGTCCAAACACTTCTTGAGCTCTGACAGGCTTGGTGCTGTGACCACTTCCCTGGGGAGCCTGTTCCATCCCTCTTGGTGAAACACCTTCTCTTGATACCCAACCTAAACCTCCCCCAACTTGGTTTCGTGCCGTTCCTTCAAATCCTGTCACAGGTCATAAGAGTGAAAAGATTGATACCTGCCCCTCCACTTCCCCTGGTGAGATTGTCAAAGAACCTCATGTCTTTTACCTTAAATTATTCAGTTTTTCAGTCAAAGCCTGAAAGGATAATGATGAACTGGGGAGACAGAATTCACAAGATAAGGAGGCAGACCAATCAAACTGGATTGGAATACAGATGTTTGCATACTTTAACCCTCACACACTTCAAAAAACTTATCTAGACCTGGATCCAAATTCTCCAGCTCAATCTTTTTTTTTCTTTTCCTTGACTTCAAAAGAGTCTTTCTAATGTAAAAAAGTTCTGGTGTGATAACAATGCTCCACCTAGTGGAAATAAAACTGTTCGAACTAGTGTAAGACTAAAGCTCTAAGAACTCCTTTGTCAGTGCCTAAGTAGTCAATTTTTCCAGTGATAAGAAACTCAGGATACCATACAATTGTATGAAAGAAGTGCTAACAGGACTATTAGAGTATAATGACAATTTAAGAACACAAAATACTGTCATTTTAAAATGTAACAGAAAACAAAAAGAACAAATCTCTTGAGAATTATGAATCTATCATTAATTTTTTATGTTGAAAAATAAGTCATGTACTAGGGAAAAAATCTGCACTTCATAGTGTCCTGCTACCTATGAGGAATGTACATACTCCAAATCAGTGTCAGACTTACAAATATTTTGATAAATTAGAAAGAACAACCATGGCACCCCAACCTTTCTTACTGCATTACTGCAGTGTCTTGGAATTTTAGTACTACAAGTAACAAATGTGAGGAGCACACTGAATAGATGACACAGTTTTACACACTGCAGGAAGGTTTTTAGTCATAAAGAAGACAGACATCCTATTGAAATTCACAGAGAATTTGTGGTGCTTTCCTCCTCTGCAACACTTCATGTTCCTGTGCTCTTACTGATATACAAGGACATGCTAAAACCAAACCAAAAATTAAGCTAAGTGTCTGTAGATCATTCTATATGTATATGTATGCATGTACACATATATCAACACACTCCATAATGCAAATCCCGTACAGATAAATGTCTAGGGTTTGTTCTTATGCAGTGATTTGTTTCCAGACAATGTTTGAACAACCAATAAATTACATTAGTTCAAGACAAGTGATGAAGAAACAGAAGTCTTCAGGGTTATTCAAAACATCTCTAGGATAATATGTTTAATTACAATTCATTCAGAACCTGGTTTTATTTCTTTCTTTTTCATGCTCCAGAGTCTGTCCTCTGTCACCCCAATATTCTCTTTTTCAAGATGTTAAATCAGCAGAATTCACTGGTTGAGTAGAGACAATATTTACAGAAAATAAATATGACAAGGGGTTTTGAGACAGAAATTTAATTCTCATTAATAATATTTCTATTCTAAATTCAAATTACATCTATCTCTTTCCATCAAGTGAACTGTCTTCAATATCAGTCATGTAACTTGACTTGAAGCTGACACAAACCTGCTGTGGGACTCCACAGCAACGAGGATTTGAGTCTTCATAGAGAAATATGCAGGAAGAATCACCATGAAGAAAGGTAGGATATGAATTTAAAGAGCACTACTTTCTTTGCCCTAAGTCCTCATGAATATATGCTTAGTATGCAGGAGGGGTGATGTAGCCTGCAGCTTTCTGAAATATCCCCATTGAGAGATACCACTGTTATTACACAGCATGTCAACTATGTGGTTAATAGTTACTTTTGCTCTGAGGCCACTGATGTAGATTTCTACTTGTTCCAAAGAAGAATTTTGCTGAGAAAAGCTACCCAGTGCTAATGCAAAGGTAGATAATTTATTTCTATGAATGAGGTGTTATTCTCGCCCACAAGGTAGAGAGCAAAATAAAAGAAAAACATATTAATCCAATTTGATGGGATAAATACATTTCAGTAAGATTAAAAAATTAAGGCAAAGATTTCACAAGCCTTTTTGAGCAATTTGTCCTGTTAGAAATATGGCAAATATAACCTTGTTAATTTCTTTCATACTGTATTCTAAATTGTCCTCTCTCCCCGAGTGTGGAGATTTAAAGGTCATATGCTTATCTTTCTTAAAAAAGATGAACAACAGAGATGAAAGCATATGATTTTGCATTGCCAAAAACTAGATGTAGATAAATAATGAAATACCTGTCTACTTTCTCAGAGATACTGATTTCCTCTGTATTGACCACTCTGTATAATGAAACCTTTTTATCACCCTTTATATTCTCAAAAAAAGTCTCTTTTTCACTGTGAAGCAAGGAAGGTAAATTATTAAATAACCTATTTTACACAGTAACATTTGCAATTTTAATCCATGCTCACATTAAATGAACAGTAATTCCGAAGATAGTTCCTAAGTATCCTTACGTATGTACATTGACTCCTGCAAAGCCATAGTTATGCAGCCTCTTACTCAAAGACTTTTAAAACTTGCCACTTCATTTTTTTTACTATTATCCTATTTTTGAGTTTTATTTGGCCTTTTTTTCTTTACTATTTCTATCCTACTTTTGCCTGTAGCCTAGCTGAATGTAGTTTTCAAAAATATTTAGACAAGAATTGAGCAAAGAAAGAAAAAGACAATGGAATGCATGTTCCTAAGTCACCTAGGTGCTCATGAATGCCTTCCCCTATCATGATATTACAACCACTGATGAGAATAGTAGATACACCTATTGCAAGACCTCAGTATTATATACATATTTGTTGTTTAGCAGTTAATTTAAGAGGTACTTCGGTTAAGACAATAAAGCAAGCATGCAGACTAATATTATGGTTGGTCTCCTTCAAGTAAAGATTTCACTGAAGGCAGTGCTTCATCTTGTTTTACCCGTTTTCTATACTCTTTTTCGCCAGGCAATGATTGAGAGCTAGCCAGCCTGCCACATTACAATGGCACAGAGAAGGGGAGAAGAGGAAAGTAATGCCTGCTGAGAATTTCTGTGCTGAATGGTTCTTAGCACTAAATGTGCTGGTCATCACTTGCCTCATGGTGACTCCAAGGAATCAGACAGAAATGCTGCTTTTGCTTTTTCTAGTAGTCCCAGCAACTGGTGCAACCTAATTGCATGAGTTGCTTCTAGGTTACCATTTGGGTTTTCCTCTAGTAATGTTGCTGGTAGTCCTCTGAGAGATCTCCCCTGCCACAGATATCCTACTCTGGCCACAGTTTCCTGTGAGCTGACTGCCCAGGAAGGATGAACTTCCCACATACGCACTCCAGATTTCAAATTCTATAGGCAGAAACTGCATCAGCAAGGAATGGGGGTGGAGTGGGGCACAAGAGAAAAATGCAGATTCCATTTATCATAGGAAAACTGTGAACCTCACTTGTGCAAGCTTCTTTCTGGCATCCCTCTCTACCAGCTCTCAACCAGTAAGAACAGCAGCAAACTTCAGGTCCCCAGTTCACATGGGACTACTCTATGCATTACATGAATGTTACATGAATCAGATCTTTTATTAAGCCTGAAGGAGAGGAGACTCAGGGGAGACCTTATTGCAGTCTACAGCTTCCTCGTGAGTGGAAGAGGAGGGGCAGACACTGATCTCTTCTCTGTGGTGACCAGTGACAGGACCCGAGGGAATGGCCTGAAGTTGTGTCAGGGGAGGCTTAGTTTGAATATTAGGAAAGGGTTCACCCAGAGGGTGTTTGAGGGCAGGATCAGGGAAGGTCCCCAGGGAAGTGGTTACAGCACCAGCCTGGCAGAGTTCAAGAAGCATCTGGACAATGCTCTCAGGCACACGGTGTGACTCTTGGGGATGGTCCTGTCCAGGGCCAGGAATTGGACTTGATGATCCTTGTGGGTCCCTTTCAACTCAGCATATTCTGTGATTCTATGATTCAGTGCCTATCATACTGATGAAGATGCTGGCCATTGGAATTAGTATCACTTCTGGCTTCCTCTTTCAATGTGAATCCAAGATTTTCATACTGAACTCTATTTTATATCTATATTCTAGATAAAATATATTTCTCTGGAGTAATCAGAAGAACTAAAATGATATATGACTTTGTTCTTACTTCCTCTGCATTCAGCAGTAGGGCCAGGTAATTATAATGGGAAACACTGAAAAGGCAGAACCAAAGATAGCAGATGTTCCTTAATTCCCCAGTTTTCTTGGCAGCAGATATTATTCCTGGTACATGTGAAAATAACTTCCTACAGTTCAAAGAGCTATAAACCCTTCATTTTGCTTGTATTGACTGAAAATGAGCATCTGGAAAACAGAAGATGACAAAAATCTTGCTTTCGAAATGGCTTGAAAGCCAATGCATGAAAAACATTATTCCTATGACCTATTTATAAAGCTAGAAAAGACTTTAGAGTAAAATGGTGAGCTTGACCTGCAAGCAGAGAGCACCACTGATGAAGAAAGCTGAAGGAAAAGGCATGCCAAGAACTGTTACCTTCATGTCACACATGACAGTCTTGAAGAGTAATTGCTTGGACACTCTGGCTGTTTCAAAATTACTTCCTCTAAACATTCAGTGCATCTCTTGAGTGAAGTAAGTGCCATTCTGTCCTTGATAATTTTATGGATTGAGAAGAACTAACTGATTTTATAGGTACCATATTGATTTGTCTGCTGATATGGGTAATGATTTTAATTGTATCTCTTTATGCTAACTACTTTTGACTAATTGGGCATCACTTCAGTAGGATTTGTGAAGTGCTTCATTTACTATTGTATTTCAACTAAATATTTTAGGGTTCCCTTTCTCTAAATTTTAGTGGATAAAAGTAAGACCTTTAGAAAACAAGAAAGTTCAGTAAACTATTTAAGAAGAGTAGCTAACTGGAATGGGCATGCAAACATCACAGTCATTTGCAAACCGAAGTAAAAATAAAACCATAGTTCTAAATAAAACAAGAAAAAAGAGTTAAATAAACACCCTAAAAGCACTACGAATTTTGTGAAAAAACAAAATGGTATGAAGAGTTTGGAGAAATAGGCAGTGATGCTCAGTTTTGCTATCTGGATTTCCATCTTGCCATATTTTCCTCTTCAGCTTCTTCCCTCTGTATTACAAGGACAGAGAGATACAGAAGGAACTGGTTATTGTAGACAAGGAGTATGCCCTATCTTCCTGCTCCTGCAGTTTACTGCAGATTAGAAAATTGTTACTTGTGTCTGCACAATGCTCTGTGAAAGATCATGAGCCTGCACTAAGAATAAGGCCCAACTTTATATGCACTTGCTTCAGTTCAGGCACATCCTGAAGAAATGCTATAAAACTCCATCTTTTTCCCAAAGTGAAGTTCTTTTCTCAAAGCTTTTTCTGATCTTTGCCAATGCCTCTTCCCAGCTGCTGTGACAGTTCCCAGAATTCACTACTTTTTTATGTAGGTCCATCCAGATGCTGTTCAGCAGAAGCTCAGTTCACAACCACTAAGACACAATTGTCATCTTCCCACCTGCTCTTTGGCAGCTGTCTGTATTTTCTTTCATTTCTCCAAGACATCAGTGTCTTCTATCTCCCTAAATTGTGTTAGATCACATTCTTAGTAATTCACTTGCATTTCAGGTAGAAAACTTCTCAAGCTTCAGACCTTATTGATAATCAAACAAGACACAAGGATTCACTAGGACTTCATGTGTTTAGATCTCTCTCGATGTAACTATGAAAGTTGAGAGTTACTTAATATTCATGCAGTTTCCCTTCTTTATTTTATTTTATTTCTATAAATACATTTTGGATATGCTTTGTAAGATTTAATACATGTGGTACATGGATTATACACACATTTAGACTGCTAGTCAGAATTTATGGCAAAACTGTCCACTAAATGCGGTAATATGATAAGAATATTTACACTAGCAGAAGATGCATTTACAACTATGGGCATAGTTATTATTAACAACTTGGTCTGGATGCCCTGAGATCATAATTACTATCATACATTATTTATTTCTTTGTTATTGTTATGAACTTTGAATAGATAACTTTACCACTATTTACTCCATTTTATTTGGCCATTATATTTTTATTATATTATTACTTTATTGTTATTGTCATTATGCAAATAACTTGCATTGCAAACTTCTTCATTATCAGTGAAAATTACAAGGAAATAATTTCTAAACTGCCCTTGCTAACTCAGAAGACTCTATATATGCTGAAGCAAAAAAATACCCAAAGCAAATGTCAAACTTTCACCAACTTTGCCAAAATAATCCAGAAACCTGTGGATATTTTCCATACCATGTCAAAGAGAGAATTAATATTAATCTGATTCCATCCCTTGAGATGGTGGTCTAATACGAGCCAGTGATCACACATCAAACTCTTAAGCATTACATATTTCTGTTATATTCCCTTCTACTCTTCTCTGTATCATTACTGCATCTGTGCCAAGTTTCCAAGAGGGAGAAAATTGAGTACTATATAAAAACTTCTATTATTATGAAATGTGCCTCAAGACTAATTATTTTTCATTCTATCAAGCATGTAGCTAATTTTTATTTTTTTGTTAGGAAACTGAAATTAATATTGGACTAAAAATCAACCAGGTTGTAAATGCACAGAAACATCTGCACAGCCATGGCAAAACAGCTAATATTCATGTTATGTGTTCTAGCCTAGTCAAGCAGTTTTACCTGTCTTTATCTGGAATGGCAGATTTATCAAATCTTCTTTAACTGGATAGTGGTTAATGCAGGTTTGGTTTGGTTTTGGGTTTGGGTTTTTTTTTTTCCATTGAGTGAGTTTCACATAAACAGTACTGCTCTTTGGTTTTATACAGCCACTGACTTGGTTCCTGTTTCCTGGACATAGCTCCTTTTTCTGTTTGCTTGCTCTTGGTTTGGGTTTTGTTTTGTTTTCTTTTCTTTTTTTAATTGATGCAAACTCATTACAGAATATGCCTTTTTTTTGAAAAAGTATATGTATTTTCTCATTTGGGGTGATATTTCAGATACTTCTTTCTATCCTTCTGGCCTAATAAAATATTTTGCTGCCTACCAATAACAGATGGTTCCCAAGGACTGCTCACATTCTCTTTTCCAGAACTATCCCACAAACTGTTTTTCTTGGATCTATTGCGCTATGGGAAATTTGTTTTCCATAAACTACTTCCTAGTTGCTCCCAAGCTCCCATTTCAAGTGTCCTGTTAGGTATTATTTTTCTCAGATTCACAAGCCTACTCTAATATGCATGCTACCTTTAAGCATTTTAAATATTTGTTCACATAATTAAGCAAAGATTTGGCCATGTCTGTGCATCTCAGTACAAAAGCAGCAATCATTTATGGAAAAAACTCATTTAAGAGAGTGGTAAAGAACCTGATAGCCTTGTAAAAATGACTGGTTTGGCTGATGCATGGAGAGCAGTAGGTGTTGATTATATTGACTGTAGTACAGCTTTTAAAAGTGTTTCCCTATAACATCCTCACCAACAAACTGGTGGATTGCAGATCATGTGAAAGAACATTTATGGGAGTGAAAGCTGACAGAACTGCTGCTGCCAAAGGGTTACGATCAGTAGCATGAAGTCATTAATGGCAAACCCCAGGGAATGATAGCAAGGCTGATTTAGTTTATCAACTTCCTTTATTTGATAATCATGATCTAGGTCATGAGACCCAGTGAACCCTCAGCAGGTTAACAGGTGATACAACACTGGATGGAAAAGTCGATATACCAGATAGGTACACCATCATTCAGAGGGACCTGTGCAGGTTGAAGAAATGGGCCAACGAGAATATCAGGAAGTTCAAGAAATAGAAGTTCGAACTCCTGCATCGGGGAACATAGAGTCACAGCCAGGGGGGCAAGTGTCATCCAGCCAGATATCACCTTTCCAGAGAAGGACCGGGGGTCCTGCTGCACAGTGAGTTGAACATGAGCCAGCAGTGTGCTCTTGCAGCAAAGAAGGACAATAAGAAGCTGGGCTGCCTTAGGAAGAACACTGCCAGCAAGTCGAGGCAGGTGTTTTTTCCCCACTGCTCAGTACTGCTGACACACACTTGGAGCACTGTTTCCAGTGCTGGGCTCCCCAGTACAAGAAAATTGGGCATAATGGAGCAGGTCCAGTGAAAGGCTGCAAAGGGACTGAGGCATCTGACATGTGAGGAGACAAGTGAGAGTGCTGTTCAGTCTGTAGAAGAGAAGGTTCAGGAAGACCTTATCAATGTGTATAAATATCTGAGAGGGAGAGTAGAGAACACAGTGTCAGACTCACTTCTCAGGAGTGCTCAGTGACAGGACAAAAAGGAATGGGCAAAAAATGAAATAAATGAAATACAAGAAATTCCACTTAAACATAGGAAGATGGTTTTTTGTTGTTGTTTTTTTTTTGTTTTGTGTTTTTTTTTTTTTTTTTTTTTTTTTTTTTTGTGACGGTGGTTAAACACTGGAACAAGATATGTAGAAGTGTCACAAAGTGCCGGTACTTGGGAATATTCAAAACCCAACTGACAATGCTGGTCAACTTGCTGTAGTGAAGAGAGTAAGCAGGTACTATTGAACAAGAAAATCTCCAGAACTCCCCATAAACCGTATTCATTCTATGACATTACAGAAACAAAATTTAGTTCATAATTGAGAGTATTTTCTTAACATCTATAGCCTCTAGTAGGAAACAGATTCAGAGTCCCAAATCTCAATAGGTGTGCAAATTGTATTTGTAGATACTGAAGTGATCAGATGTTGGCCTCTGACTTATGCTAGAGATTAAATATCATAAGATTCAGGCTATTACATAAAGTGAAAGGCTTCTGGGATCCATATGCCTTTTAAGTTATCAAATAAACATATTCCATTTTCAGCCAAGTGACTATGCTTCTTAATGTGTATTTGGCTAAAATGCAATGATATGAAAGGCATGCAGTTGAATTTTAGCACATAAAAAATCTGTCACTCACTTTGTACTCACTCTGGTGCCTAGAAATCCTCTTGATTGCTATTCATTTTAATATCTAAGTGAATTAGTCAATTTTCTGTCTCCTGATATTTGTCCCTTTTACATTTTCTTTTGCAACTTTACAATAGACTTGCATGAACAAAACCAGACATGACAAAAGAAGACAATAAATATAAATCTACGTAACTGATCCATTGTTACACACCAGCACTAAAGCACACACTGAATTGTCATGAATGTATCTAATTTCAATAAAGTTTCAGTATTTTAAGTTCCTAGAAGAATTTTTCCCTCTTTATCAGTTCCTTAAATCTTAGATTGTGTGACATCTAAAAATGATCAGGGATTTAAAACCTAAAAGCACATCCTATTTATTCCTATGTACAGCATCCATGTTTGAAATGTACTATAAAGCATTTTTTCAAACCTTTTCTACTTACATAACTCAAAACCAGCGGGGAAAACTAACTTCATATCTTCCATAATATTGCTTCTCTGGAAGACTCCAAGCATTTAGTATCATATTTGAAATCCTTTGAAAAGCAGAAGGAAAAAGAAGACATTTCATAGAGTATAAAGCAACTTAGAGTGTTCCTCATTTATCTTCCTAATGGGATCATGCAATGATGTAAACTTCTCTCCTGTTTGAGCATCTGTTTTCCATTCCACTAACTGAAAGGCTTCTTTCTTAAGCTACTCAAACACATTTTCCAGTGTGCAAATTTCACTAATAATCTGTATTTTTAGAGACAGCAGCCACAAAAATCTAATCTTTTCTGGTTTTTTTGGTTTGTTTTTTTTTTTTAGACACAATCCCTGCAGTGTAGCATGGTCAGTGTTGAACACTGAACCTTCAAAAAGAGAGCATTTTGAGCATTTTATATATTGTCTGGTGTCTCAAAACTGATACAAGTAAATGGAAATTGGGAGAAAGGGACAGAACATTCTAGTATGCATATTTTAATGTCAGCAGAGGTTTTTTTAGTTCTTTCTGAGATATCGATATTTAATTATTTACCATGTCTCCAAGACCTGTCAGCTTGGATTCATTATAGTAAAGCTATCCAATTGAAAGGATGTGTGTATAAGAGTCTAAATAGAAATGTCTTAAACAGATTTAAAAGAATTCCAGAAACATATTCTGACAAAAACTTCCTAAGAGAGTACATAGAATTGTTCTGTGGTAGAGTGTTTAGTTCACACATTTCGAAAAAGATGGAACTCGGTTGTGACTATCTAATTTAAAAGGAATATAATTTTCTCAAAATGAATCTCAATGAAAATTTTATACTCTACTATGACCTCTGCATCTGTCTATCACAAGCATATATCATTCAGTTACTATGGATCTTTTTCAAATATTTCCCACTTAATTAATTAGCCCAGTATATCATACATAAAATAAAGTACTCGGTATTGTAAGGCCGTTATCCACAGAAATAAAACACACAACAGCATCGTTTGTAATTTTCAGGTAGAGCATTTTATTTTTAATATTTTTAAGCCTAATATTTCAGTCAAGATTACTTTTTAAGTTTTGCCTGGGATTCACTTAAAAAATTTTTTCGATCTCAGAAGTACATTAAAGTACTTTCGAAGTATTAAAACTTATTCACTGTCTCATTAAAGTTAAAATGTTTTTAATGGCCATAAAATTGTTTCTCAGAATAGGAATATAGGATTTAACTTTCACTTTTGCCATAGTCTTCATCAAGCTATATTATGACCCTGTGTCACTCATATTCTTCTGTATAAATTATAGATATTACATGTGTGTGTGTGTGTGTATATAGAATGGATGGGGTATTTTAAAGCTTTAACGAATGAACCTTTATAACATCACTGTAAGACAGCAATTGGAATGACTCATTATGTATATTATTTTATAAAAAATGCAAAGACTTGAAAGGAATTTTTGAAGGTTATGAAATACTACATTGAAACAGACAGAGATTAGACTTGAATTTCCTTTATCTTCATGTAGAGGTGAAGGCATAGAACCGTGATTTATTCATTTTTGTTAGTGCCATGAATGAAGCCCTACTGTGTCAGGTAATAATCAAACACAAAGCTGGTCCTCGCCTCACTCATGGAATAGGAAGCATAGCCTAGCATAGCCTAGCGTAGCCTAGCCTAGAATAGAATAGAGTAGAATAGAATAGAATATTTTGGTTGGAAGGGTTCTTCTATAGTCAACTAGCCCAACTGCCTGACCAAAAATTAATGGATGTTGTTAAGGGCATTGGTCATTTCTCCAGGAAGCCTGTTCCAGTGTTCAACCACCCTCTTGGAAAAAAAATGGTTCTTAATGTTCAGTCTAAACCTCTCCTGGGACAGTTTTGAGTGACCATTCCATATGCCCAATCGCTGGATATCAGGGAGAGGAGCTCAGCACATCCCCCACAGGTCCTCATAAGACATTCATTCCAGGCCTTTCACCAGCAATTTTACCCTCCTCTGGAAGTATTCAAGGACCTACACACCCTTTTTAAACCGGGGGGCCCAGAACAACACACTACTCAGGGTGAGGCCACACCAACTCTGAATACAGAGGGGTCATCACGTCTTTTGCCTGGCTGGTTGTGCTGTGTTCAATGGACTGACACTCCAGGACTGACAGGGCACATGCTGTTTGCCCTCTGGACCAGCAGGGCACACACTGCTGACTCAAACTGAGCTTCTGCTGACCAGCACCCCCAGGTCCCTTTCTATAGGCTGCTCTCCAGCCGCTGTTCTCCTCATTTATACTTGTCCCCAGCCTTACTTCATCCTAGGTGCAGAATCTGGCATTTAGAATTGTTACATTTCATCCATTAATCATAGCCCAATGCTTCAATCTATCTAGATCACTCTGCAAGCCTCCTGCCTACGATTTGTCAACTTGCAGATGGCACCAAGTTGTGTGTGAGTGTCAATCTGCTGGAGGGTAGGAAGGCTCTGCAGAGGGACGTGGACAGACTGGATAGATGGGCCAAGGGCAACAATATGAGGATAAACAAGACCAGATGCCATGTCCTACACTTTGGCCACACCAATTCCATGAAGCACTACAGGCTGGGGATGGAATGGCTGGAAAGTGGCCAGGCAGAAAGGGACCTGGGGGTGCTGATTTACAGCAGGCTGAACATGAGCCAACTGTGTGCCCACGTGGCCAAGAAAGCAGTGGCTGCCTAGCCTGTATCAGGAATAGCGTGGCCAGCAGGACTAGGGATGTGATTCTTCCCCTGTACTCAGCACAGGTGAGGCCTCACCTTGAGTACTGTGTCCAGTTCTAGGTCCCCAATTTAAGAAGGACACTGAGATGCTGGAGCATGTCCAGAGAAGGGTACCCTTTTTGTAGACTGGAATAACAATGGCCAGCTTCCAGTCAGCAGGGATCTCCCCAGACTCCCAAGACCTTTGGGGCTGATTGACAGGTGTCCTGCCAGGACATTTGCTAGCTCCTTCAGAACTCTGTGATGAAACCCATCAGGTCCCATGGACTTGTGAACTTTCAGCTGATACAGCTGGTACCTTCCATTTTCAGTGTCCACAAATGAGAAATATTTTCTTTCTTTTCCTTTCTTTTTTCCTCAAAACAGCTATTTAGACAATTATCTTACCACAAAAAGCACTACTGAATAGCTTTTACAACTCTATGTTTATTTCAAGAGCTCAAACACCAAAGGCACAGAGTTTTTGGGGTTTTTTTCTTCTGTACTATACCTGTTAGTTCCGAAATTGTAGTACCATATGGGCAAATTAAAAAAAAAGCTCTGCAGCTTTTCTAAGCATGTTAGTAGGACATACATATGCTCAAATAGTAATAAATGGTGCAAGAATTTCTATTGTTTTCTGCATAATGAAGTATTTGCTGAGACAATTTAATTTATTATTTGGTTTTAATTCACATAATAAGTTATGCAAGTCCTTCAGCTCTAGTAAAAGAAAAATAAAACACTATCTATATTGTCTTTGTTGCATTCTCGGCTTCATGCAAACCATTTGAAGGCAATTGAAAACTGCTATTTTCCTGGGATTTTGTGGGCAGTGTAAATGATGTATCATTTTGCTCACTGCTTGCTCAAGCTGGAATAGATTTGGCATGCTTTCAAAATTCATCCCATAGTGAGTATCATAATGAACTGCTCCACTTCTGTTCAAACTGCACTCAGCATTAATTTTACTAATTTAAAGTCTCAGACATGAGATGTAATGGGAAGGCTCAACAGTTATAAGTGTCATTTTCTATCTCATGCTCCATCTCAAACATTTGTTTTTGCTGGCCATGAACTCATTAAGAACTGAATTATCAGAGTGGGAAAACAATTGATTGACTTCAATGATGATGATGATACAGCAGCAGTCACCTGTAAAATACTGACACCTGCACATAGTATTAAAATTTTAGCCACTGGAGACTGTGTTTACTGAAGTGAGGCACATTGACATAACATTTGACATTCATGCCATAATGATGACAGTGAAAGAAGACAGAAAGGCAAACAGATTTTATTTGATATCATTCTCCATATGTGGTGAAATATATAAACATTTGCCATCTATTTAATCTTTCGACTAGGCACAGAGGTGAGTAATATTTCAATCACTTGACTTTAATCTATTTTTTTCTACCTGGCTAGACAGAGACAGAAACTGAAGTTATCTCTGTTCCTAACAGGTGCTAAAAGTTATTACATAATGTAACATAACAAAGCATGTCATCTTTGAGAGCTGTCCTTAGATGTGCACTTTCCTGAGAGCAAAGAAACAAGTCCAAGAGGCTCTCTTCTCAATACCCCTCCTGACTTATAGCTCAGCTTCCAGAGTGACACTCAGGAGTCAGCAACTTTCCATTCAAGGATACTGTAGTTTATACAATCTGCTGAATGCTTTAGCCCCAAATTAAGAACAATGCAATCTATAGTGTACTGTGTAGTAAACATTTTATTTTCTTCTCTTGAAAATATACAAAACTCTGTTAAATTTCAGTTTAAACTTGTTTTCTCTATATGAGTCCATAAAGATAAAGAATAATATAGCTGAAAAGGATCTTTCTTTCTCCAGGACCAGTAAAAACAGTGAAATATCAGCTGTGGTGCAACTGAGTTTTTTTAAAGGCAGATGAGGCCCTGACCATCAAATCTTGATCACTGAAATTTAAATAAACCTAAGTGGCCCTGGCAATAATGTTTCATGCTGGTGAAAAAAAGGAAAGTTCCTTGAAAGTCTGTCAAGGCTAAAAGTTAGGGAAATGTCATGTTTTTAAAGTGCAATGGTTTCAATAGTTTCTTTCATCTAAAAGCTTTTGTTTACATATTTTATTTATGACTGTTAAATGACATTAATATTGAAGACTAATGCAAACCACAGTATATGGTTCACTTTTTCTGCTAATTAAAGATTTAATTTTTTGAAAGGAAGAAAGAAACACTATTGACAGTTTTTACAGCCCTAAGTGCTTTGAGATAGAGATGAATAAGTGAGTAGGAGTGCTTTGCTTCCATAAAGAGTTGCAGAACAGATTGTTCAATTAATTTGCCACATATCTTGAAATCACGTGTCTTCAATATTTACTGACCACAGCTAGTGAAAACATGTCATTACTGAGAATGTCTGTACTTTCACCCTGCAAATGATCTCGAGGTTATATTTGTTATCATCCTGACATCAAACCTAGAAACAGAGGCACATGGAGCACACAGCTTACTCATGCCACAGTTCAGGATATCATTATTAATGTGCTGAGTGTCTTACAATGATTCCAGTCATACTCCTCACAGGTTATTCTCTGGTATGATTGTAGAAACTGTCTCAGTTAAGTCAGTGGGATGTAAAGCAGGTAAATGTGAGAATAGTCCATATTGCCCATACACACATTTTGTCTGGTATAGAGTTAATCTTCTTCACAGAAGCTAATAAGATTCTGTTTTGGATTTGTGACCAAAACAGTGTTGATAACAATGGGATGTTGTAATCATTGCTGAGCAGTGTTTGCACAGAGTCAAGGCCTTTTCTGCTCCTTATACCACCCCACCAGAAAGGAGGCTAGGGGTGAACAAGGAGTAGGGTGAGAATGCATCTAGGACTGCTGATCCCAAAGGGACAAAGGGATATCTCACATCATATGATAAAAAAAAAAAAAAAAAAATGAAACCTGGGGAAAGAAGGAGCAAGCAAGGGGAATAAGGAAGTAGCATTCAGAGTTTTGGCATTTGTCTTTCCCAATCACCATCAGGAGTGGTGGACTCGCATTTTGCTAGGGATGGCTGAACACCTGCCTGCTGATTCGAAATAGTGAATTAATTGTTTTGCTTCGCTTCTGTGTGCAGCTTTTGCTCCTGTCGTGGTTTGAGGCTGGCTGGGTGCCAGGCACCCACAAAAGCCACTTGCTCACCTCCCTCTGCAGCTGGACAGAGGCGAGAAAATATAATGAAGGGTTCATGAGTTAAGCACTGGGAGATTGCTCACTAAATACCATCAGGGGCAAATCAGGCTCACTGCAGAGAGGCAAAGTAAATTATTTGCGTTATGGTCAGTTCATCACCTGTAGCTTCTCCTGT
Source organism: Corvus brachyrhynchos (assembly GCF_000691975.1). Taxonomy (NCBI): domain Eukaryota; kingdom Metazoa; phylum Chordata; class Aves; order Passeriformes; family Corvidae; genus Corvus; species Corvus brachyrhynchos. Next base: position 2,083,703 of record NW_008238983.1, on the reverse strand, counting down.
TGCTCAGAGAGATGAGTCCTTCCCCTGCTGCACTGTGGGGTCCCTCCCACAGGAGACAGAGAAGTTCTCTGTGAACTTCTCTGAAGTGGCTCCACCCACAGTCAGCAAATCCCTGTGAACTGCTGCAACATGAGTCCATCCCATGAGCAACAGTCCTCCCAAAACTGCTGTGGCGTGGGTCACTCTTCCACAGGGTGCAGTCCTTCAAGGACAGGCTTCTCCAGCCTGGAAACAGAGCCCCTCTTTCCATGGGTCTCCCACAGGATCACAGCCTCCTCTCCCACAGGATCACAGCCTCCTCTCCCACAGGATCACAGCCTCCTCTAGACATCCACCTGCTCCAGTATGGGTTCCTCCACAGGCTGCAGGTGGATATTTGCATCCCCCATGGACCTGCATGGGCTGCAGGGGCACTTCACCATGGTACCTTAAAACTGGTAGAAAAAACCATGAACTTATTACTTTCTTCTGAAAATTTCACTGATCCTTCACAAGATTTTTTTAAGTAAGACTTTTATTCAAGTGTACATACATCCATAGACTCAGTTTTACACTGCTTTCTTTTTTGTCTGTACCTTTTTACATGTGCAAGGAGAATTCTAGGAATGTTACGTGTGTATGCCTATCATTAAAACACTGTTGTGTACAGCAAAAGCAAATGCACAAGTCACTGAGAAGCACAATGGCAGGGACCACAGGATGAAGTCCCTGACTAAGCAAAAGCCTATTTGCACAGTACTTGAAGTCTGAGTGAAGAATTTTTCCTTTTCGATTCACTTGAGTCATAAGCAATTGAAAACAGAAATCTTTAAAGGAAATGAGGGCAAACCTGCATTTATACTACTTGCATTACTAAAACACAGCAAAAGCTAGATGTAATAAAATATACTAAATTATTCCTAGAAATGAGTGCAAAATGCATTATTTTAAACAACAAACCAAATAAATAAATAACGAAAGCTGACAGCTTACATTACGCTGTGAAATTCAGCTCATTTTTTCTACTAACATAATCACTTTTTCATTCAAAGTAATCCCACACTCTACAAAGCCTTTTTAATAATTACTGCTGTTTCTCATCATAAATTCCCTCAAGAGTTACAGCTACAGATTAAACTTAATATTCCCAGCTCTGTAGATGTCATTTGACTACTCCCCCTCCTTCTCCCATCTCTTTCAAACTGTGTATTTATTTACCATGATTGCTGGCTTGAAATGGTCATATGTATGGACTCCTTCATGTAGCACTCACGTAAATGCCATTTTCAGTGTTCTTTGTAAAAACTTACTTCAATCAATTAATGCCTTCTGATCCCATGAAAAACATAATTTCCTTTTTTAAAGTATGGAGCTTTATGATGGGTGTCAGGATTTTGGTTTTCAAGATCTCACCAGGACTCCTATGATACCTGCAGACAAAATTTGTAATATCTAAAGACAGGAATTTTAAAAGACCCCATACAAGTCAGATGTGAACACTAAACCTCAATGAGTATTTATCTTTCTTTAGCACCTTTGAAAATACTAGCAACAGTTTAAGACAAATGCTAAAATAAATTCCAGCAGTAAACCAGAGAATGATGAAGTTGAAATTTTTTCTAAACAGATAAATGTAAAAGTACAAAATGTCCTATTGGATAGGACTGAATTTTCAAACTTAATGTCTGCAGTTTACTTAGCTGGGCCATGTACAACCAGAATGTAATGATTATCATTCAGATAGGATTACTTTTTTAGCATTACTTAAAGAAATCCCAAAACAGATTAATTACATGTGTGCTTAGTTTAGGAAGCAATTAAAATGCTGGATTTTGTAAGGTTTCCATTTTCCAAACAACCATACTGTAATAAATATTCAGAAAGCAAATTAAGTTCTTTTCAATAGAATGAAGATTTGGACAGTCTTTTTTCTTTTAAATACATACATTGTATTACAAGTTCTGTTAGTTCACTAACTCTTCTTTATACTTACTGTCCTCTCACCATAAATCCATTTCTAACTTATATCCCATGTTTTCAAATCTAATTTTCTAAGTCAAATTTTTTCACCCCATAAGGGACTTCTGAAATACATTTACATCTATAGTAAGCACAGCATACGAAGATTTTGTTCATTAAAAATGAAAATATTTGAAAACTATGTGCAAACTAGCATGTGGTATCACAAGGTCCTAATTCAACAACTCTTTAGACAAAGGACTTTAAACACAAAACTTTGTTTTCACAAAACTGGTACAAGGATAATAATGAGTTAAATCTCCCAGTCTACTGAATATCACTTTAAAGACTCCTCCCTGGCACCTTGGAGAAACTCCAAATGAGATTCCTGCATTGCATTAGAGATCTCACTTTAGGGGGTTGGTACTTACCTGACATTTTCCTCCTGCTAACAGTGCCTTTATGGAGTAGGCCATTGGAAAAATTACAAAACCCAGTGCTTTAATACTTTGAACACTGTTGGAGTTTGTGAATTTTGAAAACCCTAGAAATGAGGAACAGGCACGGGCTCTGAACTGATGACTTAGATGCTTTCATAAAGTAATACAACATCAAGTTCCACTGTTTTCATTCTCTGCTTAACCCTTCTTTGTCATTCTACATGAAGTACTTCTCACAATTCTTAAAATTAAATGTTAATGTACCACAATAATCTACACAGCATTGCTTATTATTATGTATTTTTTCCCTTTTTAGCACCTTCCTGAAAATCCTGCTGTTTTTCTTTGATACCTGTTAATCTGTCTGTGAGCCTTTACGCAGTGTTTATCGCTGCATTGAGGTTGCGTGTCAAGGTGCCAGCGGCTGCAGCGGCCCCAGCGCAGGGCACGGCTGAGCCCCTCAGCCACGGGCGGGCGGGCGAGAGCCCCGGAAAAAGCCTGGCCAAGGGAGGGCAAAACGCTGCCCGGCAGCCAGGGCTGAGCGGGGGAACCGTGCGGGAAACAGCCCTGCGAGCCTGAGGGGACAGCGGGAGCGGGGACGGAGGTCCTCTGAGTGTTGGAGTGCAGATTCCTCTGCGGCCTTGGGAGAAATTCCCACTCCTCGTTAAGTGTCTCTAACCTTCCTCTCCCTCACCATCCTCCTTTTCCAGAGATCAATGATCAAGCCCTCTCCAGGCTCTTTCCTTCCTGTACTCATAGTACCCGTGGAGGCAGCTTCCATGACATCTCAATTCCCACGTTCCTCAGACCAATATTGTGAGGCTCAGGTAAGTCAATGTCTTTATTTTTTCAAAAGCTAAGCAATGTGATGTGAGAAGAGGTAAAGAAGTTTTTGATGTTAGTTAGAAAGACATTTCTAAGACGATAAGAGAATGCTTCTCTTTTCATTGCTGAAGAATTTTTTTTTTTAATCACCAGGAAAGATGCTCACTTTCTGGAAGTTTCCTTGCAACTGCAGCTATTTTTAGTCATTTTGTTGGCATTTACTTCTTCTTGCACTTCTTTTATTTTATTTCTTTTATTTCTTCCCTGGATTACTGGATATTTTTAAATATTCCAAGCCTCTACAGGAAACAGAATGCTGTAATTATTTTTCAAATTATGTATTTCACCAGTCCTTCAAGAATGACATGGAGTTTTGCTCACCTAGAGGTAATAACTTACTTAAAACACTCAACTGCTGAAATGCATCTATATTCTTTATGTATTGTAGTAGCTGAAGTCCAACTCTAAAGATATTTTTAAAATTTGAATCTAAAATGAAGATTTTAGGTATGTAATTCTGATGTGACTAATTTCTCCTAACAGTCTGAGAGAGGTTCAGGTGTATTAGGCTGCAAGGTCTAATTTCATTCATCCCTTTCCCAAGAGAAGGAGAGGGAGAAAGATTTTAAAGTTCTGGGTCATGTCATATCTCTGCTCTGCACAATAAAGGTTGATGTTCACAGTAATGGCAGCTTTCTCATATGGCCTACTATAATTCTTTCACACCATGTAGAAATTCATTCAGATTTTACAATTAAAAGCATAGAGAGCAACTAAATTATATGTAGGCATTTGATAAAGTATTTTTATTCTTTTGAACATATGTTACACAGATCCTGTGTGTCAACATGTATTGAACTAGACTTTAAAACAATACCTTAAATAAGCTGTCAGCAAACAGTTAATATTTTGTCTGTTTTCACAAAAACATAACAAATTGCAGTAGAAAAAGGAGACATTCAAGTCATATACAAAAAATTGTATACACACCACAAATGCACTTTAAGTAAAATGTCATACCCAGAGCTAAAACAAATATTCTATTTTCAGTTTTTTTGATGGCTTGGTTATTGATTCCTGAGCTTTTCTCTGTGTGTGCAGACAAACTTATACACACATAAAGGTAACAATTTGCTTTAAGGTGGCTTGTCCTTACAGTACACAAACATCCATAACTAGAACTCTCAAATGAAAAAAAACGAACTGGTTTGAAGGTTGTATGTCATGTCTTCTTTTTAAATTTATTTAAAGAAACCCCAAAAAACAAACAAAAATAAACTATTCCAAGACACTTAGGTGAAAACTGATATTCTATTAACATACTCAAATACACAGTCACAGAATAATAAGGAAGTAACTTGAAATTGTAAAAATGTAATATGTGGTAGATTTGGCACTTTTGGATAATCAGCTAATGTTTTTAGCTAGAAGTATTGTATATTTTCCTAGTGGTGGCAAGATAATTAAGATTAAATGGTACAATATGCTGCTAGGGATTAAATAAAGAAAATAATCAAATTGTTCTTGACAAAATGCTGGTAGATACAATGAAGAAACACCTTATGTAATATTATTGGTACAATTTTTTATTTTACCTTCTTCTGACTGGTTTAACAGTGCATCAAGATATCTTGATGACTTCAGGCGCAAAAATCTATTTCAGGGCAAAAAATATGTTTGCTTTTTGAGTTGAACATGCATTAATTTTAAGTCAGAAAGATAGAGCTGATGTAAAACTGGAATAAACTTTTCTATAAAGGTAAAAAATTGCCATTTTTTAAAAGTTATTAGTGGCCTAGGTAATTAATTGTGAAATAATTTTATGCTAGATATAATTGTGCATTGCACTGTAAAAAAAAAAAGGCCATACAGTTTGCCCAAATATATACATTCTAATGGGTTCAGATTGTAAACTTATGAATCTCTCAAAAATTGTTGCAACCTTCTCTACACTGTTTAGTCAGAAACAATACTTATTTTGGTCCTAAGAGGGCATAGTTTTTTACCAAATAATGGTGCCAGACATTATTATTCTTACGAATCCAATTCGGAACATCTGATATAAATCATCTCAGTTTTCCTGGTGTATAAATGCAAAACACTTAATTCCTCTGAGTATTAAATGATAATACATACCTCCTGTTTGGAGATGAGCAGATCATATTCAGCAAAAAAACAAAGTGAGCCTTTCATGTTCCATACAGAATGCACTTTTTAAATTATTTTTTCTAAATTTATAAAATATTTTGGAAAAACTTCTTTTATCACCTGCATAGCTGGAAGCATGGGAGAAAATTCACTCTCTTTTTGTGGGTTACTCAAAATTGAGACAAACACTGATAAGAAACTGAATCCCCCTGGAATGTTTCAAGATGTTGTTCTCTTGTACCTTCTTCTTCCATAGTCCTGATAGCTCCACTCCCCTGTTTATTTTCACTTTTGGGTTCATGTTCTTCATTTCTAACTAGCTGTTATCTGGGATCTTTCGTGGTAGCCATAACTGGATTGGCACACAGACACAGTGTTGGATGAAGATGCCTTACCCACTTACTACACTGATTCACTAAAGCAGCGAGGTGTCACTTGAATATCACCAGCAGAACAAAAAGACCAGAAATCTGGTTTGTTCTGAGGAAATCAGTCATCCTGTAACTAATTGCCAAATCCAGTGACTCCTGAGTAAATAGGAAATGTGAAGAGTATCATTTGATAAGTATCCTATGAAGATAAATCCCATCCATTAGCTGTTGTTCTACCGCAATTATACAACAATGGGGTCAGGGAAATTTTGCTTCTAGTCAGAACATTTAAAAATATGGTGGTTTTGTCTTTACAACATAGCCAAAGCCCTTTTCCAGCTTAAGATGCCCTTTTGAATGCAGTTATAGAGTCAGAGAATTATAAATCAAATAAATTGATCTGGATATAAAATACCCTGTATTGCAGCATCCAACATCACTGCAAAAACCACAGCACATATCTTCTATAGAAAAGCATGGTGTTTCTTTTCTTTATTTTTTTTCAGTCTGCTAAATGTATTCTGGCTGTTTTTCTCATAGAAATAATTAACAGTTCAATGAGCAAGCCAAGTGGGGATTGATACTAAAAACCTAAGGAGTTTAGAGAAAACACATCCTTACAGAAAATGCAAAACAGGCAGAGGACTTTCAAGCCCAGGAGCCTTTTTTGAGCTTTAAGGTATTTAATAGCAGCTCTTGTTTCCTTAGTGGGTACTGGGAGATCTAACTCTTTGCTTTTCTCATGATCTAGTGCCAATTTATGGAATGCCTCTGGGTGAACTCCATTTCAGATTATTATAAAATGAAAACCTCTATTTAAGCATTATTGTCTTTTTTTTCAGAAACCTTCATTTTCTTTTTCCCTTCAGAATTCATTATGGTTATGTCATTATTATTTTTCTTGGCATTTGAATAGTTCCTAACTAGTAGGTGTCTGTATATATATATCTAACATTTTCAATAATCTGTAACATTCAAAGAAAAATAAACTGATTGTCCTTACTTATATTCAGCATTTTTATGCATATTTGGGGCAGAACAGTTCATTTATGTCATGTTGGTACCTGAACTGTTTTTGCAGCTCAGTAAATCCAAGTCAAGGGTTGAGACCAAACAGCCTAACTTTTGCTGATATGAAAAGGGATGCTGACATGGTAAGCTGACCTGTATTTTGAATGGATGGAAAGAAATGGGTTTTCTCATGCAAAAGTCAACAAACAGCTTGCAGTCAAGACATAATCAAGCCAGCTGTTCTGATGGCTTCATATAAATGAAAATATATTGTGCATGGCATAGCAGAGATTGTTTGGATCATTTCTGATCTCTTCTCTCTGATACTGCAAAGGTTTATTCTCTCTTCATGGTTTACCTGAAGATCATAACTAAGATTTGCAATCTTAAAATGGGCTTCAAGATCACTGTGGACCTGTGTGAGAGATGTTTTGCTGTTTGTTTTGAGATTGCAAAATGAATCAGAGAGCAACTTCAGTTTTCAAATGATGTGTACACCAGAGCAAAGCCTTCTGCTACACAGTTTAAACTGCTGACAATGCAACCAGACTAGAAGTAATCTCTGCTTTAAATCTTGTGGATGATCACGTCAATATTTAAGGAGAGGCAGTTTTTTATCCAGAAATCTAGGTATTCAGCATGAAATCAAGTTGTCTTCCTTCCCTTATTCTATCAGAAAACTCCATTTTTATCCTTTCCATGTTTCTGTACAGATTTAGATGCAATAAGAGAATCATTTTAATAATCTTAACGTACGGGGTATTTATCAATTCAGGGATCATCATCGTGCTTAAAGAAATGTAAACTGCCCTGGCAAATTTCACTTTGAGAGTCTCACCTAGCTCAGGTCTGCAGCCTGAAAAAAAGGGCAAGGTTTCTCAACAATGGCCTTTAAAGATGTACCAAAGTAGCACTTGACTCAATGGAACTTGCTGGCACATTCCCCTGTAAGCCTATTTAAAGAGTCAGTAAGATATCAAGAAAAAGCATTGGAGTTTAGCACAAGCATATACAGAAGTCTGGAGGAGTAAAAATACGAAAAAGTTGTTTCAATTACTGTTGCTGTGACTGGGCTGTGTACAGGCCCTGAATGCACATGGAGTTTTCATAGGACCATGCAATCATAGAAAGGCTTTGGTTGTAAGGGATTTTTAAACATCATCTACTCAACCTCCCCTTCCACTAGACCAGGTTGCTCAAAGCCCCATCCAACCTGGATTTGACACCTCCAGATATGGGGTATCCACAACTGCTCTGGGCAACATGTTCCCGTGTCTCACCACTCTTACCGTGAAGTGTTTCTTCCTTCCTTAATCTAAATCTACTTACTCTCTTCCAGTTTAAGAACATTGTCCCTTGTCCTGACACCAGCCCCATTATGTCATTGATGAAGTTATTAAGTAGCATTGGTCCCAGTATGGATCCATGAGGGACACCACTTGTTACTGGGGTTTTGAGAGTGAAAGTAATATTCCTCAGCTTGAGCCCAGGCATGAGCAGACCGCTCCTGTTCCAGTGAACCAACAGAGGAACACACCTAGGAAGGAACTTTCCCTCCTGCAGTGACTTCCCATTAACAACTTCTGGCAGATTTGAGGAACACAATGTCCCTTTAGAGTGCCATATAGTCATTCCACATTAGTTAACTACTGCTGGAGAAACACCAGACTAAACTGGGACATAGCATACCTGTAAAGCACATACTTACTCTAACACACTTTCGTAATTTTCAGGGACTATCTGAGTGCTTAAAGCAATTTTAACTGCTTTTCCCAGTCTAACTGCAGAAGTTAGGTTTGGATTAAGGAAGGAAGAAGTTGAGGGCATTTTCACTGATGATATGCTTAAAATGACCTAGAAAGCAAACACAAAAATAGAGAACTATCCTGTAACATTAACCTAAAACTGTGGGCATGGAAGATTTTTGGTCATGCTTTGTAGTGATTTTTTTATGCCACCTCTGTAGACACTACAGATGGGAAGAGGAAAAGTGGTTGATGGTAATCAAAATAAATATTTTGATGGTAATAAAAATAAGTAGCATTTGAAACAATGAAGTAAGATGAGGAAGAGAGGGACTCCAAGAAAAAAAAACAAAAAAACAATAGAAAAAAGTAAACAATAATTGGCAGAATTAAAAGGAAAGATAGATTTTTGTGGTCAGTTTAGACACATTTCTGTGTAGAAGCTAAATATTTAATATAAATTCTGTGACAAAATGACTTAAAATTTTCTGGATATTTTTTGTTGTGATTTTTTTTTAAGTCCTTCTTTTGAAGGAAGAAGAACAGGAAATAAAGTATGGACTTTAATATTTTTTTTTATAGTGAAAAACAAGATTACTGACACATATATCTTTAAAGGATATAAAATTCTATTTTAGATTTAAATTGAGGACACTTAATAAATTAAATAGTTAAAGTAAGATGTAGAGTTTCAGCTTTGGATAGCTTTTTCTATAAAATATAACTCTGAAATGCTTGATCACTCCTCTGCCAGAGCAAGGAAATCTGAACATTAAAAATGCTATAAAAGAATTTTTATCCCTAGAAGAAAACATGAAAATCATGTTCTCTCATACAAGGTATTTATTTTCCTGTGTTCCAGCAATTCAAAGAAAAAGAGAAGTGGAAACAGAGAGACAATGTGCTTTCTTCAACTTTGGCAATAGTGTGACTGTTATAGGCCTGCAAATGTTCACAGCTCAAGTGAAATACTGCTCAGGAATAATTGAAATTTTGGGAAACTTTTCTCTAGCAAATATCAAAGGGACCTCAATCTTACTAATTTATCAAAGAAAATTTTGATTGGACTTAGAGTATCTCTATAATAAAATGCTTCTCAAATCTATCAGACAGAGTGATAAAAGAAGATAATGAAAGCTAAAATTAGAACAAATCACACTACAGATAAAGGCACATTTTTAGGACCATAAATCCTTGGAACATCTTGTCAAATCAGTGTTAGATTTTTCATCAGTGAACACTTAAAGATTATTTTAGTTCTATTTCATCCTAAAGACCCATCCTCCAGCTTGCTTGCAGATATTTTATGACACAAAGTATTATAAATCAGTTTACAGCAATGGAATTTGTATCTACTTCCATTCCCAAGTCAGCCAGAAGTTATGAAATAGACAGGCATCTATTCCAACACCAAATGTTGGCAGAGTACGGAAGTATTTCACCAAGGATCAAAGAATAAGATAAAAAGAGCTGCACAGGATTTTAATGCATAGAGTAAGATGCAAATATCTGTAGAGATTTTCTGATGCTTGAACCTGTCTATTCCTATACCTTGCACGATCTACAATAAAGTTATTTTGCAAATGTTGAGAAAAAGCAACCAGCAAACGTTTTAATAGTCATTGTTCATTGTAAAAGAGATAGAAAAAGAAACTGACAGAAAGTGGTTTTCTCTAATTTGCCAACATCAACACCTTGTTTGTTTACGGTGTGTATATTTGCTGTTGGTTTTGCAATAACAGCATCATTGCAATTTATGGAAAATTTATAAAAATATTGTAATAAAATTTCTGTTCCTGAGTACTCTTTAAAGTTGTTTTGGTAGAAGTTTTAAAAAAACCAACCTTTGTTTTTTTCCTCAAGTTACAAAATAGAAATTTTGTAACAACTCATTCAGGTGAAACACTGATGTCTGTATTTCAAAGGATTTTCAAGGGAAAGAACTAATATGATTCTGGTAAAAAGCAAGACTTTGCAGAAAAGTGGCAAAATACCGATAGGGAATGAAAAATGAATCCTCTACATGAATTTTCATAACAAGCATTTATAACAAATGGTTCAGCTTTAAGCCAAGTACTGTTAATTGTTTTTCCTTAGTATCCTGAGATCACAATTTTTAACTTACTCTCTGAGATCTGGAGACCAAACATTTGTCAGTTGCCTGATTTGTTGTGAAAATGTTATCTCTCAAGTGAAATGTTAATGATTCAAAATGTCTCTTTCATATTAGACTTGTTCTGCCACTGCTATAAATGTGTATTCCTATGAGTGGACACAAAATTATCTCAATGCTTAAAGCCAAATATGTTTTGTGATTGAAGGAGAAAAGAATCTGAGAAGAATATTTCTGTCTGAAAGTGCAAAGCAGCTGATCAATAATTGTTAGATTTTTCACTGGAAAGAAAGAAAGCAAGCCTTTCTTTTGGCTGATAATATTTTGCTTGGCAATGATTAACAATTCTCAATCCATAATAATTCTCAGTGTTACATTACTAAAGCCAGAAATGATTAGCACTTCCCAATATCACCATACTATATTTTGGGACATACAGAACTTTGAACAATATTGGAAATAACAGTAATAATAGTTAGTGATTTCAAAAAGAATGCATTTTTTACATTAATTATGTAAAGCTCAGTAGGGGCCAGAAGGCTTTTGGCAGAAATGTTTTGAATTCCTAATTCCTAGTGAATGCATAACCACATACAAGCCTCATCTTTGTGGAGTAAACACAGCACAACTTACCATACAGAGCAAGAAAACAAAAATGTTTCTCTCACTTACAGCTTTTATCTAGCACTTCTAGGAATTTCAAATCTGTTCCCTGGCAAACCTCTCAATATCATTTTGGGCAAATTGCTTAGGTCTGGACTCAAGCTCTCAAAGAAGATCTCAAGCTGAAGTTAAGTGCATAAAATTAAAACTATAATTGCAAATAATGTGACAAGTCTAAGTGCATCAGACACTGATATTAATGTTGCCTTGGAACCCATTTTTGAGCATGCATAAAAGTCCCTCAGTCTTGACAGTCCTAGCACACATCTGACATATTGTCATGGCCAGAAAGACACATTCCTCTCCTTGCAGAGCTAATTCCATAAGCATTCTCACACAATCCTCTTGGCTGAGCAACAACACTGACCAAAAAACCCTCTAAATCCAAGTATCTTACTCACTACTACTTTCTTGCACAATCTTTAGTCCTTTTCTGCAGAGTTCAACAGCTTTAATGGGAAGGAAAGAGCAGAGTCCCATTTCTCCCTTTATAATGGCTCATATTCTGGTTATTACAGCACTCTGAGGGCAGGAAGAAGTGCATCTGTCATCCATCAGGCAGGATAACTGAAACCCAGTTTTCCACATCTCTCCTGTCCACCTAATCATTCAATGGTTTAATTACCATGTGCTTTCTGTTTCTTATCTTGTGGGGTTTCTTTCCTTAAAAAACTGTATTTTTGATCCTACCCTTAACTGCTCTGTTCTTAATGGGTAGAATCTGAAATGACCAGCTAGCTATGTAACATGCAACTCTTCCCAGCCTTTTGATGGTGAACATAGGTGTCAGACAGTGTTTTGGCCTCCTTTCTTCAGGACTGACTAATGCACACAAGCTGGTGATGCAATTTTCAGTGAACCTCAATCTCCATTCCTTTTTTTTAACCTGACCGAGCTTTGCTTCTTTTTCTACAACTCTAAGGTAGTACAACAGGATGAATTTGAGAGGCTAACTTTATCTAAGACTTTTCAATACTGGATCCTCATGATATGGGGTACAGAGGACAATACAGACTGGAATGAGCATAAAAATGAAAAGGTTAGTTATGCTTTTACCTGAAGTCACAGTCATAGTTTAGGTGCCAAATAGATAAATTGCTTTTTTATTCTCCAAATAAATTGAAGGAAAATTTTCAGATGCTACATTCAGTATTTTTTCAAATAGAAAACAAAAAAGTATAAACAACCAAATATCTAATTAAAATATGCATAGACAAAAATATGGCAGAAGATAATGTTTACTGTTCATAGGTAAACTTAAAAGTAGCAAAAATTTGTCTGGAGATGGCATCAAAAAACAGACTCATTACTTGAAATATTAATTATTGCTCACAGTTTGAATTAGGACAACTTATTAATTTATTTTTATATGGCGAACAATAGTTCTTTGAACTATTTTGCTTTATTTTAGACTTAATTCTACCTTTTTGTAGAAGAGTTATAGGGAAATCTATTTAAAAGTTGTCCAAGTAAAATCATATTGATATTCGTATTTAACCCGTACTAAACTACGTGCTTGTTTGCTACATAAATTACTTCTTATTTTTTTCTTTTTCATTTTGCATTTTGTCTTATGCTTTCAAAGTTCCTTATACCTTCAGTGAGTCACTTTCCCTTTCTTTATCATTAGTGTCTTGAAACAATTTAAATGTCGTGGTCATGAACGCTTAAGTCTTTTCATTTCATGTCTTTATCATGAAAATTTATCTTTTTTCAGTCATTTCTGGAATGCTTGAGTCATTTGGGTTAAGTTACATTCCTATATATTCAGAGTTTTTTTATTTCTTTCCTAGATGTACTATATATATCTTTTTTATCTTGCAAGATTTGTCTTATTGAAACCTGTAAATCGAATGTTCTTTCACAAATCTATAATTTGGTTTGTCCATCCCAAAAGTAAAGGTTTAAACAGCAAAGCACAGAGTACATTTCAAAGCTCTGCTTCCAAAAAAGCAGATATAAGTGTTTGACAAATGGTAGGAAGTGGAGTAGCATTTCGTGATTAAAGTTGGTCTCAACAATATCCCATTACTTCCATTGTGAACTGTAAAGGGCTTTTCTGACAAGGCATTGTGAGTGCTATAATAAAACAAAATTGCACAAGCAGTTTTCTGTGATACAACTGCGTACCTTTTGTGTCTAAGGCAAGAAGGAGTTTTCTGCATCAGTTTAGTTTATTAGCAGAGACCAGCACTACAGAACAATTCAGCTAACAGGATATCCCTGCTTCCTGTCGCCCCAAAACTATATCAGGGAGCAAGAGGAGTGTCTGTGGGGTTTCCCTAAATGAAATGCTTCATGCTTATTTAATGTTTTTTAATTAAATACTTTGCCAGCCTTTAAGAGTGTATATACCCTTCTCTTTGTTTTATATCTGAACACACAATGCATAGGCCTAATTGCTATGTCCTAAAGCAGAAAACAAACCAAAACAAGTTAGAAATTGTGACCTCAATAGGCTGGAAAAAGTGCATTCTTGGGGAAGAAATGTTCTAAAAAGATAATACAAGATGGGAGAGGGAATTGAAAGAGAAATTAAAGACTGGTCAAGAAAAATGAAAGAAAATTCTAAAGTTGTGTTTAGAATAAAAGTTGTTTCACAGACACATAAACTAGGACTCTGTCTCTTTAAAGCCCTTCCAATCTTCTGTGATATCCCTTGAGACCATCCTGTCCTCGACTTCTGTGCAGGGGCTCCAGCTGCCCATGCTGCCAGCAGCTGCCCAGCATCCTGCACACTTGCACCAAGCACAGCAGCAGCCACTGGGCCGTCCTGACAAACATTGTCAAGGTCCCTCCTAAGAGGAAAAGGATTGATAGAGAGGTAAAAGATTATTTGAAAAACTTGCCTAGATCAAACTCTAGAAGCAGAACTGTAGCATCAGCATAAAACTCTGCATGATGACAAAAAAGGATTTCCCGTTTTGCGCAATATTGTCACGGTTATAATCAAGGAACTGTTCTGAGTTCAAATCCTTTCGGTGTTTGCTAGTACACTGTTTTCCCGTGACTCTGGACCCAGGCCAACTTTAAGAGACTGTGCAGATTTCATTATTTTCTGACCTTTCAGGGGAGAGAGACTGATGATGAGATTTTTACCCATGGGAAGACTGTGTGTATTTTCCTGTGTCCTTTTTCTCCCTGGTTGATTCAGGATATGTGGATGAAAGTAGATTGGTGCAGTCATTGGTGCTTGGGGGAGGTTTTATTTTTTGGGGTTTTTTTCTCTAGTTGTCAAAATCAAATAAGGCAATATGTAGGTGTTATTTCCAGCTCCTTATAAATAATAATAATTTAAAAAAAAGAATCAATTCATGGTGATGCTTACTGCATGCTTTATAACAATAAGCATAATATAATGATTTATTTGCTTCAAGGGGTAAGAGCTATACAAAGTAATTATTCTTAGAGAATCACCTCACAAAGTATATTTTCTCAAAGTCTAAAGACATCTATATCACAAGTAAAAAGTATTTCTCCAGTTTCCTTATGCTGAATTTGATATTCAGAGGACATCCAATATTAATCATCCAGTTTTTTAATACAAATATATTTTATTCAAAAAAAATAGAATGAAATTCAGAAACATTCATAATTACAGTGTATGGGAAAGTTTCTTACTCTCCACCATATCTATGAGACCTAATGCCAAATCAGCCAAATGTAGTCTGTGGCTTAAGAAAATGTGATGTGTGGTTAAAATACCTTGTAAGATCCTTGCCTGGAATAAAAGATTAAACATTTTCTCTGTTCAGTGGAGAATTTTCAAGTATCAAAAATTTGAAATACAAGAAAGCTGTATCGAAATATTGGGGGCTGCTTCTCAACTAAGAACTAAGTTTTTTTTAAAAAAGGCATGATATATCTTTATATTTTTTTAATATTTAAGCCTGTAACAGGACACTACAGTCAAAATTTTGGGGTTTTTTTGCTTAAAACCAAGAGAATTAGAAGAACACCTTACTAAAACAAAACAAAACTGAACCAAAATGAACAAACCCAAATGAAAACAGAATAAAAACCCAAATAAGGTAAAAGTCACATGTAATCACTGCTCTTTAAGAACTGGATCTTGAAACCTCCATGACTAAGTTATCATTCACCTTGCTATATAATCACAATGTGATAATTCTTACGGAATCCTTAGTGCTGTATTTTTTAATTCTATGGACACTTCTCCTCTATGCCACAAAATACATCTATTTACGTGCATTCCATCTAATTGCTGTAAGATCAGTGCAGTTCCCATACTTCACCTCACTGAGAGGTGTGTGAGCAAGCCCCCCACAGGGGCTGACCCATGACCTGTCAGGAGGGCCATGACCATCTGTGTTTTCCTGTGAATTTCTTCACTCTTTGATCTCTTTTCAAGGACCTCGTTCAAAGTAACAGAGATGTCAGATGTCTATGCTTGATTTCTTAAAATTTTAGCACCACTAAAATACTGTCAAGAAAAAACATTGAGTGAAGAGACATCTTTATATATCATATATTTTTGTCCATCACACCTGTGAAAGCAATTAATAAAAATTTTAATGAAGGCTGGACCCTTGGTCCCAACTCCTTGATGACCTTTACTTTATCTGGTATCTTTCTATGTAATGTGTGTACATTTACAGCTCTCTTCTCTCTGGAGAAGAGACAGCTTGGGGGAACCTCATCAAAGCCCACTACTTTAAAGGTGAATACGGAAAGGTCAGAGGCTCTTGCTTCACAAGGAGTCACATGGAGAAAGCAAGGGGCAACAGG
This sequence comes from Corvus brachyrhynchos, assembly GCF_000691975.1. Lineage (NCBI taxonomy): Eukaryota > Metazoa > Chordata > Aves > Passeriformes > Corvidae > Corvus > Corvus brachyrhynchos. Next base: position 2,067,700 of record NW_008238983.1, on the reverse strand, counting down.
TACAAGTTGCCAAAGGAGAAATTTTATCTCGACAGAAGAAAGAAATTTTTACAGTTGTTCACTGGAACAACATGCCCAGGAATGTGACAAATTTCCCCCTCACTTGAAGTTTTCAAGATGCAATTGGACAGGGTGCTAGATAATTTGGTCTAGAATCCCCGTCCCACAAAAATTTGGACTAGGTAATCTTTCAAGATCCTGAGCTACACTAGGAATCTGTAATTCTAAATATGCTTTTTGTATTGAACATATTCATTCTGTGATACAGAAACAAGACAAAAAAAGTTAATTTTTTAACTATTTAAAACTAACAAACCTAGAAGTTTTTCATATTTAAAATGTAGTTTAAGATTATCATTGATTGAACAGACAATGACATTTCTGAATTACTCTTCTGAATAGTCATATTCTTAAATTTGTTTCACGCTCAAGCAAGGCCATATTCTTTTTTCTTTCCTTGGGCAAAATTCTGCTAGTTATTGAGTATTCTTAGATGGTACCTCAAATTTTCAGTTCTTACCAAGGAGGTTGAATGTGCTCTTCATTTTGCAGGGTTAGATGTTATATGAATTCATAGTATTCCCTCTTTTCACTCTCTCTCTTTCCTCAAAAGACTTAGTTTTTTTTATGGAATCAGATTAAGGCACATCAGTCAATTGCACAAGTCATACAAACTGAAAATTTTATTCAGTAGCAGATTTAATAATTCATAAGGGCATTGTTTGTTTTTTTCTTACAGCTACCACAGGTCAGCATTTCACAATTACTGCATGATAAAATTTCACCTGACAAAACTTGATTTTGTTTGTCAGAGCAAATTCATGATGAATACAGATAATTTTAAAGATATTCATAGAAAAATTCTCAGTTGCTATGTAACAGACATTATCCTAATCTCAGCACATTTGCATGGCTCTCGGCTGACACAGAAACCTAGCTGATATTACAGAAGTTTACTACTTTGGAGATAGTACACAATAGTACTTTTCAATGTCAGGTGAATAAAAATAATACATTGCTCCACTATTTTTGGGAAAATATGCTTTTTCTGAACAATGAGCAGAGATGAATGAAAGAGGATTTGTTACAGCTATGCTAAAACTTCCTTTATTAGAAACATGAATTCTAATAAACCTGAAAGAAGCAAGTTCCTACTTGAAAAGTAACATATTTTGTAACTTCATTTTAAGTGTTCAGAGAGTTTGTGGTCCAAAATCTGCAAATTTTACTCTTGCCAATCTTATTTCTTAAAAAAAACCAAACCAAACCAAACCAAATAATATATTCATATATTTGATGGCCAGGCCTCTGTTTTCCTGCATTTGAATATTGAGGCTTTGAATGATACCATAAAATTGGTACTTAGATACATATTAGCTAATACTGAGCTCTACTTTAAGGCAAAAATCTGAAGGGTAGAGAAGGCATTAGGTATGCCATTATGACAAACAACAGGTCTCTGAAAAGTCCTAAGAGGTGTCAGGGTCTCTATGAAAGTGTTTCATATAAACATACTGGGCTGATCCTCTCAGTGTGATTTCAGCATCATGTCTGTTTCTGTACCTTTCACTGAGCAATGCCAGGAAATAAGTATACTGAAACTTACATTATGTGCATAATGTTATTTTTAAAACCCTCTCTTTCAATGAGAATATGTAACACATTCCAATTATTTTGCTTTTCTCTTTGTGAATCATATGCAAGGGAATGTGTCCAACCTACATAGATCTTTACCCTCTAAGGTTCCATGAAACTTTGCCATAATTCAGCAAAGACCTTTCTAGCACTGGAACTTCAGACCTCCTGAAAACAACTAAAAACTCCTAAAATCATTGAAGTATGTAATCTTCAGAGGCAGAAGAGGCTTATTAAGAGTAAGGATGGAAAGAGAGAGAAGGAAAAACTGAACAGAGTTTTAGCGTACTGTAGATTGCCACTGGATTAGCTTTTGGTAAGAAGCTATTCTTCCCCTCCATTGAAACTATTTTCCTCTTTTCAGAGAATAAGTCATAAAAAAAATCATCTAGCATATGAGCAGTTGTCTTTTTTAGAAACCAAAGTTATACTGTCTTTAATGGGAGGGGGCAGTGAAGTCTTAATGATCAATGGAACCCGTAAATTTTGCTGGACTGAGATCAAGTTTGGTGGAAAAGTTTAACCTGCAAGGTTACAGTTCCCAGTACTAAAATTCATTTCAATTTGTTCTGTTCTGCTCACAGAGTTTATCTGGAGTTTCCTTACTTAAACAGTTTCTCTACTCTAATGTATTATTTATGTATTATTTTGTTTTCCAGTAAAATGTAGCCTTAGAGATGAGACTCTTCTGGCTTAGTGTGCTCCCTTACCAAAAAAAAAAAAAAAAAGAGATGAAGTAGTTCCAAAACTCTGGATATCACTGGTACATAATAAGGTAAAGCTTGAGCTACTGTACTTAAAATGTGCTGAATGGAGATTAGAAATTTAAAAAAAAAAACCCACAAAAACAAAAACAAGCAAACAAAGAATCAAACCAAAACAAACAGAACCAAACAAAAAACCAAACAAACAAAACAACAAAAAAGCAAACAAACCAACAAAAAACAAACAGAAAAAAAACCAAAAAACCCAACACACCCCCCCCAAAAACCACAAAAAATCTTTATTAATTTATTCCAATGAAAAGCACATAAAATAATAGTTTAACATGCACTCATTTAGAATGTCAAAGTTGATTATGAAAATGTTTTTTCATCACCATAATACCTGTATTCCCTCAAATGTCCTTGGAACTTGGGTGTACTGTGAACTGCATGTGTCAGATTTTTTTTCTTTGGTGTCTCTGAGGTTTCAAAAATGGAAATTAATTGAAGTTTACACACAACATTTTCTGTTGAGCTACTCAATATATCTGAGTGGCATGATGGGATAGCATCCATTTTTCTAAAGTTGTCCATTAAATAACTCAATTTGATTTGAACAGTGTATTTTTTTATACCTAATCATGATTTATCTCCTTGACTATATACCCTTACTACATTAAGAGACTCTGCCTTGTGCAATTCAATTGTCTGTCTGCCTCCAGTAAGAGGACAACATGAAAACATGAACGCATGCTGATGTCAGAGTCCATGAACATAGAAAGTTACACTGTTTAGAGATTTATCTCTAGGAAAACTGCCAACTTTATATACCTGATGAATTTCTGTGCTGTTATTACTCAAAGGAAAACAAAGAGCTATTCAAAAAGTTAAAATTTCCTGTCTTAGGCATTTTATTTGATTAACTTAAAGAAAAAGCAGTGTCATAAAAAGGGCACATTAATCAATGGTTAAAAATGTAATACATTTTCAAAACTAGAGCCTTGATTAGGCATTTTTATGCCTATTATCGTGGAGAGGCCATTGGTCAGTATTGTATCATAATTTGCTTAATTCATAGTATTACATAAAATATGTTAATGTCACAATACATGCCAGCTTAAGACTGTGTGTGTTCATGTGAATGTACTCATCAGAATATTTGCTAACTTTAGGTCTTGTTTCAGTAAAGATCTGGTATTTCCCCCATTTCTGCAAATGTTCAGGACTGTGGCTTTCCATTCTTGGAAATGAGCTAAACAATTTGCCTGTTAGCTGTTTCTCTTCAACAGGATGGTCACTTCTGGAGCATCAATTCTGGCAGAAGTATTGGCCTTTCTCTTTCTAGAGGGATGTCCTTGAGTATGACTTTGTTTTATAACACTACGAGCAGTTTCTAGAATGAAGGAGAGTGTGAAAGAATAAATGTACAAAGATAATGAGGGTCTTCCATCTAAAAATATTTATTCCAGCTCCTCAATAATAACAGTTAGTTGTCTGCAGTCTAGCTTTTGAAAATAGCTGTATGATTTGTTTATTTCAATTGGCCTATTGAAATCAGGTACTCCTCAAAGTGAATAATGACTCAGTCTGGTCTTAGGCAGAGTGATATGCATTAAAATTTTGTAAAAAATATCATTTGTCATGGAAGACTCCGTCACATCACACTTCAAAAAGGCTGATATGTGTCAGCTATGATGTGGCAAGTTCTGACCATCTCGAGGATGCAAGCCTCACAATGCCTGAAAGAAGATGTTTTCTTTAAACACAGTGGCTCAGAGTGTAGATTTATGGTCTTCCTAGGATTAGTCAATAGAGAGGGAAGCACCCGTGAGGAATAATGCAGAGATCCTAACTAATCACCTCTCTCACTGACAGTATGCCTCAGTAGGGCTACTTTTAGGAGCTACTATATCTGTTTCACCCTCTGTCTTTGGCCTAATAATTCTTATGTGCTTCAAATTTTGTTATCTTATAGGAGCTTTCCGGGTTTCAGGAGGGTTTGGTTTAGGCATGTTGCCTAATATTTTTTCTTTTCACTTCATTTTGAGGGAAAAGTTTTGCTTTGTAACATGTTTAAGAAGAAATTATTTCCTTTTAGATTTGCCAACCAAATTTTAGTTGAGACAAAGTTGAGGTCTATCTAGGAAAAAACCAACAACAAAAACAAGTGACATTTTCTGCTACATTCTGCCTTCAAGAGGACTTCAATCTGTAACAGATTTAGAATATGTAAATGATCTCTAAAAGCTTTAGAACATATGAATGAAACAAGGCATCAGGTCACCTATTCACTGGAACAGGTATTTTTTCCTCTCTTCAGCAGTGTGGAATTTTTCTAACAATAAAGTCTTAACAGCTCTGGAAATAATGTTTAATACATAAAATTGTGAAATACAAATTCTCTGCTGCTATCTCAGAGAAAGGCAGATCATTTCATAAATATTAAAAACTAAATGCCAGTATCCAGTTAAAACTAAACTGAACAAAGACATAGGCCTATCCTTGAAAGTGAGATAAAAATGCAGTATTGCAAGAAATATATGCCGTATCAATAAATCTTTTCTTGTAATCTTGACTTTACTGCAGTGTAGAGTTTACCTGAAAATCAGTCTGTTTGGCATTTTTATTACTGTTGTGCAAATGGAAAGAGAGTAAATGAACCATTTTCTGCCTTTACTTTCTGTGTAAAGTAATGTTTCATTTTTCCATTTGGCTGTTTTTGTTGTTTTGGGTTTTTTTAATCACACAGATGCTTAACCCTTGGTATCTTTGAGACTGCAAATATTAGTTATGGCAGATTTCTGTTCTACATCCATGGAAACTTTCCTACTATAGTATAAAAACTACAACAAGCTGAGCTGATGTAAATAAAATTTGGTTTAAATGCTTACTGAACACACTGTAGTGAAACAACGTGTGGCGGTTCAGGAATGTTGAGTTACTGAATGTGCCTACCTGGTAGAAGGCATAAATAATCACTATATTGCCCATCCTTTCCCCTGCAACTATTTGGACAGAAGATTAGGAGATCTAAAAGAAAAAAAAGGGAAGAAAAAACTGCACATAATATGATTGAGTACTTTTTCGTACGTGTTTAATGTTAAAGCAGCATCTATATTTAGCTATTGTGATCTATTTTGGGAGGAATTATGTTTAAATGGGGTTTTTGTGAACATGAAATCATAATGTATCCCTTGTGCACCATGTCTGAAGCAGACAGCAAACTTAATTGAGTGTAGTAAAATTGTTTAAATCCATCTGGACAAACTAAATGAATATTTTCCTTCCGGACATATTAAGAGAAATAAGCTAATAATAATTATCCTTTAATGCAGAAGAAAATAGTAAGCTGATGGAGTTTTGTTCACAAACACTGTTTGCATTAAAATACAAGTATTTTTGCCTCAGAAAAATTGACTTTTACTTGATTTGATGAACCAGGTTCTCTGAAAGAAATAATCCTTGGTAGTTTTTACTGACATATGTCTTCATAATTTTAACTCTTGTCTCCAGAATTATGGAATTTAAAAGTCAGTATTTTAAAGCTGAGAGAGCAAATACACTTTCTGATCTCTGCCTCGCTCAAGAATGGCTTAGACCTTCTCTAAATGATAAAATTTAAATTAAATTTAAATCCTGTACATTAAAAAAGCTATTTTGCCAGGCTCAGCCCATGTACTTGAGGAAGGAATCTCTTAAGTAATGTGTAAGAGAATAACTAAATTTCCTAATGGTCAAGAAAAAGCTATAGGTAGTCAAGACAAATTACATGAAAGAGCAATTACTTGATGCATAACCAATATTGTTAAATCCCATGCCTGAATAAGGGACTTAGCTGAACATGAGCTATGAAAATGTTTTAAAATGTTTTCTCTTTTAGTTTTTGCTAATTTTCTATAAGATATCTTCTATTTATTTCATAGAATCTACATTTATATCTCTTTGTATAAGGAAAACTGTTAATTCATACTCAGAAAAAGGCAGGTGGTCATTTGTGACTGGCATTAACACATGCAGCAGATGTACCACAAATAATGCAAAAATGGCCAAAACACCATTCAGCATGTTTCTTCCTGTAGTTTAAAGGTAACCAGTGCAATACTCAATGCTGATAAATAATAGCACAGGGTTTGCTAAATCGAGTTCATGTTAATGAGTTACTTCACACATGACAGGCATGCAGTACTGTCACAAAACTGTGTAATGAATGGTAGCTAAATGGTGGAGGAATGTGAGCAAGATACCGATCCCTGAGGAAGATTCGTGAGTAAAATAACCACTCTAGATCTCTCTCTTCTCATCTTGGTTTGGATATTCTCTCTGGACTATGGAAGAATTGTGGGAAATGGGGCTCTCTGAGCCACAGAGAAAAATGTATCTAGAAGTTAAAGGAATCCTTGAACAAAACAAGAAAGTATTGGAACTGGGAGATCTAGAACATTTTTTCATCTGGCTTTTCAAAAGGTTCTCCTATATTTCTCGAGACTTACTTTTTAATATCGAACCTCCTGTATCTTGTGAGGGGTGTTTCTGGGACGAGATCTGGGATAAAGTATGGGATCAAAGAGAAGCTTTCCGTGCATACCTTATAATCAGGGAAGCTCTTGAGGAGCATTTGTACGGTCCCATTCCCCCTAAAGCAGAGGATCATACTTATCCCGCAGCCGAGGCCAC
>NW_008238983.1:2034714-2059996 GCF_000691975.1 Corvus brachyrhynchos | reverse complement strand
AGGCAGCCGTTATGCACAAAATTATAAACAATATCCATCCCAGCAACTTCCCTACCCACAGCCTACTTCCCCCTTTTACCCTATACCCAATATGAACCCCTTCCTAAGTTTACCCTATCCCCAGTTTATTCCTAATCCGTTTTTCCTACAATCCCTCTCCGATGCCGAGGGGGGGGATGAAAAGAGGGAGGGAAGAAATTTAACCCTCTCCTGCCTCAGTTTCCCCACAAAGCATGCCCGGAGAGTTCTGTCTCCCTTCTGTCAGCCCTAAGATGTTCCACAGAATCTGATTGGACATTTAAAGACTCAGGAGGGTGGCTTGTTTTGTCTTGTTCTTGTTATGTTTATCCAGTTGTTTTCATTCTCCTTTTATTAAAATAAAATGGGTGAGATGTTGGGGTCCCTCCCCTGCCATGGAGCCCTGGGAGATGGGCCCTGAGGGCACAGACACGGGGTTTCCCTGCCCCTGGTCACCTTTGTTTCCCATTGGTTGGTTTGGGTTCCCTGATAACGCCAAGGTCCCTCGGGTCCCGTGACTGCGGAGTTCCTGAGCTGAACCCCGGCCATGCGGCTGGGGAAATAAACATCTGTGAAACATCTACCACGAATCTGCCCATATATACTTCGTTTCCACAGGACTCCTGGTTTGAAATATGCTTGTTGCAGTAATCCCCGCTGCAACAGCTAAAGGCCTGAAAAATAAGGATGTATCTTTATTAAGAGTGGGATTGTGGTTTCTCACAGAAGTCAAGGAATGAGTCCTGTTTTAGCTTTGATGATCATATCCTCCCCCTGTTCCTCTCCCCTCCATGTTCATTGTGAAGTGGTTTTCAAGAATGTCAAGAACAGTACATTTTCCTATACAGGTGTTACTGTTCTTAGGGTGAAACTAATTTCCATTTGAAACGTCAGTTCAGTTCAGTGTCTGCCTATTGTTGATGAGATATTCTGGGAACACTTATTTATGGTAATATCAATTACTTGTAATTAAAATGTATAAATCAGTTGTATAATTTAGGGCCAGTATATACCTGAACATAGTATACCTGAGAATTAATTTTAAGCTGCTTCTCTTTCCTCAAAATATCTTCTTCCATCTTTGAATATTTCCATATGATTAGGAACTGAGTAGGAAATCAACAGAGACAAGGCCTAAGGGAAACATACTTACCTGGCTAATCTGATAGACTTGACAAGAAAAGAAATATTGTCAGTTGTCACCTGACAGAGGTGACAGAACTTTTATTTTTCTGGGTGGGAGTATGTGTGTGTATCTGTATTTTAGGTTTCATTTATTTGTTTTTATTTTTATGCATTTTTTAAATTTTAAATATTAACTTAAAAATTTGAGCCAGAGAAACATTTATGACAGGATCACAGCTTTCCCCTTGTCCTGCTTCCGTGCAGCCTAGCAATCCAATATCCTTTGCCACAGGGATTCAGAGAAGACTGTATGTGAGATACATTTCTGTATCCCAGCAGACAGACAAGCAGGATGAACTGCCATTATTTGGACTTTTCTGTTTTGCCTCAGGACACCTTGTTCTGGTAGATCCAGCCTGGGAACAGAGAGTCTGCCATGTGCCCTGGGAGCAGCAGCAGTGGGAGGAGCTCTCTTCCAGCTCATGACAGAGGCAAAGCTCCCCGCAGTAGCTGGGAGAAGTCATCACACAGACGATGCTTAGGGGCTGTTCCTAGGCATGAGAGGAGTAAGGTATCTGCCCAGTCTATGGAGTTCTGACTTCTTTGTCCCCACTTACAACTATGCAAAGTAGAGGAGGACATGCCACTCAACTCACTTTGGTTTGGGAACTGTTGGCAGTCACTGTGGGATGCTTCCAGAGTAGTTCTCTGAACTACCTCCACCCTGTTTCCTATGGAGAGAGAGCCACAGTGTGCTCCACTCATGCCACATCAAATATATCTCTACTCTCTTCTGGTTCTTTTTTTTCCAAATAATGTGTCTTTGGTTTGTTTCTAACTTACATCAAGGTCTGGTACATACTGTTATGATACTGATCCTGTTCTGTTGGAACTTTGAAAAATTAGAAGTTCAAGGAAATTAAGGAAAAATATTGAATTCCCTTTCAATTCTTCAGGTCTGCAGGAGTTAGGAGTGTAACAAATGCAAAAATCATATATTTGTTAAACCTTTTTCAAGCAGATGTTAAAGTGAAGTTGCTGGAGGACATTCCTCAATAGCTACAGTTAAAACTTGAGAGTCAAGAGAGTGAATACACTCCCTAAATATTGCTACTATATTGTTACTGTTATCCAACAATGCTGTGGAAGACAGGGCAGGAAGTCAGATTTCCTGATTCCAACTCCAGTGTTGTATGTACCAAAATTCCATGAAACAAAGAACTTGCGTCCTAATATACTGGATCCATGAAACTTCTTGAAGAACAAGGTCTTTCATGAATAGTATCTTTAATTCTATTTCACATACTCTGCTGCTATCAGTGTTGTACTTAATCATGTCAAAGTTGTAGCATATTATGATTTTGTATTCTGCATTTCTGTGTCTAGATATGCTACACTGCATTGCATTTTATATTAAGAAGATTTACTATGACAAGGCTCCTTATGAAGCAATTAAGCATAGTGCTGTGTATCATAAATATGAAGTGAAAAGTCAGAAAAGTGGCATGTCACATCACAAACATATACATGCACCTGCCAAACAACCCGTCTGGCTAAGAGAAGATAGATCCTTTAAAGCATTTTTCTATCTGTTGTTTCACAGGCACTGAAAATTCAGTATCAGAAATGACCTGTGATCGAGCTCAATCACCATCATTTCTGGCCATCAGAAGGAATGGTGATTATGATGAGAAATTTTGAATAAGAAATTATAAATTAACATTATTCAGAATGACACCCCTGCTTAAACATATCCGTGTCTCAACATGTGTCTGGCCATAGGCGGTGCTTAGAAGTTCAGAGTAAAAGTGATAAAAGAGAAAACCTTTTTTTTTTTTTTTTAATTGGAGCAAATACATGAAGCCAGCTGTGAAGCAACATCAGCTGTGTACCTATCACCGTATGTACCAACAGCACATAGATGTGAATTTTCATCCAGATGTGTAAATAGACACATCATGGAGACCAGTGCATGAGTCCTTCAAACAGCCAGAGAAGCAAGTCCAGCAGATGACTGCATTTATAGTTTAGCAAATAGACTTTCATGAATGAAAAATCAAAATAATTACATACTCGAATTGGAGAACAAGCAAAACAATTGAACCTGTTCATTTTTGTTCTTATTTGATTGTCTTCTATATTTATAATATTTTCTTCACTTTAATATTTTTTTTATTCTGTGCAGAAAATAAATCATCCTTTGCTCCTGGTTGCCCTGAAATATTTCTTCTTTCTGCACACTTTTTTCCATGGGTCTGGATCTTCCCGGCTTCATTTAGTCATCAGCCTTGGATGTTTACAGTGGCTATTAGTGCACTTCAGCCACAGAATAAAAAGATGATAGATTTCATTTGCTCTTAAAAATAGTGTTATGCCCCGTAAGAGGAAAATCTTTGGTAGAAGGCAATTTATATCTCCTTATGGCATCTGTAATAGTTTACGGCTATAATAATTTTGCTTTCACCTGGTTAAAAGGCCTGCTGGGTGAACAGAATTTTGTAATGAAACAATATGCCAATAAACAAGAATTACATTTCAGGGGAGAAAAAAAAAAAAAAACAACCAAAAAACAGCAACACCAAAATAAAAAAACAGAAAAAAACCCACTCCAAAAAAACCCCAAAACCCAACCCAAAAAACTAAAACCCAACAAACCAAAAACTGCCAAATGAAAACCAATCAAACAAAAACTCCAAAAAACAAACAAAGAAAAAACAAAACAAAATGAAACAAAACAAAAAACACCAAAAAGCCAATACGGTCCTCCTCATCCCCCTGAAAATAAAACTCATCCCCCCAAGGAAACCAAAGCCCCTACAAACTCTGAGAAATCTAGGTATTTTATAATAGGCAGCCTTTTCATTGCAGATGGAAAAGCTGTTCCAGAGAAACAAAACTGGCAGTATGGACTCCAAAAGCTTGAAAGAAAAGAACTGATTTCTGAAAAGAAAAAGATTTTTTACCAAGATTAATTCTGTCTGAAAAATGCTTACTTCCTACCTTAGTAAGATCAGAAGTCTGGGAAACTCTACATACTTGAGCCTTGAAAAATGAAATTAAGATTTTAAACATGTATTTTTTTTACCCCTTGTTATCACTTCTTATCCGATTGCTTTGAACCAGTAAGGTCATTTTACGTAAAGAACAGAGTTTTCCAAATGTTTCAGGAATACAAGAAATCCTTCCCAAAATGCCAGATGCCTATAACAGCAAGAGTTATTAGGAAAGCAAAAGGACATCTAATATGAATGATGAAAATGCCTTCACTCCCATGAGCAGCAGGAAGGTGCATGCAAGGACTACACTGCCAATATGCTATTGGCTCCCAGCAGACAACACAGTAACAAGGGAAATGTAATATAACTAACCTACCTGGACTTCAGAAAATTACCTGATATGGCTCCTCATGGGATATTATTTTCTAAATTAGGGGTTAGAAAAAGAGTTCTGAAATACAAAAGTAGCTAGGGAGTCAGATTGTGGTGATAGGACAGCTGGCTGGCTGACAGGAGGTGATCAGGACAATTTCTTAAGTTTGGGGTTTGAAATTTATCATTTTTAGTATTTTTATTATTGGCCATGACACAGAAAAAGAATCAGACTAATAAAACGTGCTGACAATGTAAGGCTGTAATGTCCTCTCCAGCGGGAAAGGGGATGAGGAAACCACACAGACAGAACAAGATGACCTTGAAGACTGAAGTAATATAGATGGGATGAGGTTCAGAGAATAATAGAATCCTTTAGGTTAGAAAAGACCTTTAAGCTCATTGAGTCCAACCATTAACCCTGCACTGCCAAATACAGCAAAATTCAATATTATTATGTGGAAGGTTGTGCACATGTGGACAAACAAGAAACATTGTTAAGCTCATCAATTGCAAGGGTCAGTGAATGAGGAAAACCCATAAAGAATCCTTAGCAATAAGATAATTATAAATCTGAAATAGTGCAATTGTCATTATAGACATAAAATATATATGTGTGTGTTTATTTGTATTTTACTTATATATATCATATATGTAAAACTATATACAGTCGTGAATCAGATTTTGTGTTTCAAGCCTAACAGGAGAGTATGCCATTGTTCAAGACAGTGTTAAAAATTAGTATGAACTGGTGTATACATCCAAAATCCAAATTGTTGTGGACTGACACACTATCTGTAGCTCTTAAAATATTTACTGTATTATCAGTATAACCACATACAGAGCTGAGTTCTCATGTTACTGTTCAAATTAGGACTGCTAATTAGGACTGTTCTGTATGTCACCTGCAGACCTCTGAATGCAGGCTGATATGGTTTTTGTATATAGTGATGATCATTTGTCAGCAAACAAAAAAAAAATCAAACCTCAATAAGGATACAGAGAAAAGCTAGTAAGATCATCAGGGAATAAGGAAGCTATAGTAACAAAAATTAGCAAGCAACACAAAGACTAAAGAGACTAAATCTAATAAATAGATTGGGGCAATAAAACTCCAGGGAGAGAGAACTCTTTAAGCTAAAGAACAACATTGGTACAGCACAAATGGGAATAAATTGGCCATGAGGAATTTAGGCTGATAATTGGAACATGATTTAAAGCCACAATAGTAATAAATTACTGTAACAGTGTTCCACCAGGAGAAATGGGAGTTAAAAACTGCAAAGCATTTTAACGTTGCAGTTTCACCAATGTATGGCAGAAATTATGTGAGGGGGATGTTTGGGGAGCAAGAGACTGAGCCTGTCCCAACACACTCTTCATTTTAGGTTGTTTGGAGTTCAAATCTCAAGGCTTAAGTGCTTACCTGCCTTTACCTGAACTCTGAATAGTAGGATCCAGGTCTCTTGACTTTGCATTTCCAAACTTTTTGCTTAGCAGAACAAGACTTCAATGAATCCTTTTGGGTCCAGGCTGTAATCAATGAACACAGGCTTTGCAAATGAGTCTAAGGTATTTGTGTTCTGATGTTGTTCAGAATTGATGCTGCTAGGAGTCAGCAGTTTGCCACCCATCTTCCTTCACTTTTAGATACTTCCAGACTTACTACAATAATTTACTCATCTGACACTTCATCAGTTGTCAAATAATTATTTAAGCAGGAGAAAAGCAACCCCCATCTTTAAATTAACTATTAGCCAGAAATTAGAAGAATGTCGCCTGCCCTTGCTTGTGTAAGGACTATGATAATTAATATGTACTAATTGGTAAGAAATGTTAGTTACTGCTACAGAAGCAGTAGTTTCACTAAATGGAGCATGGCTGGAAATACTGGCTAAAGGAGCAATTGGCCAAGCTGGTCCTTTGGCCTTTGCAACATATTCCATCTTCTACATAGGTGTGCCTATTCTGTGCTATAAAAGCAATTATTTCCCAACCATTGATCAACATCTGGAACATGCATCAATTTTTGAGAGTACATTAATGGCATTTATCACATCTATGAGCTATTGTAAATGAGTTACAATTCATAGGGGCTTTGCAAGATGCCTTTTGTTTCTTGGTATGCAGAAAGCATTAAAAATACAGCCTTGGGTACTGACCCAGGTCGTGCATACAATGTGAACATTGTTCCAAGAAGCTGGTTACAGTTCAGGCTTATTGTCTCCTTCAGTATATATTGCCAATGTTACCATAAAAGTTTGTTTAAAGTTGCAATGACAAGTGTTTAAAAACTAGAAAACACACTTGATTTTGGCTCACTCTTTATTTGTGCAGTATGACAGCATATTTAACAACAGGTTCAAATACATTTTCTGCATCTTTGTGCTTCATTTAAGTCTCAGGGTACTCTGTGCTCTGAAGAGGAAATAAATATATTTGGTCAGACTGTAAATGCCCGGACTAATCCTATCTCTCCTTTCAAAAAAATGCTTAGTTAGCTGTGATAGAAAAAGATACAAAACCCTCTAATTTTTCTGCTTGTATAATTCTCCTCTCCAGTATGATTTAATAGTTGATCCTTACAATAATTAAATTATGTAGGAATTCAAGTCAGGAAGAGTGTGGTAAAACAAGCTACTTGCCTGCTTAGAAACACATATGCTGGTAAGATTTGCCGAGCTCAGGACCTAAAGCAATTTATCTACTTTGTTCAATGAGGCTGAAGCACACATGTGAAATAAGATTCAGGTTGTATAAAAGAAGCAGATTTCAGGATCATATTTTTCCTTTGTTTTTCCTTTATTGTATTTCAACACCTAATATTAACTTTTATGTAATTTGCTTGGTGTTCAAATAGCAAACTGAATTACAGGTTTGTAAACAATCAGATTTCTTATGAGATTAAGTCACAAGCTATACCAGTTCAACATGTATCTAAAAAGAAATGTTTGTTGTTCACTTTTTTTGATAGAAAATTTGTATAGGAATTAAATTATACTATAAAATTAAGTTACACCGTAATTTTCCTCATGCTTTTAATTTTAAACATTTCATAAAAGAACACATTTACAATATGACCTAATTAATTTAGAAGCTATTTCTTGAAAAATGTCTATAACAGCAACAGATGGCAAGAAGAAAAAGAACAACAAAATCCTGTTTTGAATATCATCCAATTTGACGAAGAACCAGCTGCTATAATAAGTGGTGTCAACATCTAAAGTGTACTTTGAAATGAAATTTGCTTAGATCCATTAAATGTAGAATGCTTTAAGGAATAAAAGTTCATAGTTTGTTCTTGTTTTTAACTATGCTACCTCCTATTTTCTACATTTTCTGATGACTGTCAGCACTTGTCATATTCGTAAGGACAAACAGATGGAAGAGTAACCATTCCTACTTTTACAAACAAAAAAAAATTGTGTATACTGTATATTATATGGACCAACATAAGCAAAGCTATAACCTAATTTCATCTCATTACTCCCTTTCTTTATGAGTTGATTAGAAAACATGTTTCAGCTGCTTCTAAAATGTGATAGCATTTCTTTTCTTTGTCAAAAAGCACCTTTTAGAAGTAGGCATTAAAAACATTGGTTTAAATTTTTCCTGCTGTTATTTCTATTGTATTATCTGATACAATTCTTATTAGGACAGGTGAATGCTTAGTACTTTGGTTTTGGCTTTACACTAGAGCCTGCTTTTCTGACTAAAGCAGTTCACTCTCCTTCTGTTATGTTTTAACATCCTTGGGCTCTGTCAGGATATTAAAAAGTTTGACTAGAGGGAAATCACATTTATTTTAAAATCAAGAATTCTGTCTTGGCCTTTAAAGTACAGCCCTTTACTAGGAGTTGTGCCCCAGAGGAAGCTCAGGAGCCATAAAAGCCTTCTAATCAAAAAGCAAAATGGAAAACTCTTCCTAAGCCTGGGAAAAAGATGTCATTGCTATGTGTAGCAGCCCATGGCTGGGCAGAAGCAGGAACTGCTGACAAATGCACTAAGGTAGTCAAACTCCAAACATGCTGGATGCCCTTTATGGAAAGGATTATCAATTCCCACTGCAGGTCAGTGACAGTGCTGGAAATTCAAGGCACATATTTTGATTCTCATCCTTAGGAGTGATGCAACATTGACTTTCTTACCCTTCTTCGCCTGTTTTTTAGAAGATGGTAGAATATGGACTGCATAGAGACAAAAAAAAGCTCTGTTTCCCTCACATATGTGCAGCAGAATGTGGCTTAGCCTTTGTTTTTTCCACAAATTAACAACAGGAATCATGTAAGAACAAAGTTGATTTCAGATCTTGTTATCAGTTCAAATTCCAAAATCAAATTCTACATCTAAGGGTTTCACATCAAAATGTGAAACAAAACTAGTTCAGATCTTCACCAAAAATTCAGAAAAAAATCAGAAAGAACTAACAAATTTTTGGGAATTATACTGAAGGTGAAGAGAAGGAAAACTAAAACCAGAACAAACAGAAGATGTTTCTCTTTCCCCCAGTCATAGAAAACAGCCTCTGACAGCCTCTCTGTAGCAGCTCTTCACAATTTCTTCTTTCTCCATCAGCTGCTAACTGACTGCACTGTACCATCTGAACACTGCACTGCTGATGGTCTCCACAGATGTAAAACTAAATGGAAACTTTCAGAAAAAAAAAATTGCTATGAAATATTTCACTTTATTAAAAGACAAAGATATTACATTTGAAATATCTCCAATTTAAATTGTGCCTGGGAGCATGGATATCAGTCATTTCTGGGCAATCCTCCTACTGTGCTTCCTTTGGGTGGGGAGACCTTTCCTTTTATCTTAGAGCAACCACCATACAAACCCAAAGCCACCAGGCAAGGAGCACACAGTTACAGCAGTATTGTCTCTCAGCCTTGCCACAGGTTGGAAGCACCTACAGAGTCACAAGAACCAAAGGTATCAGGGTGTTCAGGCTCTTTGTTACAGAAGCTGGGAGCTTGAGCCTCGAAAGCCTGTGTTAGGCTTAAGGTCTGGGAATCACTCTACATATCCTTCCAAACAGCATTTCCTAGGCAAGTTTTGGTAGCCTAATTAGCCATTCACCTCATATTAATTAAAAAAAAAAACAAAAAAACCAAACAACAAAAACAAAAACCCACCCCCTCAAAACCCAGTATATTTTTTTCTATAACCTGGAGGCAGAAATTTTATTGCTAATCTGTTTTCCAAAATTTCTGTTATCCAAGAATTTTTTGAAAGATTTTGTTTCAAGCAGATTAAATCATCACCACTATTTCCTGTGTACTGAAAAAGAAAAAAAAAAATATAGTCATCTGAAAAGAAATGTTTCCTTCAATCTAACATGCTGCTTTATATACTTACAGGTACATACCCTTGGGATTTATACTGAACTGAGTAATGGAGAAGCAAAAAACACTTGCATATCTTTAAAATGATGGAGAAGATTTGTCTTGAAGACAAGAAAAAAGTCTCAATTATTCAGTGTAAAAAAGGGAACAAGGAATCTGGAAAAAGTACATCATGGATAATGGAAAGAAGTTGTATATTGTTTTGTAAGACACTACTCTGCAGACAGACTGGGGAACTCAAAATTTCCTGGGCTAATGTTTCCTCAAGCAAGTCCACATAATGCTTTTTCAAGATCCGTATCTTGTCACACCAGATTTGATCTGCTTGGAAGGCTCACACATGAAAATGGTGTGGTCATTGCAAAATTTGTGTCATTTTATAGAGATTATTGCTATTTACTGTGAGCAGCTGTCTGGCACAAGGAGCCAGAGATCAAGCTAAAGAACAAGTGAACTGATCTTTAACTTCATTACCAAAACTAATGCCATGATTTTGATAACTTTCTTGATTGTGTACTCAGTTTCCGTATTTTCACTGGCTGGAATAACCATTCAAATTATGTCAAATAAAAATATTTCACCAAATCCAGGTACAGGCAACCAAAGTATTTTGTACTTAGGCAAAGTTATAAGAAAAGAAAGGATCACTGCAGAACAAGAATAAGTGGTGAAAACTCAGACTTAGTGGAAAAACATAAATTTTTCTCTGCTCCATTCCTTTCAGTTGCAAACACAGCATCCCCCTCTAAGTCAATTCCCAAATTCCCTTAGAGATGTTAGTGACTTTTCCTGACAAGAACACGTGAGAGAGCACCAGTGGTATTCTTTGCAAGATGTGTAATCTCTTTATTACAGGTACTTGGGGGAATTCATTATCAGCTTCATGCCTTTCCTCTAACAACAGTCTTCCTTCAGGGGACGGAATCTTCAATATATTGTTGAAATTGTGGTAGGTCCCTCAGTGACTGAGTGCCATACACTCTGAACCACTAATTGAAATATTATTTTAACCAATCCTACCAGAGGTGCTTTGGTTCTCAAGTTGATACCTCATAAAACTGGTTTCAGTATCTTATGTAAATAAAACCCTTTCTTAATACTTTTATGCATCTCAGTTCATTGTTTTTGTTTATCTTCTTCTTTCATCTCCATATTTATATGGTTTGCTTTGATATAGAATTAGCTGATACACGCAAAACTGGAAAAGGTAATATATGAGAAGGTCAAGCATTATAGATTATACATAAATCCTGTTTCTTTATTGTATTAAAATGATAGCAGAAAACAGTTTCTTTTAGAATCCCATTAAGCCTTAACATGCAAATCAAATCTCAAATGACCTGATCAAGACTGAAAAATTGATGTAGAATTCCTTTAATAGCTTGTCAAATAGGTGGCCAGTAAAATACCTACAGCCTTGACCAGAACCTACGAAAAGAGACTCCATGTGTCCAAACTGTGGGAGCTGGTGACTGTGTTCTGTTTCCAGTTTACCACCAGATAATCTCTAGTGTCTATGGCTTTTAATTACCCTTGGCCCTTACCTAGTCCTGGCCACTCGGTGGCCCTATGCTCCCAACCATGGAAGTCTAGAAAATAAGAAAGACCTACAAATATATAGTAGAGATTAAATAGTTGCTCACCATTATTTAGTAACTTTTGTGGGGAAGTGGGGACAAGGAGGGAGGAGAGGAATGGTGTAAAGGACATCTGTATGACAACACTTCAATAGATCTGATTATTAAATTTGTTTTTAATGTTTGTTTTTGTTTTGCTATGTTTTGTTGTGTTTTCTGAACTGCCTTTTTACAAGTAGAGTGTGCACATCAGAGTCTGGTGACATCAGGGCCTATGATAATCTTGCCCATCTAAATTGTGGGAAGAAATATGTAGAATAGTATCTTTTTGGTTAGAAAAAGTCCTTTACTTCCAGGTACTTCCCTTGCACATACACGGTTGCACAACAAACAGGAACCCTTTTTACAGTCTCCTTCACTTTGCATGCCACCTAGTGCAGTGCTTAGAATTAATTATGTCTATACAAGGAATCATCCATTTTGATTGCAATGCTAAAAAGCATAAGTACAACAACCTTTAACCAGCTGTTTTCACAAAAGTAAATGACTGTTTATTATATTCTTTATAATTAATGAAGACCAAAGTACTTACTATGATGAATGCCAATAAATACCCTCTAATATGCAAAAAAAATTTCCCATTTACATTTTAATGAGATTTGAAATGTTAATGAAGGGAGTTTAGTAATTAACTTGGTGAGTGTCTCAAATAAAAGTGAACTTTGTTAGATGAATTAATATTAGTTCCTCATTAGGATGCTCTAATAGGTGAAAATAATTAATGTTTTAGCTAATATTCTGAAAATAAATAAGTATTTGTTCCCAGTTTGTCAAATATTTATTAATTATAAACAATGAGCTCATCAGTAACACGTGACCTTTCAAATGCATTCCACATGTAACACAAATAACAATATTCATAACACACCCTTTTTTAGTATAGCAAAAAATTTTAAGTAATTTTTTAAAAAAAAACCAATGACACAAAAAATCTTTGTATTCATTTGCTTCCCATTTGGTTGCTTTACAGATGCTGAAATAAGGCTCAGTTGAAACTCCATTATTTTTATTAAGATGTCTAATGTAAGATCACTGAAGATAAATATGAGCCCAATTATCTTTCTGTGACAGATTTATGATATGCAATAAGGAAATTAATTTCCAGCACAGTTACCTGTTTTCATCAGTAAATATTCTGTGAAAAGTGCACTTTCTGAGTGCTTTCATATGGGGACATGTGAAAGGCCCCAGATTTGCTCCATACACACCCACCAATGGAAGACAAACAAAAGAGGACTCAACCATTTGTACATCTGAACAGCTCACTGCCAAATTGACTTGGAATAGGAAAAAAGGGGGAAAATCAGTATTTTTGTTGGATTCACCTCTTACTCCCTGCCAAAGATATTTTTTTTATTTAAAGTTGAGCACTGACAGAAAATTTTGAAGGATTTCTAGGATTGCACAAACTACCGGATTAAATATTAGAGGACAGATGCCACAGACCTCACTTATTCCCATCTCAGTAAGAACTTAGTGAAATGTAAACAGATTCCAGGAGGACTATTTCCTAAAGAAAGTTTAAAACATAAAGGTCACATTATGAATACATAAAAATGCTAATTCACACATACATTCAGGAAGGAATATACACAATTTACTGCAATGCCAAAATAAAATTTATAACCACTGTTTTAACCATTTATCTTGGCATAATGGTATATTTATAGCCAAGCTGTTTAAAATATAAATTGTTCTCACTTCTCCCCAAAATGAATAAATAAATTAAACATTCAACGTTATATTGCAACAATAGTTTGTTACAACACCCTGTATACATAGTTCCCATAACTTCTTACTTAACAAGGTTGCTGATCCTGAAAATACAGAAACACATGTAGCTCCAAGGAATACATTGATAGGCATATTTGTCATGTTCAGCCTCTGATCCACGGAGGTGAATCCAGTGGGCTGGCAAGGCTTAACACGCTCTGGAGCACTCAATCCCAGTGGCAGTTAACAAATAGTTCCTTGTGAAACAGTTGTATTGAAAGGTCACAGTATAGCTTTTGTGCTTGTTACGTTAACCTTATAACTTAGTTTGCTTCTGGGGAAAGGAACAAGGAATATATATCACTGTACCTGGCTATTTTTCTCAGGCCAGCATGATTAGATACCTGTGTATAACTGTACACATCCTGCACGCTGTTTGATTATCATGTCTCTGAAGTCATATGGAGTCCTTTCAGATGCTGCCTCTATTCCCCCTAAAAAGGTACACAAATCACCAATCTGATATTAATAGGTGCTTTCTCTAATGGGTGTTGTCTCCAGCTGAGTTTACAGAATTAATCATACTGTGTTTACTGGATGCAAATTTCTGTTTAAATTTGCAAGAGTGCACTGAAATTCTAGCAACTGTTTCAGAAGGAGGCACAGAGACTGCTTCTACTGACAGGAAAAAAGTATTTGAAAGTCACTCTGTTTGTTTTAAATTTCTCATTTCTTTCTTCTATTCCTGCTCTATGGCTAAGATACTGCTTCTGAAACGCCACATCTGCTCTCTTCTTTCCAAACAGCTGAAACTACTCTGGACTAACTGCAATGTGCTATAAAAGCCTGTAGTATTCATATTATCATCAAATTGCTCATGAAAGTGGGGCTTTTACCATCCTGAAGATACCAGGGAGTTGTGACATTGGACCAGCAGATGTGGTCATACATGGCTATCAGGATTCCTATGTTTTCACATGGCAGACATTTTCCCTTCCAGGTGCAGTGCTGTTTCTTGGACAACACAGCAAGTGTGGCAATGAGACCAGCACTGGGATTACTCACTATTCCTCACTGATGAGGGATGTCATGAGAAGCTCTGAGCAAATCAGCAAGTGCCTACTGCAATGGAAGAGCACTCCTTGTGCTGTTGAAACATCAGTAGGGAATACAGACTGGGCGCTGTAGGAGTGTTCTGAAAATATCAGTGACATTTGGCATTTTTAAATCTCATAAGTCTGCTGGGTAATTACATGGTGTTACTGTCTTGTAGTGCTAAACCTCTTGATTAAGTTCTATATGGGATGCTTTGGAATGCCAAAAGAATAATAAAAAATAAAAGGATGTTAATGCTAAATAACCCCTGTTACTACCAAAGCTATTTGGCCATGAAGGAAACTAGCCTTAAAGATAAAAGTGGCCTGAGGGAAATGACTTCCTATTCCAGCAACAAACCATAAGCACATATTCCATGGGCAACATATGCTGAAATCAGTTTAAAGTACTTAAATTGAATCAAACACAGATGTAAGTCAACATTCACTGTAATGTAGGAGTAAAAAACCCATGAAAGATGGTAAGAAATGGAGATACAGCAATTGTGACATAGTGACCAGATACATGAAAAATTACAGTTTTTATCAAAGAATAGCTCATGTTATATTGGGTGAAGATACTTTTCTTTCTTGCTTGACTTTTAGAGACATTAATGTGTTACTATTGATAAGGAGAGGTTACCTAATACTTTAATTAGAGATTTCCAACTTCTTTTTCTCTATACACGTAAAAGTAAAAATGACTGGAAAACAATAAAAGTGACCTACACATTACAGGATTAGTCTTGACAGATCCCCATGCTTAGCAGGCCACTTCTGCTACAAATGCAAATAGCTAATACAAAGCATCTAAGGTTTGCTTACTGATCTGGCAACACAACAGTGATTTGGCTTTGAAAAAATCAATCCTATCAGCTGAAAGGAAGCAGGAATTAGCAGTCTTGAACAAACAGTCACTCCTGTAGTAATGTATATCACTTTCTGCATGACCAGAATATGACTCCCTTTATTTGTCTCCTCTGGGTTAACAGCAGATGCATCCTTCCTTTTTTCTTCCAGCTTCCCAACTCTCTGCTTTTCCACAGAGTGATGAAAAATGCAACTCAAGCAAGAAAAACAACAGCTGGAAAAGTGTGACTAGGAAATGTATAGTTCTCCAAATTTTTCTTCCCAGCCCTTGGGTTAACATTATCCTCTGAGTAGAATGAAAAATGCCCAAAATATACTGCCACTATTTGGCTTTTTTTTTTTTTTTTTCTTCTCATCTGGAAGGGGACACAAAAAGACCAGGCAAGAAAAGAGATGAGACCCACTCTCTACTTTCTCAGAAGGGAAGAGAAACCATCAATGGGACTGGCTCTTCTTCAGGAAGGAGAGTTGCCTCCTCCTCCTTTTCCTAACCAGGAGGCAAAGGAGACCTCATTACGGGCTTCCATAGATTTTCCAGAGCACAGCAGAAAAAATGAGCTTAGCAATATTTTCTCCTATACAAATACTCAGGCACTTAGGTGTGGTAAGTCAGGTAGCAAAGTCCAGAAATTCAAGGCATATCTTGCTGTGTGATTTTGGATGTGACTCTTCCTAAAAGAATATTGTATTTTGGAAGGCACACATCATTCCTTTTTCTTCTCCAAGAGCAATCATGTCACATCTTCATAATTTGATATTGCAGTGACAACTGGCAAGGTCTCCATAAATCTTTTATCTTTATTAATATGGTAGAATAGTTAATACATCACCTCACCAAAACCGTGGTGTAAGAAAGTAAGGTACTACATGAAATATTGTTCATATAATTGATACTTTGCCTAGTAGTGATCTCTCTTTATGTATTAGTAAAAATACGGAGAAATCAAACTAAAGGAAATTAAATCAGTAGAGAGATAAAGTAAAATAAAAGGGATATGTAACAACTTTGCTGAGAAAAATATTCATTTTGAGGCTTGGAATTAATGCACCATGCATAAAGCCAACTTTTGTATCCCTAAATATAAAAACAGTCAAGTTCTAAGAATTTGCTCTGAAAATAAATTTTAATTTTCATTGTTTGAGCCATTTGAAATGTCTCTTTTTTTTCCATTTTATTCTTAATATTTCTCTTTAAATTTCATGTTTTATCATACAGATCACATTGCACAGTAATAATTTAGAGTATTCTGTTCCAGAAAGACCTGTGAAGCACATGAAAAAGTCTTCAGAAAAACTAGCCCCAAGTGATTTTGGCTTCTGTTGGCCATTCACCATTCTTGCTTACAGAAATCACTCAAACTCTGATTCACTGGACATTTTTTGCATTCTCCACTTCTAATAAAGCAAAAGAAGAGTGGAAATGGAGGACAACATGTTGAGATTTACTGTGTTTACACAAAGCATTTTTCCTCGTTGATTTGCAGTGACTGGTACAACTGTGAGTGTAATTCCATTCCCAGTATTTATGTGGTTAGCATAGAAGTTCCTCTGTCAAATAGACTTTGCCAGAGTGAGTAGGAAGATTGGAAGAGACAATAAATTGTCTTGATCACTTTGGCTTTTGAGTTGTTTTCAAAGCTAAAGCAGTTGTTTCCTTTCAACAATAATTGCTACTTTAGGAACTAGGAAATCTAGTATTTCCCATCTTGCCCGTTTGTAGGAAAACATGGCATGTCTTCTAATTGCTAATATAATTGAGCACTTCTTAAAGATAAAAGGGTCATACACATGTATGTAACTGTGTGTAATACACACAGACATAAACCCCTGACCATGAGAATGTGGTGATGATAAAGTAGCATTAACTGTTCTCACTTATGTTGCCCTTTTCATCTTTAAGGCTTGCCAAATCTAAGATTTTATGGTTCATCATGAGACCAGCCCAGGAAATGCTACTTTTATCTGTATGAATAGTTTCATTGAAGATGATGGGATTACCCACAGTAGTAAGCAATGGCCTAATTTGTGTTTCTGTGGTTTATTTCAGTCAAGTTTACCGGAAGTTTTAAAAGTGGGATGTGAATTACTAAGCTGAGTACTGAGCTGTGCTGTACAGAGCTATGAGGTACTGCATCATCCATATGCTAGAATAGAGAGAAGCTTAAAGTTATACATGTAAACAGTTCAGGATTAAATCCTAAATAAACATGACAAATATAAGGAATTTCAAGCACAGTATTCTTTAGTGTAGATGAAGAGCACTGCAGAATATACAGCAAACCCTAAATTGACTGTGGCTGTGCCCTCCAAAATGCTTCCTCTAGTACTCTAAATGTTAATATATTATCATCTAGATACTGGTCTCCAGTACATATATAGTGATTCTTTTAATCTTTGCTGTGCCTAAACTAAGGCAGGAATGTGTTCACTTCTATGAGTGTTTTTAGGAAAACTTGCCTGTCCGACCATCCAGGAGACAATCTGACAGTCACACCTTCACTGCCTGGGCTGGGACTGCAGCCCTTTCAGAGTGGGTGGCTTCAGTGAGCTGACAGGTGCCCTGCTTTGCTCCCTACACACCCCCCACACACAGGCAGATCAGATTTCCTTAGACCCTAGATTTCCCATAGCAGAGTCTCAAATGTCTCGATCCTTAAAATAATTTAATCTTGGTGCAATTACAGCAAGAAAATACCAGCTCAAGCTGGTGTCTCTGAGGAGGACCCCAAGCAATGGAAACCCTCGGCTTTTATACCCTCCCAGTCTAAGTACAGGAAGGTCTGGAGCCCTCAGCTCCTGCTGTCTTTCCGAGTGTCCAATCCCCTGTCTGGGCCTCAGGTCCCGGGCCCTTTGTTCTGCAGAGGGTGGGCACTTCATGGCCCCTTGCCTGGGGCTCCCACCCAGAGCTCAGCCTGCAGCTGCACCCCGAGCTACCGGAACTGAATGTATTCCTCAACAGCAGTGAACCTCGTTATATTTCATTTCACAACAAAAGTCTAAAGAGTCACTTGTGAAAAAACAAAAAATCTTCAGGACACCGTTGATAGCCAACAGAGTAGGAGAAGAATTGGCAAAACTAAGAGTTAATTCCTGTCATAAATATGGTGAATCTACCAGTGCTTTTTCTGGTACTGTGATTTCACCTGTATCTGAATTTTTAGTGATGTAAATTCTCTACAAAGAGGAACTGCATGTTAGAAGAATTGCTTCTCCAAGGGTTTTCCATTGGTTTACATTCAAGTAGAGATATGAGCTATTTAACAGAAAATAAATATCAAGAATCATGTCATTTTATTTATTTTGCAAAGTGGGGGACTCTTGCTGTTCTTCAAATGACTAAGACTCCTTGCTGTCAGAAAGACACTACCCTGGATACTGCAATATATCAGGACACAGTCTTGTTTATTGGTCTTTCGGATACTACTTCAGACAGTTATATTAATGACAAGAATTTTGTTTAGCTGGTAGCTATGCAATCTGAATGTATGTCATGTCTGTGATGTCTTCTCCATATGCAACTGGTGATTGATTCGCTTTGTCATTTTTCTCCTGCGCAGTATGGGGGCCTATCTTGGCTCTTCATGTGATGCCAGACAGACTATAATTATTTTAAGACTTGACTTGAAAATTCTATGCTTTCAAAATTGTTGCAAATCAACCCTATTTTTATTTGGAATATAGTAATAATAAAAAATCCTATCTTATTTTACCCTTCATTTGCACAGAGTATTTTTTTGTAACATATTTACATGATATGGCCTTCTTCAAATACTGCAATAGAAAATATCACAACAATAACAATAAATTTAAATGAATGTTCAAGTATAAAGGTGGTCTATATAATTATTTTCTACATCCACCTGGAATCACAGTCAGCTTCTGGTACTTGAGTAGATGCTCACAAACAGTGGCATTTGTTTATACTTCTCACAATATATGAATGAAATTCTTAATGATGCATTTTGTTGAAAATCAGTGATACTGTTAACACATCAGCCATGGTAATGTATATGCAGATAGGTGCCCACGTTCTACCCTTTATGAATCTTTGTGGATTCCTATGATTATCTTTACAACAAGCTTCACTGCTTCGTGCTACTCTTGCTGGTACATATTATAAAATCACACCTATACATTTGTATAGGTGGAATTGATGTCTCAAACTACAGTCAAAAGATGTGCACGCTGTTACAACACCATGCTGCATTGTAAATTATAAATATTAGTGAAGAAATAATGTTGACTTGTCATAGGACTTCCCTTTAAGAGAAACCTTCCAGACACTGCAATTTGTTCATATGAAGGACTTCTACTTCTTCCACTGCAGAGAGTATGAGATATGATATGAGATATTTTGTGATTACTTAATATATATCCTAGGTTTGGTTTGACTTTGTTAGTCTTAGTTATAATCCAGCTGGGGCCAATTTAAATAAAATCACTTTATCTGTGATAATAATTTTAATATGTAAATACAGGCAGAAAAAAATGCACTGAAAAGAATTGTACACAGTTGTATATCTGTAATCAGAAAACCTACACACCTTAAGACTTCTTAGACAATCCATACTTCCAGACAATAAGCACAAATGACAACAGGATAATGAAATCAGTGATAGAGAGCTTTTGGATGTAGAACAATGAGGCTATGAAGGATTTATACCTCATCACTACTGAGGAGAAAGGAGTACTGAAATGAATGCCTGTCTATTATTTGAAAATATTTATAGCTTTCAAAGCTTATGAATTTCAAAAGCGTTGTTCAATTTTTGAAACAGTCAGCTTTAGGGCTCACAGGTGAAAAATTGTATTGCCCTGTATTTTGGCACAGAATTTAAAAAAAACCAAAATAGCCAAACATTTTCAGGACAGTGTTGACTATTTTGTTCTGTTTTATAATGTTTCTTAAATGGAATGATATTTTGAGCTCCATCCCTCCTATTTGGTCTGCAGATTTAAAAAAAAATAATAATTTAATAAAGAAATGATTCCCAAATAATTTGATATCATTAAATTGCTAAAACTATAAAATCATAATAAAAATGAGCAACAGTGCCACTTAAAGTTCACAATTCCAGATTTAGTGTTGGGACGACCTCCTTAAACAAAGAAACCTGGTTTGTACTTTTACAGGCAGCAATTCTGGAAGTTTCCCTTGCTTTTCTCTTTCTTTCTTTTTTTTTCTTTTTTTTAACTGGAGAAATCTTAATACTTGACATTATTTTCTGTACACCATCAAAATGTGCAGACAAAATTCCCCCTAGCCAGCAGTATGAATCTCTCAAACACTGACAACTTGGAGACACCAAAATTATTCTATTAAATTATTAATAATCCTGATATTTATCTCCTCTAAATGTCACTGTGTGTCAAATAAAGTAGAAAAATTATATCCAGTGATAAGAGTCTCAGTCAAGTAGAAAGATTCATATTTTAAAAGAAAAGCCAGACAACATTTAGAAATAATCCAAGAAATAAAATAACTGTTTTCAATTTATAAGGTATATAAATGGGATATGATGTCAATTTATAAAGTTCAGTCTGTAGTCAGAACTCCATTTCATTCTCTGGTTTTGAAATAAATCACTTTAAAATAGCCCCAACGTTTAAAGTTTCATCAGACCTTTACTGAAAGATCAGCCCAACTAAACAACCAATATTTGCTGTTGTTATCAAAATGTTGTGAGCAACATTTTGCAAGTTTGCATAATCAATACCTCTCCTCTGACCAGAAAGAGTTACAAAAGCTTTACCCTGTACAAAAAGGCCTGAAACAGTACGATAAATCCCTATGAGGGCAGAAGCACAAGTGAAAATATTTACCAGTCAATAAAATGGATCCCATTGCCTTCTGTTGACAAAGCAGGTTACAGACACCATGTAGCCTAAGTTAAATTGTTCTCAAGTTTAAAATGTTTTTTGCTAATGTCAAATGAAAAATCTATTCTGCACCTCTGACAATATTAACAATATTGCAAATTTCATGTTAAGTAATATCTTTTCAATTTCTCTTTCTCATCATCTGTTCCTAAGTACTATTCCAAAGGCATTAATTCACACTTCTATAAAACAAAATGTTGCATAGTTTTTGAACTTTAAGATCTAGCTCTCTTAGTTCATATTGGCAGTCACCTTTTAAATATTTAATTATTATCACTTTATGAGATGAGGTTTTTTTTCAGTTTTCTCAACACTGAAATGATCTCTTTCTACCTGATGTGATTAGTGTGAAACAGGCAGTATGATTCAGAGATTTAATAAGTAGATTTAAGTTTTTCAAACTTTTATGAAACAGTTGCAGGGGTTTGATTTATTTACACTGCCATAAGTATAAGTAACATTCTCTTTAATGCAGAATGGTGCAGAAGCCTGATAATCTGGTTTAGGGTGCCAGGCATGTCCAAGGGGAGCTTTCACATCCCTGGAAACTATGGAGTTTTCTCTGTCATGTAAGAATGCCTGTTATTGTTAAAGGCGCATGAAGACTGTCTGACCAGGAAAAGGGAGTTAAAGTTTTAAAAAATGTACCTCTTCCAGAACCTGTTTGTTTGTCGACATTTCCAGGTGTATGCACTAAGTTTGAGCAAGGATTTTATTTCATAGAATCATAGAATGGCTTGGGCTGGAAGGGACCTTAAGTATCATCTAGTTTCAACTCCTTGCTGTGGACAGGTACACCTTCCTCTATACAAGGTTGCTCAGGCCTCCATCCAACCTGGCCTAAAATTTGTCAGATTGTTTTTTCGTGGTATTTTTGTACCTGAAAAAGGAACTACTGTGCAAGTACTTATTTTTCTTCCATTAAATTCTCATTCTGAAAGTTTTCTCAAAGCCAAAATAAAATTTCAGGAGAAAAGCACAGAACAAATGCCTATAAAAACCAATAGCATAGCAGTTATCTGCAGTATGAGTGATACAGATTGAAATTCATTGAAAGGTACAGTACTGACAGTTATCCACAACCATGACTAACTATAATATATGTAGCCCTTTAGAAGTCTTATTCGAAAATATAGCATGCTTCAAAATGTTTTGATACAAACTCCTTGCTTTTAGAGAGTTAACAGTTTGAATAAATCAATAACAAATCCTTTTCAAAGCAGCTGTTTTCTCCAGTATTTTATTGCAATTCTTCTATATTGAAGACATTATAGCTAAAAGCTCAGCCTCCTCATTAAATATGAAACTATGATATAAATCTTTAGCTTATAAAGTCTATTTATTTATATGACTTAATTACGAAAATACTTTCTTCAGTGAGACAAAAGAATATTTTATGTTCTGTGAGTTGTGATGCAAACACAGTTCTTTCTTTTTCAAGAACTAGCCAGTGCTGTTTAATGCATGATTTCTCTCAGGAAAAGATGTAAGGGGAAAAAAAACAGAACAGAGGAAAAAGGAAAACTTCCTATGAAGTTTTACTTCATAGTGGAAGAGTTCATAAAATTCATATTTTATCTTTCCTAGACAAGAACTCAAGAAATGCATAAGGCAACTGTCTTTCCAAATCAGTCACACATTGGTCCTTCTACTCCTCTCTCATCCTCCATCATATCGTGTTTATTTCTGATTTCCATTTTACAGATGAAGAAGAGAGGCACCAGCCAAAGTAAGATTCACATGAAGAAAGGGCAAATGAGCCTCAGCAGGCAGGCTTTTAGCTCCTGCAACTTTACACACTTGCCTGCCATATTCATGATCCATAAACCTAAATTTTTCTTCCATTCACAATATGTAATGACTACTTCAGATTACAGTTCACAGAGACAGTATTTTTCAGTAAGGTCCCATGTAAATGACACAGTAGTAAAATTAGGACGCAAGACTATTATTTCACATACTACTGCTCTGCTGTTTAAATACTTTACTCTCTGAAACCACACAGGATTTTGTGCCATGATCTTTTCTGTGAGGGGTTCATCTGACTGTGTTTTAAAGAAAATGGCAGGAGGGCATGCTTTCATCTCAAGATCCAAATAGAATAGAGTAGAATAGAATAGAATAGAATAGAATAGAATAGAATAGAAGAATAGAATATCTCAGTTGGAAGAAACATACAACAATCATCTAGTCCAACTGCCTGACCACTTCAGGCCATGTTGTTAGGGTATTGTCCAAATGCATTTTAAAGAGGTTTGGGGCATTGACCATCTTGCTAGGAAGCCTGTTTTTGAAGATCCTCTTGATTAATAAACGCTTCCTGATGTCCAGACTAAGCTTCCTCTTGCCATTAATAATAATTTGAACCATTCCCACCGGCCCTATCTCTAGATACCAGGGAGAATGGCTCAGTACCTTCCTTTCCTTTTCACCTCTTCAGGAAGCTGCAGAGAGCAATGAGATCACCTCCCAGCCTCCTCTGGTCCAAAATAGAAGAGCTTAAAGTCCTCAGCAACTCCTCATAAGACATTCATTCCAGGTCTTTCACCAGAAATTTTACCCTCCTCTGGAAGTATTCAAGGACCTACACACCCTTTTTAAACTGGAGGCCCCAGAACAACACACTACTCAGGGTGGGGCCACACCAACTCTGAATACAGAGGGGTCATCACGTCTTTTGCCTGGCTGGTTGTGCTGTGTTCAATGGACTGACACTCCAGGACTGACAGGGCACATGCTGTTTGCCCTCTGGACCAGCAGGGCACACACTGCTGACTCAAACTGAGCTTCTGCTGACCAGCACCCCCAGGTCCCTTTCTACAGGCTGCTCTCCAGCCACAGTTCTCCTCATTTATACTTGTCCCCCGCCTTACTTCATCCTAGGTGAAGAATCTGGCATTTGGACTCTGCAAGCCTCCTGTCCATCAAGAAAGTCAACAGAACCTTCCAGTTGGGCATCATCATACAACTCATTAATGATGCATTCAACTCCTGCATCCAGATGATTGTTAAACAGATGGAACAGGACTGGCCCTGGAACTGCACCCTGAGAAACATCTCTGGTGACTGGTCATCAGACAGATGGAGCTTCATTCATCACAGCCCTCTGAGCTCTGCACTTCATCCAGTTCTTCCCCCAGAGCATCATGAATCCTCAGCAGGAGGCTGTGAGGGACAGTATCAAACACCTTCCTAGCATGCAAAAAACCTGCAAACATTGCCTTTCCTTCATGCATGAAGTGGGTGACCCTATAATAGATGTATGTCAAATTATTTAAACAGGACTTTCCCTTTATGAACTCATATCCTTCTCCGTAATTTTTCCAGGAGGTGAGGTTAGACTGTAGTTCTCTGGTTCTTCCCTCATACTCCTTTTGTAGATCGTAATAACATTTGCCAGTCTCCAGTCAGCAGGGATCTCCCCAGACTCCCAAGACTTTCATAGGCCATTGAGAGCAGTCCTGCCAGGGTATTTACTAGCTGCTTCAGAACTCTGGGATGAATCACATCCAGCCTCAAAGACTTGCAAACCTTCAGCTGGTACTGCTGGTCCATTACATATTCAGTGTCCACAAATGGAGAATCACTGTTCCCACAGTCCTGGTCCTCTGACTCTGGGGTCCAGGAAGCCCAAGGTCTATCTACATTAGTAAAGATGCAGGTAAAAAAATGCATTGAATGCCTCTGCTTTTCATTCATCCGTATTAGTCAGATGACCATCTTCAACCACTGTCGATTCAATGGGGATTTTTTAGACCTCTTCTTGCTATTAACATAATTAAAAAGCTCTTCTTGTTACTTGAAACAAGACTGAACAGCTTTGACTTCAACTGAGCTTCAGCCTTTCAAGTCTTCTCCCTGCATATACAAACCACACCTACAAAACCCTCCTTTTGCATAACTGATTGAAGGATAAAAAAATCTCTGAGCACAAATTAAGGAAAATCAGGACAGACATGGAGTTATCTGAGAGAGAACTTAAACCCATGTCACTTATCTCAGGGAAGTATGCCTGATACTAGCCATAGCTATTCTTACCTGGGGGAATGAAGGGCTTGTCCTTTCTAGATGATATTTGCTTAATTTGTTAGTTCTAAACAACAGGCCTCTCAAATGACATGGGGAAGCCCTGAGTTTCTCTCCAATATATTGCAGTCACTGTTCCAGTGTTCTCGTTGGCATGGTGCATCTTGCAGTACAGTGTGACGCGATGCGCGAGCGGGGGGGTG
>NW_008238983.1:1991393-2034687 GCF_000691975.1 Corvus brachyrhynchos | reverse complement strand
CCCACCGGATCCGCTCCCGGGGGGTGCCGCACGAACGCGCTCAGACACACTCTGACACACCGGAGTAGGTGGATACTCACAGCCACTCACACACACAGAAGTGGACAGCTCCTGCAGCACCGCCAGGGACAAAGAGGCGGGAGGGGTCCTTTGTATGGAGTTCTGAGGGGTTTATTGGGGTCCCCGTTCAAAGGAACCCAGGAACAAAGAACCCAGAACACTGTGGGGTCCGGGGTTTTATCCAGATCGGCACCAGGGGAGGGCAGACCATCGGAACCTATCATTTGGGGGCCAGGGGGTGGAGAGGACATGGGGTGACAGGGCAGTGACCAGTGGGGAAGGCGAGGGATGGAACAAGGGACCCGGGAACCAGTAGGGTATCAAGGAAAGGAGAACTATCTAGAACAGGGACTTAAAAAGGGTAAAAGGGGGTGGTCTTAGACCTCTGAGCCTGCCCACCAGTGGACCTCCACTGTTTTGGGGCTCTGTGGCTCCTTGGTCATCCCTGCAGTGGACTCAACCACTACAACATCAGTGCTCTTTATAGTTTGTAGGTAAACAGTTCTTCAGTATCTTTCCTCCCAAACGGCCTGCTTGCTCAATCTTTTGTACATAATGTTTTATTTGCATTGCAATAAAAAATACTATGTTTTCATTTTAAAAAAATTCAAAAACTAAATGCTTTTATTATTTGTTTTGATATTCATCAGCCCCTCAAATAGACTAGCATTTTGTGTCAATAGATTAATATCAGTATAATGACAAATCTATATCTTGAACTGTTTGGAGAACAGGCAAAAGCAAGATATAGGAAAAAATCTAATATTGAAAATTACTACTAGATAGGACTCATTGAGGATCAAGCAGATTCCATAAAATGCATTTTAAAAAGATTTGGTTTATTTGCAGCTATTTTCTTTTTCTTTAATGTCTTATAAAAAGGGAAGTACATCATGCCAACAACAGGCCACTTGCTCAAATTCCAAAGAAAAAAAGAATGCAAATAGGTTCTATTTATTCTTGAATACATAGCAGGCAGTGCAAGAGTAAGAGGAAAGTGAGTTAGCAGAGGAAGAAAGATTAGGCAGGGTTTGTTTTTTTCCTCAAATCAATACCTTATAATCTCTTCATTACCACACAGAAATATGATCCCTTTCCCATGACATAAAAGATGCACAAACAGATTTTTTTACATGATGTAATGAATCCCTTGTTGATTTAAAATGATCAAAGGACTAAGATGAAAGCTTTAAGCTCTATGATCAAACATGGACAATTGTGCTGTAATATTCAATATTGCGACCCAAATAAAGTAGTTTTCAAAAGTCAAAGCTTTATTAAAGCTGTATATAATATTTTTAAAGTTTTATTGTATCAACAGTTCTATAACTATCAATTATCTACATAACATTTTGTATTAAAACTGCCAATAAAACCTGCAATTCAGGCTGCAATGAAGTATTCCCTTTAGATTAAGTAACAGGTATAACCCGGTAAATCCATAAGAATTATTTTAAGCTGTTCATAAATGCTTAAGAAGCTTGTATTAGTGCTGTCCAGTGCTTTTTCCATATTTTCAGTTTGATTCTAATTTATGCAATGTCTCAGTACATTTAGGAAATTCATTAAAATGCCTATAATGTGAACTTACGGACAAACTTCAATAAATGTCTACTATACAATTACTTGTTAATATTGCAAGATTTTAATTGCTTGCTTAATTTGCTTAATTAGCTGATTTAATTACTGTAAATACCACACTGCTTAAACACTTAAGATTAATTTCTATGGCTTCATGCCATTCAACAGTATATGTTGGATCAGTTCAATCAGAGAACCATGATACTACAAGAGTAGTGACATTTTTTGATATTTCAATTTTTTCTACAGTACTGAAATTTATTTTATGCTAAACAGAGCTAATCAATCATTTTAATTAACAACCGGAGGTGGGCTAGGTCTCCCACTGAATTGAAGAGTGACTGCTAAGTTTTGTGTCATATGCTTCAGGGCAGATTCAGCTTATTGAGTTTGTCTGGTTGTTGAGAAAGAGTCACATGACAGTAGCCCCCCTTTTTTCTACATCTAAAGCAGGTCTTTATGAAAAGTGGCATTTTGTTTTGTGAACAGATATAAAACTGTTTAATGTTTGTTTTTAAACTCTGCTTTTGTCACTGTGGGTACCTTTTTGTTTAGACTTCAGGGTATTTTCAAAGCTGTGTGTAGGAGTTGAGAAATTATACATCTGAATCCCATTATTTTCTAACAGGATTTGAATGCAATACTTGCCCTAAGATTTAATTATACGTCTTTGCAAACCTAGATCAATTAGGCAACTTAAAAACCTGCTCTTTGGGGAAATAACTGTCAGTTTCTCTTTTTCTTTGAGTGTCATAATTACACCAGAAATTTGCTCTAACATTTCTTTCCTTATGGTAATTTGCATAATATAAAATATATAAAAAATATTATAAACTCTCAGTTTTTAAATTAGTCAGTACAGAATTATAGAACTGAGCTGGAAGGGATCTCAGAAGTCCTTGGTCCACCTCTTTGCTTCAACATACAAAGTATAGTTATGTGCAAGATGTTTTCCAGTTCTGAAAGATTTTCTAAAGTGGAGACTTCACAGACTCTGAAACTGGCCCATTTTAATATATTGTATTTATTGTATTTATTTCTTCAGTGTGCAAATTAAATTTGTTATTTAAACCTATTAATTACCTATTGTCCTATTATTGCTAACACAGAGTTAGCAACTACTTTTCGCTTTCAATCAGTATTTTACACATTTATTTATTCTTAAATCTTTAGTATGCTTTCAGACAACCAATCCCAAATTGTAGCATTTGCCCTCTCTATAAAAACTGTTCATATCTCTGATTATACTCACTTTTCTCCTCTGAACTATTTGCAATGCTGGTGTGTAGCTTCCTTGATGACTCTAAAGGCTCCTCAGAACTATACTCCAGCCGAGGTTTCATGTATGAGGGACAAAGCAGAAGAATTACCTAGCATCTCTTGTGAGCTGTACTTCATTTACATATCCCAGCATGATGTGCAATGTTCTCCTTTACAGCAGCATGACACCACTGATTGATGTGTGGCTTATGAGCTGCTGAGGATTATCCTCAGATCCTTTGATATAGAGTTGCTATTTAATCAACACATGTAGAACTTCATTCTCTGTATTCATGTACCTGAAATTACAATCTAGAAGTAGAAGACTGCAATTGCCTTTATTGAATTGAATCATTCATTTAAAAATAATTTTTTTCCCTGCTGTTAAAATTATTTTGAAGCTCCCAGTATTCTTGCACTTTATACCAGGACAACGCAATAAGCATACTTGCTCTTCCATCACCCAGGATATTAATGAAGAGTAAACTAGAATTAGAGTAGGATCCACTGAAAAGCTTTAAGTAAATCTCATTCCATTTGACAGTTTCTCTAACAATGCCATCCTGTGACCAGTTTCACTGTAACACTGGTAGTCTCATCTATACCACACCTGTGAAGCTTAATTACAAAAATATGTGACACAGTGTCAGGAGTCTTACTAAGGCCACATTATAGTATATTTTGATTCTCTACTACACATAAAACACTAAATCCAAATTAGCTGTTACTTCATTATCTTTTAAAATCTTACGAATAATTTGATCATCAGTCAGCGAGTGGTGAACAGTTAGATTGTACAACACATTTTGTATATTCTAATTGCTGTTATTATTATCCTCCTTTTCTGTCCCATGAAACTGTCTTTATCTCAACTCACAAGTTTGCTCACTTCTACTCTTCCAATTCTTTCTCCCAACTTCTCTGATGGTGGGGAGTGAGCAAGAAGCTCTGTGGTGCTTTGTTGTCAGCTGGAGTTAAACCATGACAATCCTTTTTGTTGCCTTGTGTGGGGTATGATGGGTTGATAATAAGGTAATAAGAAATCTGACTAGGAGGCATTAGAATAAATTTGTTTTAAGCACTCATTGCAATAGTTTAAAAATTGCTGCTCACAATGTAAATGTATTTGCTTTTAAATTTGGTGTGCTTGTACTTTCACTTGCCTTATGTGTAACACCTTCCTTGCAGTATATGTTCCCCATTGTGCCGTTTATCATCCATGAGAGCTGCGCTAAGGTTATCATGTTGTTCTACTTTGTAGCACTGGCTTATGATATGATAGAATTGCTGGTCATGAAACTGATGTGGTAGCTGTACTCAGCATAGCCATCATCTCCATAATTTGGGAGCCATCTATTGGAAATTATTTATAGTTATATCTTTTAGCTTTTCCTTTTCTCCTTGGAGATGCAATACATGCAGGAGACACTTCCATCTTCTCCTCCTTCTCCTCCTTCTCCTCCAGGCTAATTACAACAGCTCTTGAGAATTTTGATTCTCCTTGGGATGTTCAAACCAGAATGTTCCTATTGCTACCTGTTCTGAATGTGTTCCAGATCTTGTTTAACATTAAACAACTATTTAAGAATACACCCAGTCATCTGCCCTGAGGCTGGATAATTATGAGCAGCAGGGTATGAGGGATACTATAGGCAAGTATCTAGAAGAGTGGGCACTTCCAATGTTTTGGAACCTCATCCCTGAAAAAGCGCAGAATCTGGAAAAACCAGTAAAATATTTGGAAAAAGTATGTTATCACCCTGGCAATTCCAGAGAAACACAAATAACTGCAAGATGTTGGGGCCTGACCCAGGCCTTCCAAGCCATTTTTAACACTTCTCAGCACCTTCAAGGGGAAGAAATGATCTCTGGATGGACAGCAAAACGACAAATGCTGCAGATACTTCAACTGAGATGATAGGTACTGCAGCTCGTTTAGTAAGGGGTGAAGAAGCAGGGCCATCACGAGAAGAGGAGCAGAAAGAGGCAGAACCCAAAAATGAGACAAAACTACCTAATCCTTATTCCTGAGTGACCTGCATTAAGGAAGATGTTGTAACTTACTCAGACAAGTGGACCATCACGGAGAGAGAAACTATCCAACTAATACAATGAATACTTACAGCAAATTTCTTGTGTTTCAGCTTTAATAGAAGAATACTGCTGGTAACACAGTGATGTTTTTGTTGTTGCTAAGTAGCATTTGTACTAAGTTAAGGACTTTTCATCTTCTTATGGCCTGCTAGCTAGAAGGTAGGAGGGCCACAAGAATTTGGGAGAGGACACAGCCAGGACATATGACCCAAACTGGCCAAAGGGATATTCCATACTGTATGGTGTCATGCTCAGTATACAAACTCAGGGGAAAGCTGGCTGGAGGCCACTGTTTGGGAACTGGCTGGCATTGCCTGGGCAGTGGTGTGAAATTGCATTGTGCATCACTTGTATATTCCAGTTATTTTATCATCATTATTATAATCATTATATTCCTTCTCTTCTGTCCTATTAAGCTGCCTTTAACTCAACCTACAAGTTTTCTCACTTTTGCTTTTTGGATTGTCTCCCCCATCACACTGTAGGGAAGGAGGTGGGAGTGAGTGAGCAGCTGTGTGGTGCTTATTCGCCATTGGGGGTTAAACCACAGAACTCTTAAAAACATTGTTATATTTTTCATTTTCCAGTCTTCTGAAACCTCCTTAATTTTTCATGCATTCTCAAAAATAAGGACAAAAAATTCTGACATTACTTTTATTGGTTCTTAAAGCCGTTTTAAGTACATATCATCAGGGCCAAAATATTTTAGCCGATTCATATTTTTCAAGTATGCTCCAGCTTAGTATTTTCCTGTTTGGCAGTAAGAACTTGTCGGTGACATCAGCTATGCTTGTAGTTGAGTATTTCAGGAAATGTTGATGGAAAGACAAGGTAATTTTCCCCTGTTGATAGACCATTTCCATCCCTGGCTTTCTTTTTCCTTAAATATACTTGCAGAATTACTTCTCAACACTCTTGCATGGTACTTACGGGCTGTATTTTAAGCTATATATGTCCTGGTGTTGTTCCTATCTATATGAGCTACTTGTCTTACCTTTCCAAGGTTCTATCTGACCTAATTTCCATAGTCTGCATGATCTCTCTCATGGTTTATGTCATCTGATCTCACGATAGATCTTCCTCTGTAATTGGATAAGCTGCACTTCTGCCCTTAATATTATCTCTTTAGGAATCAACTGTCTCTCCTTAACTAATTTTTCACTAAATTTATTTCTAAGTGTTGAGTTTATTAAAGTCCACCCTTTTGAAGCCTATTATTTTATTCTGATTTTTTTTCTTGCTAAGGACTGTGAATTCTATCACTTCCTTCCTGGTAGTTAACATCAAATCTAAAATAGCTTCACCTTTCATTCTTTTATTTTTCCATTTCTTGTGTAAAAATATTGCCATTCAAGCATTCCAGGAACTAATGATTGAACAAATTGATTATTCAGAAAAAAAATACAGGTTTTGTTAGAAAATTATAGGCTAAGCACAGTAATTTCTCTGGCTATTGCACATTTTCATATCAGTGATTTAAAAAGTTACAGCTTGAAAAATAATTCCTACTTCATAATTTTTTCTAGAAATATGTCCATTTTTTTATTATTTTAAACTATCCATGGCAATTGAATATGAAATTTCTAAGCCCTAAGTAATTCAGTATTCTTGAGAAAATATCAAGAACTTCTTAGTCTGTGTGTGGTCTGCAAGAAACACTTTGCAAAGACTATGTAAGCCCACAAACTTGGATGCCTGAAAATATAAGTAAAGCCTTTTTTAATCTTGACTGTTATGGACATTGTGTCTGCAATGTTTTACACACATGTTAGGTAACCATGTAATGCTCTCAGATCAGAATGGTCACCAATTATTAACATAATATTGCTTCACATTTCAAAAAACTGGTGATTTAAGGCTCAAGTTCCAATACTACAGGAATCTCCTGAAATAACTTAGTCATAAGCATACTGCCTATATAAAATTGTAAATTTCATGAACTTGCTACATGAACATTCCTGAGATAGCATTATATGTCATTGGTAGCATGTCTAGCCATGATGCCAGTGTTGCTTTCCGTAATTGGACTTTTAAACATAAAGAAAAGTTTCCTGACTCCACTCCTCTGAAATCTCAAAAGGCTTTGGTTATTATGTCATTCCATTTAATGAAGTTCCACTAAGTCAGAAAGTAAAGAACAGCACACTTGTAAAAATTTGTCCAGCTGATAATGAAAAAGAAAAACAACCAAAAAACCTCACAATAAAAGTGCATTGTCTGTAATCAAATCCAAGTTTGATTTGAGTGATAAGCACATGAAAAATAATAATAACCCACTTGAAAAATTTTATTTTGGGGAGAGCTGGCAATTCAATGACTTTGAGATGCCTCTATCAACCTGAATTATATTATCATTGCTCTTGAAAAATAGACTGTGTGAAAGTAATTTCTTTTACATTCTCTGCATAAACATTCAAGTTCATAAAACTGAACTGAAATCATGCAGGTTTATGAACTACAAATAAAATACTTTATTTCTTATCAAGATTCCTCCCAAGTATTCTAAAATGGCTTTGTTTCCTTTTATCACCGCTATTTGTTGTGTTTTCCAAGAACATGGGAAAATGCTTTTCATCTGAGGAAGTTTGAACACATACAAGATGTAGGGCATCTTCTCAACCACCGACCATGTTGTACTCTAATATAAGTGCTTGTGAAGACGGGGCAGATATCCTTTGGGTTTGCTTTGGTTTTGTTAATCTTCCACCAGACCCAGGCATTCCCACTCAATGTGAATGCCATATCCATCATCCTGGAGAGTTTTTGAATGTTTTATGCAGAAATATTTCTTGCCCCTCAGGGAAAGTTTAGAAGGACTCAATGACTCTTCAACACATATCGATCACGTGGCTCAATAGGAATGTATGATGCAATTATTCAGATACCTCTGGAAGAATGGAACCAGG
Source organism: Corvus brachyrhynchos (assembly GCF_000691975.1). Lineage (NCBI taxonomy): Eukaryota > Metazoa > Chordata > Aves > Passeriformes > Corvidae > Corvus > Corvus brachyrhynchos. The sequence goes on along the minus strand of NW_008238983.1, from coordinate 2,026,786 downwards.
ATCTAACAACTCTGAGTTGTGGATGTTGAGCATGAAAGCACCAAGAACAAATTCTCAAATCCTGATAAGAAGTTTTGTCTGAATACATAAAGCACTGTACTCAGTTCTTCATCTCTGAATTCCATACACTTGGAGCCTGGATCTGTGCCAACACTGGTATAATCATTCAATTAGGTACACTCATTTGAATAAATATCCTAGATAAGCTCAGCATGTTCCATTTGGAATTAAGGCGTAGTTAATCTGTTAATTAATATTAATTATTGAAACAGACTTGAAGTTTAAAACTGCAGTCAGATTTATTTTAAATACTCCTTGGCTTTTAGCTGGAATGTGGTTTAGGTTTGTGTTCATTTATTGTCTGACTTAGTTTTAGTTCAATAAATTTGATTGGATGCAGCTTGAACCATATTGTGAGCTTGAAAATGCATCCTGTTCCTGGTGCTGCCATGGTCTTTATGTATAGCTTCTGACAATTCACTGAGCATCCACTTCTCTCTGAGCAAAAAATAGAAATGAAACCTGTTATGAAGAGTTGTTGTACATTAGGTATCAGAGCCAAGAAATGTAAGCGTAATTATTATTGTTTCATTTTGAACACAGAAATATTGAATTATTCAGTGATGTTTTTACAAGTTAATGTACCATAATGTGATAAAGCAAATACACTTTTTGATTCCTTTGATTTTGTGGAATTCTAGTGCTTTATGTACAGCAGTCTTGCTTAATCAGTGACAGGTTGATACTGATTCAGTCTTAACACATATATTGTAATTAATGACTTCGGCCTTTTTTTTTGTGAAATGCATATATGAACAAACAATATAGCCACCACATTTTCTCATATTCTGCTGCATTTATAAAAAGTTTCTAAATTGTGTCCTCAGGTGAAATACTGGCAATTTTTTATTATTAATCCCTCCTATTTTGTCAGTAATTACAGAATCATTATTTTTAAAAGCCAAGATCTACTACTTTTAGCTATCTAGCAGAATCTAACAAAACACACTACTACCCCCTGTATTTTGAAAAGTGGAATAAAACTAGATGTATTAATTATATAAGCTCCTGACCATCAGTATGATATCTTTGGGCAAATACTGTCAGCAATATCTAGGCTGTGAGTTAGCTAGAAAGAGGGCACAGGATATATTTGTCTATAATTTGACTGGAGGTTCGGTCATCTCCAAATCAGGCTTCAAGACAGGCTAGTACTGCTATTGGTCTTTAAACTCTACATACAAAAATCTCTGTTCTAAATAATGAATGAAAAATTTAAGAGATAAAAATACCGTCTTTAAAACATGCTAGTAAAGTAAAAACATCAAGAAAAGACCATGAAGTACTACCAACTAAAATTATTAGGGAAGATATTTTTAAGTAAACTTGGTAAACAAGATTCTCATGTTTTATTATGTGTCAGTAGTAGCTAAGTATTTAAATAGTTCTGATTATTTAAAAATACCAGTAAAAGAAAAAATTACAAGGGCATACCTAAGTGGAATTTCATGGAATCATAGAATGGTTTGTGTTGGAAGAGAACTTAAAGATTGTATAGTTAAACCTCCCTCCCATCCCTGCCCCTTCCACTAGCTCAGGTTGCTCAAAGCCTTGAAGACTTCCAGGCATGGGGCATTCACATCTAATTGGGGCATCCTGTTACAGAGTCTCACCACCCTCACAGTAAAGAATTTCTTCCAAATAGAAAATCTAAACCTACCTTTTTGTTAATTTCAAAGTCATTAAACTTTCAGTTAACCCCACAGGCCAGTTTGGAGGAGGATCACTGCAGGAGCTGATAAAAGTGCTCCCTGAGTCACTTTCAATCATTTGCCAGCAGCCCTGGCTAACTGGAGAGGTCCCAGATATCTGGAAGTTAGCAAATGTGATGCCCACCTACAAGAAGAGTCAGAAGGAGGATCCAGGGAACTGCAGGCTTTTCACCCTGACCTTCATGCTAGGGAAAGCCATGGGTCTGATAATCTTGAATGCTATTACATGAAATGTACAAGACACCAGGGGATCAGGCCCAGACAGCACGAGTTTATTAAAGGCAGGTCCTGCTTGACTAAGCTTGTCTCCTTCTATTACAGGATGACCCACTTAGGGGAGGAGGGAAAGGCTGAGATGTTGTCTGCCTAGGATTTAATAAACACCATTTCCCATAGCCTTCTCTCAGAGAAACTGGCTGCTCAGGTCTTGGACAGGCATATTCTTCACTGGGTGAAAATCTGGCTAGATGGTTGTGTCCAGGAAGTTGTGGTGAATGGAGTTAAATCCAGTTGGTGACTGGTCACAAGTGGTATTGCCCAGGGCCCAGTACTGGGGCCAGTCCCATTTAATGTCTTTATGGTCTGGATGAGGGGACTGAATGCACCCTCAGTCAATCTGACACTAGGTTGGGTGGGGGTGTTGGTCTGCTGGAGGGTAGGAAGGCTCTACAGAGATGTCAGGATGCAGTGATGGGCTGAGGCCAGCTGTATGAGGTTGAACAAAGCAAAGTGCCGTGTCCTACGTTTGAGCCACAACAACTCCATGCAATACTGCAGGCTTGCGGAAGAGTGGCTGGAAAGCTGCCCATCGGAGAAGGACCTGGGCTTGCTGGTCGACAGAAGGCTGACTATGAGCCAGCATGTGACTGGGTGGCTCAAGAGGACGAAAGGCATCCTAGTTTGTATCAAAAATAATGCAGCCAGCAGGACTAGGAAAGTGATTGTCCTTCTGTACTCAGCACTGGTGAGGCCTCAACTCGAGTACTGTGTCCAGGTTGGGCTCTTCACTACAAGAAAGACTCTGAGTTACTAGAGCATGTCAAAACAAGGGCAAAAAACTTGCTGAAGGGTCTGGAGCACAAGTTTGATGAGGAGTGGCTGAGGAAACTGGAAAGGAGGCGAAAAGGAGGTTGAGGGGGAGACCTTATCACTCTCTACAACTACCCTAAAGGACACTGTAGGAAGGTGGGGATCCATGTCTTCTCCCAAGGAACAAGTAATATGACAAGAAGAAATGACCTAAAGTTGCATCAAAGGTTTAGGTTGGCTGTTAGAACTGAATTCTGCACTTTAAGGACTGTCAAGCATTGGAAGAAGTTATTTGGGGAAGTGTCTGAGTCACCATTGCTGGAAACATTTTAGAAGTGTGTAGATGTGACACTTAGGGATATGGTTTAGCGGTGGACATGACAGTATGAGGTCAATGATTACACTCAGTAATCCTAATGGTCGTTTCCAACCTAAGTTATTGTACGATTCTACAACTCCGCAACTGTGATTCCATGGTGACTTTATGTTGAAAATTGTTTGTCTTAAATAATCAGTATCAAAGACAATCTTTGTAAGAATTATCAGCTTCTCTAGCACCAATTATACTTAGTTTTTTCAAGACTGAAGATATTGATATAAGCTGCATGGGCAACTACTCCTTTTCAAAGAAGCTGAACCGTGCAACTAGAGAAGAAAAAACAATAAAGAAATCTCATGACAAATCTTTAACACGGCATTATGATAAGGATGTATTTCTAAAGCATGAGGAAAGATCAACATTTTCATGTTGACCAAGTTTTAATGAGCATCAATTCGTAAAACATATACCAAGAACTTCAAGGTTCTCATATTCATTTATTACACATTTTGTGAATATCTAAACTGCATTTTCCTGTTTGCGTGACACCTCTGTGTTCTGTCTAGCTGCATGAAAGTAAAATCACATTCACCTGCATGCTAGAGGAGTTGAAAGTGTTCAACAAAAGCAAAACAAGATAAGAATGTGGCAAGATGAGAACTGAGTGTCCAAGCTGAATATGTTGTGATAAAGGTGAATTCCATAGTCTCATCATTGTCAAAACATATTTCCTGTATCTTGTCTCCAGAGTAATATATGCCATTGGTGGAAAAACACTGCTTTCTATCTTCTGATTAATGTAATGTCATTCAGTAACTACAGATACCACATTCATCTTCAAACAGAAGCATGGTTTATAATATCTAAGCAGAGGAGCCATGAACAGGCGACACTTACACAAAAATGGACAACAAAAATCTCACTTTTCAGGTTTTTTAAGATAATGAAAAGCTGTAGATGTATGTAAACATTAAAATTTAATTATTTTTAAGCTATTCAGACTTATTCAAAATGCTTCAATCACTTCATGAAGCTTGAAACCCCTTGAAAAAGCACCAAATAGCACCAAATAGCAGACTGAACATTTTTATGTATGTTTGTGGGTTTTTTCTCCAACTTCAAATTTATCAAAATAACTGTTGGAAAGAATATTTTTCACAGTTTTGGTTTTGTAAAGAGAAAAGATCTGAGAACATCTTAGTGTGATCTACAGAAATATGTCAATTATTTTGAAAAAAAATGCAGTTCATCTTTTTTCATTCTGTCAACTCATTATCAGCACCATCACATAAAAGAAGCCCCTGGATACTGTGTGTGGCGAGTCAGAAAGGGCATGGCAAGGTAGTTCACATGGAAGGGCACACAGAAAGGGCGCTGAAGCTCTGAAGAGGTTGGATCAATGGGCCAAGGCCAGTTGCGTGAGGTTCAACAAGGACAAGTGCCAGGCCCTGCACTTGGGTCACAACAACCCCATGCAGTGCTACAGGGTGGGAGACGAGTGACTGGAAAGCTGCCCAGAAGAGGAGGACTGTTGATCAACAGCCGGCTAATCATGATCCAGTGTGTGTGCCCAGGTGGCCAAGAAAGACAAGAGCATCCTGGTTTGAACCAGAAATAGTGTGGCCAGCTGGACCAGGGCAGTGATTGTCCCCCTGTACTTGGCACTGGTGAGGTCACAACTCGAACCTTGTGTTCAGTTCTGGGCTCCTCTCTACAAGAAAGACTTCGAGATGTCAGTGTGTGTGCAGAGAAGGTCAGCGGAGCTGGTGAAGGGTCTGGAGCACAAGTGTGATGAGAAGCAGCTGAGAGAGCTGGGGTTGTTTAGCCTGGAGGAAAGGAGGCTGAGGGGAGACCAAATTGCTCTCTACAACCACCTGAAAGGTGATTGTAACAACATGGTTATCAGCTTCTTCTTCCAAGGAACAACTGGCAGGACAAGTGGAAATGGCCTCATGTTTGTGCCAGGGAGGGTATAGATGGGATACTAAAAAAAATTTCCTCACCAAAAAGATTGCCAAACACTGGAATGCATTGCCCAGGAAAGTGGTGGAGTCACCATCCCTGGAGACATTTAAAATATGTGTAGATGTGCCACTTCGGTTTAGTGGTGGACTCGGTAGTGTTAGGTTAATGGTTGGTCTTTTTCAACTTAGATTATTCTATGATTCTGTGATTCCTTTATTATCTTTATCTTTTATCCAATGAGGAAAATTCAACACAGATGAAAGTTAATGTTGCCCTTTGTTAGTGAATATATTGTCAGAAAATTAAGACAGTTCTAATTTATTTTTCTAATCTTAAAATACACACTTTATCAAGCTTGAAAAGAAAATCCATTTCACTTCCCACTTAAAGTGATTTGACTGAGTATTCTTTTAATGGCTAAATGTAATTTCTTGAGTTTATGTTTTTACATGGACAGCTATTTCTTCATTTTAGGAGGACAATGACATATTTGAATATCTGCAGAAAACTGAAAAATGGTGCCTGTAGCTGAAAAAAAGTGGTTTACAACACTACCTAGTTTATACCAAATTGGAATAGCAGGAACTCTGAAGAGCAAACAGATGCATGATAGAGACAGCAATATCCTAACCTTTCTTTAACTATTTATTCATGAAACGCACTTCACTGTCAAGTTTATAATTCTGTGTTGATACTACTTTTGGAATTTGCATTAAATGACATTTTGATTATAGTATTCAAATGCCTGTGCCCTTAAAACTTTGCCATTTATTTTGTATGCAAAAATCTTTCAGCTAAATGTCCCCATTTCCATTTTGCTTTGGATTCCGCTGAGACCATATAGGAAAGAACAACTAAGGTTCTCCTCCCCAAAAAAGGCTTGTCAGGTAAAAGAAATTCAAATTATAACGTATAATGCACCAGCTATTTGATTCTTAGCTCTAGATTATAGTTTTGAGCAAATAAGAGGGTTTTGTTTTTTAAAAGTAGACACCTTTTTGTTTTGTTTTGTTTTGTTTTAAATCTATCTTTGTTGCTAATAAACCAGGACATACTTAGACAAAGCAAGTGTGTGTAGTTATTATGTAAATTCTCTGACCATGCCTTTGAGCCATAACCTTTTGAAACCATTGGGAGTTTCAACCCAAACAATTAGATACGTTCAGTGAGGGAAAGAAATTACTAATGATATTAAAACAGCAACAGGGATATGACCTCAGGAAGTTCTTAAGCCAGAAAGTGCTTGCATCTGCACAACGGGGACCTGGGAAACTCTTACTGTGGAATTGCTCTGTCTCTTCTTTTCTTTGGCATCTACCACTGACCAGTGTCAGTGATAAAAATGGTAGAATGATCATCTGTGTGAGCAGAATTAAACATGTTATATTAAGCCTTACTACCTATTATATTTTTTCTTTGAGACAGATGGAACACAGTTTGATTCCACTAAAATTTTTCCTTTAGAAAACAGGATAAGATCAAAATATCTAATATTTTGTAAAATGCTTTGTACCTGCCATGCATCTATCAGATTGCATTCTTCAGTCAGCCATATATTTTCCTAAAAGTTCACTGTAGCAAACAAAAGCAAAATGCAAACCAGAATGTTTGCCAGAGTCATGGGGAGCCCATGAGGAACAGATGATGAAAATTGAGATTTAAAAGCATACCCAAGATTCCCATTAAATTTTAACATATTTTTCCTCACTTGAATCTAAAAGCAGTGTTTCAAAAGCACATGGTTAATACTGTATTTAAAAATGAAATCAAATTTCTTGGCAACAAAATGCTTCCTAAGGAGAGAGTATTAAAGGGTTTGTTACTCTTCAGTTTTGAGAATTTTCCAATTGATGGTACTCAAAGCAACACAGAACATATTAAGCATATGCTTGAAAAATGAGCAAAGCTATGGTCTTAATATCTGCCTAAACACTTGTTTAGACACAGGTTAGACTGTCCACTCTCATTCAAACTAGAGTTCAGCACAAGGTTAGGACATGATTGTCTGATGAATTGTGCTAAGGCACGCACCTCTGTGCCTCCTCATGGATCAGAAAAGGAGAAATTAATTTACCCTGTGTGTACCACACAAAGTTAGTTGTACAAAATAGGGAGATAATCCTGAAAGAAAGATACTACTATAGTATAGTGGTACAATTTTTTGCATTTTATCAGACTGTCTGATAAAATCAGCAATACTACTGTGCACTTCTTTGACAGGGTAATATAAAAACCCAACACAATTGGGCATTAGTGTTGACTCTAATGAAAATGAAGTTAAAATATCAGTGTTTTGTTATGTCTTTTAATTTTACAGGGAAGAAATAGTTCAACATTTTATTCCATACAACCTCAGAAATGCTCAGATAAAGTAGTTTTGTTTTTCTGAATAATAACTTTGGAAAATTTTAAGACAAACCTTTCAGTACTAGCTGCAGTTTTTCAAGTTTTTAACACACCTTTTATTGCCGATATTTTACGTAGAACTAATTTGGAGTGTTTTCTTTGCTTAAAAGAAAAGAAAACATGAAAGTCCCGATTGACATGATAATAGGTTTGCTGTTAAAATGTACACTGAAAATCAACTGAGTTACTTCAGAGCTGAACATTTCTGCAGAAAAATGAAAGCTAAGCGTATTTCACTTAAAGCTGTAATTTTTCAGAACTCTAATTAAGGCTTAAAATATTTTTTCAAGAGTTCTACATTAACATTGCTAAAGAACTTCCTTTTATAAATGCATTGTGCTAGAAAGAAGCTGTAGAATTCAAAATAGAATTATTATAAAATTTTTGTATAAGCCTAAATATATTTATCAACATTGACCTCTAGGAACATTAACTCAATTGTGTGTGTTTCCACAGTAACAACCATCAAGAGCACTGAGAAAAACCAAGGTAGCTAAGTCATAAACTGTTGGGTAGAAAGAGGCTGTTGTGTGTGTTAAGGGATGTAGCACAGTACATTTGATTTTTCCTCCAGTGGTGTAAGGTTACAGGGCATTCCTTTTACTCACCTGACAGCTTAAGGTCTCAGAACTTGTCAAGATTGTGTCTCTCCACATCACCGCCTTATGAAAGCTGAAATAAGTACAGATGTTTTCCTGAAACTCTGCTGACCTTCTGATATATTTTTCACCATTCCCTGACACATTTTTCTCTTCCTTCTCATTTGCACATAAAACCTTTCTAGAAAAACACTATGCCACAGAATGATACAGCACCTCCTCATTTGCAGTAGCTGCCAGTCAGGGATAGGCCTCAAATTACCTCTCAGCCTGTCTAGGACTAGAGAAAGTGGAATGTAACTTCTCAAACTCTTAAAAATTTCATACCACCACACGGTTGCCAACACCTACTAAAATTAACATGCATAGAAAAACAGTGGCACAAGAAATACCTGGACATCCGAACATGGCAACAGTAGTTTGACCAGCAGTCACAAGAGTAGATCAATAAGTTGCTACTTCATCATATCACACTTAACCAACAGCATCCCTGTGCGTACTGTTGCACAGCAAAGCACTGGCAGAGAATAAGCAGATTCTCACAGCTCTGAAATAGGCAGTGCAGTCAAGCTTTTGCATTGCAGAAAACGTTCAAGGACCCCAGCCCTGAAAATGGTTTAGTTTGTGTGATCAGCGAGTTAATCAGGATGGAAAAGTTTATCAATGGTCAAAATAAACAGAGGGATATCACTTATCTGTTACAGTCTTGGGTGAAATAAGTTGGGGAAATATTAATTTATTGCCAGTTGAATTAGAGATGGATACTGTGAAAAAAAGAACTAAAACATATTCTTCTTCTTTGCTTCCTCTTCTTCCTTGGCCTCATCTTCACTCCCTCATCCCTAACTCCTCTACCTCCTCTGTCCCAGCTGTGCAGGGAGATTAGGAATTGGGACTGCTAATCCATAGAAGCTCTTCTGTCTCTCCCTTCTACCACCTCAAACTTCTCCCTGCTCCAGCCTGAGGCCTTCGCACAGGCTGCCGTCCTTCAACGTAAACGTGCATCTGCATGAGCTTTTCAGTAGCCGTAGTTCCTTCAGGGCATGTCCATCTGCCCCACCAGGGTCTTTGCCAGGGTTGCAGGGGACTCTCTGCCGGGTCTCTCCTGCCTCCGTCCCGGCTCCCGCTGTCCCCTCAGGCTCGCAGGGCGGTTTCCCGCACGGTGCCCCCGCTCAGCCCTGGCTGCCAGGCAGCGTTTTGCCCTCCCTTGGCCAGGCTTTTTCCGGGGCTCTCGCCGCGCTGGGCTGCTCCTGGCCATGCCTGGCATGGAGCCACTGGAGACCTTTAGGTTAATTGTTGCTGAATCCTCCGACTTTGTCTCAGGAACTTCGGCATACTCAGTCTGTAGGGCCACAACCAACTGTGAGATCTAATGTAATTAATATTGCACCTAGAGTAAAAGTAATGTCTGGTAACTGCCAGTAATCATATAAGTGCTTGAAAATTAAAAGATTTAATTTAATCTTCTTACAGAGTTATGACTAAACAAGTCTAATTCATCATGTATTATGAGAGAATACAGCAATTAATAATAATTAAACTATGTAATGGACTTGAAGTAGTACTTTAAACATGAAGATTCATACTTAAAGCCCTCATATAGGAGCGTTGTGCAGATGACTGCTATATATATAAATGTTATAAGGAGAGCTGCTATTGCAAGATTTTTTATTTTTAATTTAAGAGCCAAAATAGAAAACCAGTTTTCCTGTTTTATCCTTCAATGTCTCGACATGAATACATTTAGACATTAGCTAATGTATCATTCTTGACATCTATTCACCTTCAGCAGTGCATTAAAAAAGACAATAAATATAAAGCAAAGTCAAGGGGCGGTCTTATCTGATTCACAATAAAATGTTCTCTCTAAATCCAACCACATGAAGTACATGTAAAGGTGAAAGTTATACAGTGCTTCCAAGTATTTACTCCTTTTGAAGCTGTAATGTTAAATTCTACCAAGGTTTATTCTTATTTTTAAGGAAAGTTGTTGCGGTACATTACAAGTCCATGCATCATTATGTACCCCAAAGCTTCTGTACACATATCCAGCATTCTTTTGGAGTAGACTTGACTCTCAGTTCAGCCGGAAAAACTGTTGTCACCACCTGATTTAAATATGATTAGCTTCACAGTCTGGTACTAAGGGCTTAAACTTCCTCCATTTTGTATGTTTTTCTGCTTATCCTACTTTAAAATGCTAAGCTCATCACACAGTCTCAGTAGCTGAGGTGAGAAAATCTGTAGCGAATATAAAGCATGCTTGTACAAGATTGGTAAGTCACAGAAATGAAATCATTGTATGGAAATGTTTGCTTTATGCGCAAGTATCACACTTTATCAGATATATGCCATAGGGTATCAGTCCAGAAACTAAAAGTAACTTGCACATAAAATGAAGATAAATTTAAGAGAGACATCTATAGCAAAGCTGGTATTATTCTTAAGTAACATACAAAAATTAAACTTGAGCTGCTGCTGTGGCCTAGTCAAACCAACCTGATCTCTGTTCTGATCTTCTGGTCCCAGGTGTTGTGTTCTTCCTTGCTATTGGCGAATCTTCCCTTCCTACCTGTGTAATAAGTGACAGTCATACCTTCAGGTGTACTGGGTATGCTCAAGAACCTCCCCTGTGGGTGGGGGGAGTTTTTCACTGTCTTTTGCAACACTATGGATCCTGTGCAGTCCTCTGGTGGAAGGGCCTCAGGAATGGGCTGTGGGCTGTGGCCTCCCACCGCTGGACCCGGCCAGAGCTGATTTTCAGCACAGCTGCGGAGTTGGCTTTCCTGGTGGGCACGTTCTTCTTCCCCAGCCTTGTTAACCTCTCCTTAGACCTGACATAACTGGACAATAGTGCCACCTCTATCATGTTTCAAGTTGCTCTCAGGCGGCTTAACTCCCAGTCCAGGTATTTGCAGAGGCACATTCTGAGGGAAGGGGAGGTGGCTGCAGACGAGCACTCGATTCTTTGCAGTCTGCCATAGTGGGCAAAGTCCTTCGGTGATCTTAACACCGTTTGAGGCAATTTTGATTGTCTTTTACAACACACATAAACACACACAGAGACACACATACATAGAGAGAAAAAGGTCAAGTCTAGTAAAAAAGCTATATAACTCTTAAAGATGCTGGTTTTTAGAGATGCGAAACTAATCTAAATTGGAATGATTTCCTCAGAAATACGTGAGCATCTGCACATTAAGCCTTAACACTGGCAAAAGAGAAAACAAACTTAAAGGCAGTATAAAAAACATTCTGAGATTACAATGGATTTTCTAAATGTTTCTTTATCCTTATTGTAATTAAAAACAATTTATTTCCTCAACCTATAAAATTAGTATTTCTTTTTAATATTTCTGCTGAGTTTATGTTTGAGGAATTGCTTAGGGAAGAGTAATTTCATATTTCTAATATATCACTAATAGTTGAGGCTATGTGGAAAGACATCCAAGTCATAATCAAAGCACAGTCAAGGAGAGAGTACAGAGAAGGAAAGGCAGCTTAATAGCTTTAAGATTCCCCTGTTTATAGGGGTTTTTGCACATGCTATTTTGACTTTTCACCTGCCCTGAGTTTTGGTGCAAAGGGAGACATTTTCTTTACACTTAAGATGGTATCTGGACAGACTTTGAAAACTTTCCATTTCATCTGCTCTACATGGCAAGCAGTGCAGCACCAAATGTGCAACAGTTAGTATGTGCAAAGGGAAATGAGCTAGAGTATTCATGATGCACAGATTATCAGAAGAATGTGTTTTGGAGAGATTATGTTGAATAATGAAGACAATTTCCTCAGTTTTCACCTTCCAGTCTGACTAAGCTCTCAGTACAGGTGGCTCACAGATTTCATGATTTGACAGAAAACTTCCCAAAAAAAGAAACTCTCCTCACATGGAGGATAGCCCTAGTTTATTTAATGGGGTTTTTTTCCTGTTAGAAAACAAAACAAAACAAAACAAAACAAAAAACCAGTTCTAGACATAGGGATAAAAAAAAAAAAAAACAAACCTACCTCTAAGATTCTTTTGCAATCCTAATGTTAGCGGTAAGGCTAATCCAAACTTAACAAGGTGTTGTGCTATGCCAAAACAGATGAGCCATTAAGCATATGGTCGTATGAGGCAGTATGAATTTTATCTACTGCTAGTTCAGTTGAAGCATTTAGTGTAACTGGTGGTAGGTGGCACATTAATCAAATACAAAGCTTTTAGATGTTCTTTGCTTTGTAAATGATAATAAATAAATGGCATTTCTACTTGTTATTTATCTACCTTCAAACTTTAATGAATATTTCTAATGCTAATTGCTGATTTGCTATATTTAGAGGGAACAGGAACATATGGAGATAATAGCACAATGTGATATTTATGAGGTGCCAGCTCCCTTATAAATATAGAAATTGAGTAATTAGCGTTAGAAATATTCATTGGAATTTCAATGTACACTTTGGGATTTGAAATTAAATTGAGCTAAAGTTGGTGATCCTTGCCATAAATTAATATTTGGGGATTTGAAATTTAATTCACTAGAGGTATGTCTTCAACTACAGAATAATTTAAATAAAAGTAACACTGGACATAGCAAGCACATTTAGTGAAAGGGGAGGCATCAAAGGTCAATTACAGGTCTTTGACAGCGCAGAATTGTTGGTATCACAGATTTTAACACATTTGTTATTCACCACTATGTCAGTCTATTTCACTCCTTCACTGTCTCTAGTAGAAGACAGGTGATTTAAAATTGGTGGGGCTTGCATGTTTTCCAGGTCAAGCCAGTACCTACAAAGTTATGAATTTATCACAACAGTTATAAATTACACTATATAAACTAAATGCTTCACTGATATAGATTGATTTTGGGCTATTCTTTTAAACTGATAATCTTTTAAGCAACAATAATACCAAAATAAAGTTGCTTATGAAGATTTAAAATCAGTTTTGGTTACTTGTGCCTTCTGAAAACATCACATACAACAAAACCTAAACTGTAAATAATTCAATAATAATAATAAGCCACTTCAAATTTAAATGGTTGAAAATTTAGAAGAAACACAAAATGCCTGTACAATATTGATTGATTGATTTTGGCAGAAGGCATAGAAAAGCCCTCCAGATGCATCTTTTGAGTGTTGACATACCAAAGCAGATCCAGTGAAGAACCATGAAGACGTTAAAATGATCTGAGCATCTGACACATGACAAAATGCTAAAGAGAGCTGGAACGGTTTGATGTCAAGAAGAAAAGGCTTGAGGGCATCTTACCAATTCATTTATATCAGGTGGGGGGGAAGAAAACAAAACAGAGACTTTTTCTCGATGATGTCTAGTGAAAGACCAAGGGGCAATGGCACATACTGAAAGACTCTAAACACAAGTGATCGTTCTTACCACGAAAGTGCTCAAAGACAGGTTGACAAGAGAGGTTTGGAGGCTGTATCAGGGAGATGCTAGAAACATGGTAGAGCACAGTCCTAAGCAATCTTAGTTGGCCCTACTTGGAATAGGAAGCTTGGACTGGATTTTCTCCAAAGGTGCCTTCCCAATTTAGCAACCGTTTAAGGAAGAATTTGTATTAAGCTTTATTCTTTTCATAAGATGCCTCTGAAATGTGAGGTTCATGTGGGTAGTAGGATACAATCAAGTAATACCTCCAGCTACCACAAGCATAGTTTCTGTAGGATGTGGATTTATTTGAGATATACTGACTATTAAAGTAGAGGTTTTTGGCTTCTTTTTTTTTTTTCTTTTTTTTTTTTTTTTTTTTTTTTAATGTGGAAATATTTACTTTGCAAAGAAATTAAAGTTAAGGACATAAATTAATCACTTCTTGATTTTCTTCCTTAACTGTGCAAAAGTGTAGTAAATTATAATGTGATTATAGTGCTAAGTAGCTTGGGTTTTACAAGAAGCTGACTCCTTATCTAAGTTAAATGTTTGGGATCTTTACTTTCATTAAATGTTACCTACATTCACATAATCAAATTCATGCATAAATTCCTATTAATCAGTTTAAAATAGGTTTTAATGAAAACACTTTACAATCTGAATGAGCAAAGGCTTTTAATATATACAGCAGGTTTTTAACTGATTAATACTGCTCTCCCTAAGTGATAATGGATTTATAAGCTTTAAATCTAAATGCATCTGACTACTGAATAAGTAAAACCAAATGAATGGAAGCTTTGAAGGCTTCTTGTCATTAAAACTGGACATGAACATTAAGGTGATTTTCTAATTAAAGTTAAATTAACAGCCTGTAATTCAAACATGATACTTCAGGATCTAAGCTGTGGGCTCATGTGATTCTGTAAGAGAATCATATGCTTCTAATATAATTTGGAAAGCTTCATTACCAGAAGGGCATGTCATACCTTAATTCCAGAGATTTTGACTGCAATTTAAAGCAGCAGCACATGTTTTCAGAATGAAGATCTCAAAATCTGGCACATTCATATGCCTTTCATTTCATGGTTAGTTTCCATGTTTATAACCTTTCGATATTCATTATGTGGTGACAGTATTCAAAAGCAGTGTGAAGTCCAAGTTTTCAGTGAATTATTACTATGGCACTATGTGCTACTTCCTGATTCCACAGTTATGTGCAAAGAGCTCATCATTCAAAGTGATCACAGAGCTACATCACACCATTTGAAACCACACTGAAATTCCTCAATACAATTAGAAGAATTCACCTAATTCAGTGACCACTTCTGCTGTAGTATGCTTTTAAACAGATAAATAGCTCCCACAAAGACTGGTGAGACTTCTAAAGGAGTGGAAAATTATTTTATATTTTTCCTATGTTTTTAGAAGACAATGACATAGAAAAAGCATAAAAAGCCCAAGGAGATCTTGTGCAAAATAGATACATTTACAAAAGGTCGTTTTCCAAACAATGGAAAAGGTAGTAAGAGCCAGAACAAGATAGTCACCAGTAATCCTTTAATTTATCATCTTTGTGTGTATACAATGGAGATGCCCAAATCAGCTTCTGAATTTAATCTGTTTCTTACCCTCTGTAAAGCAAAACCAAATTAATCCACCCAAAACATGTGATAGTCAATTGTTGAATACATCACAGAACTTCATGAGGAAATTAATACTTCACTACTGAAGCTGAGTCAGAACAATATGTATTAATGCAGGAATAAAACCTGAGCAAGGAGAAAACAGAGTATGTCTACATGTGTTGTTTATCCTGCAGTCAGTCAGGAATAACAGAAGCTTTTAATCTGACATTATGTGTATACCTCACATGAAGATTTTAATCAGAGTATTAATCTTGAAAAATTACTTCCCCATTTCAATACCTTTTAAGCATTTTTTAATAAGATTTTTTTTTTTTAAATTCTTGGCATAATAGTTTCTGACAAATTTTTCCAGTTATACTGACTCTCAGGAAGAATTGATCATCAGGAAGCTAGGAAATTTTAGATATTCAGAACTTAATCCTCTGAGCAAACAGAGGAGATGATAAGCAGAGTCTCACAGTTTAACGGAACTACACAGCACATGAAAACTGGGAACGTTTTCCACTAACTATTAAACTATTTCTGATATCAAGGAAATGCAGAGGCACTGGAGTAAGCACTTCTTATGCCTTCTTCAGTACCCCTTTGCTCCAGTCTGTCTTTCAGTCTAGCTGTTACCTCTCATTTTGCATCTCATTTTTTCCCATTCCAGCATCTCTTACCATTATTATTCCACTCTCTCCTCCCAGCTCCTCCAAGGCTGTACTCACAGGACCACAATAAGGAGACAGAAGCCATGCAGCATCAAAAGCAGCAATCTTAACACCTCTTTCCTTTTCCCTGGCTCTCATTTTCACCCCCACTGTGTCTTGTGATGGTTTAAAATGGAGCGTGGTTTTGGCAAAGTAAAGGACTGAGAGCAGGAAGAGCATGTGAAGACTAGCAGACGATGATGGAAGTAGAGTGAATGATTTTTTAGGAACAGCAGCAATTTATTGACCATTTTGAAATTACTTCTTGCCTTCACAAAGCCCTAGTATATCTCCCATCAGTGCAGACCTCTGTGTCAGATTCATTTTCCTGAAATATCTCACTTCCTGTCTCTTCTGTTCCTTAAAGTGCTTCTCCTCTCTTGGCTCTAGTTACTCTGTTTCTTCTTCTTCTCCCTACAGTGTTTTTTGAGAAGGCCACTGGGAAGAAAAAATGCTGCCTCTGCCGTAATACCTATAACAACACTTTGTCTCCTTCACGTCTATCATCTTCACTCCAAGTTTCTGGCCAACACAGACTGAAACCTCAAAATATTTGATCGTCAGCTTTAACTGCTTGTGTGCAGCAGGTTTTCATATGATTACATATTAAATAAATTTTATTGTGTTTTCATTTGAAAAAGAGAGAAAAAAGAAAAAAGTCAAAGTTGACACCAAGATGAATATTTTTTATGTCTTTGTTTCTGGATGTAAAAGTCTTGCAATTTATGTGCAAGATTAATTTCTGGCAGAGCCTCTCCTACTTTTCACTTTTCTCTTTATGAGAAATCAAAAGTCACCATGAAGAGGTAATCTTATCCAAACAGCTCCATACCAAACAGTTAAATATGTCAAGAACACATAAGAAAACTAAGATTCACAGAGCTGCTACTTGGGGTGATCGTAGACATTACTGTCAGCTATTCTTTTTTTTTAAAAAAAACATATTTACATAATAGACACAAAGCTGTGGAATATAACACTTTAGGTCAACACAATAATTGTTTTAGATAGAAGTGCCAATCTCAAAGACCCATATAGACCCAAACTCCGTATAAAGACATAATCAATGCTAAGAATTTTTGATGTCCTTGAGAGCACTGTTAGACCTCACCGTCTTTGCCCAGTACCCCAAGGCTCCTCCTACTCTGCCCATGTCCCAGGACCACATTTCAGCCCTGTGGGCCATCAGTCCCTGCACCAGTGATGCCACAGCAGGGTCCACTTCCAGCTTCCCATAGCCCTGCCCTGCCTGGCCATGGGTCCTGCTGAGCTGGGCTCATTTGTGAGCCCACATCCTGGCCCGTCTTCAAGCCATTTTCATCTCCATTGAGTTGTTGGATGCCAGGGCTTGGGGCTGCTCCTGTACCCTCAGCTGCCCTGCTCCTGGCTGGGGCAGTGGGCTGGGGTCTGGCTGCAGGATTTGCCCTGTCTCCTGTGGTGGAATCCTTGGCACTCACTCAGGGCCACAGGGAGCCGCTGATCCCACTGCTGCTTTGGCAGGATTTTAGTGTATGGCCACATGAAAATTAAATCACCGTCATTTACATTTTGTTATTGTTTAAGCAAAAATAATTTTCATTACCAACTCTGGTGAGGCCACACCTAGAATCCTGTGTCCAGGTCTGGACTTTCCAGTACAAGAGAGACATGGACATACCAGAAAGAGTAAAATGAGAGGCCATGAAGATGATGAATTGGAGTGTCTCACTAATGAGGAAAGGCTGAGACAGCTCTGGCTGGTCAGCCCGGAAAAGAGAAGGCTCAGAGGGGATATCACCAATATCCACAAATACCTGACAGAAGGGTGCAAAGAAGACAGAGCCAGACCCTTCTCAGCTGTGACCAGTGACAGACCTGAGGCAATGGGTACAAACTGGAACAGAGAAGGTTTCCACCTGAACATCAGAAAACAGTTTTTTACTGAGAGTGTGACTGAATACTGTAGAGGCTGCCCTTATGTATAATATTATACAGAGGTTGTGGATTGTCACTTCCTGGAGGTATTGAAAAGTCATCTGGACATGGTCCTGGGCAAGCAGCTTTAAGTGGTCCCTTCTAATCTCAACAATGCTGTATTCTGTGACACAAAGGAATTATGCTACTGAAACTAATCTTAGTGTATGTCCTATTTGGCCATATTTCTCCAAACAGACTGTATACTGGAAAAAGATCAAAAAAGGGAACTTCCTCCATCGCCTCTATTGATAAGCAAGAGTTAAAGCTCCTTGTATTGACTGTAAAGACAATAGAACAAGACTACACAGTCTTAGGTTCTGTCTGGCAGATAATCAAACTTCCAGCATACCTTACTCACTTAAAAAAAAAACCCCAAACACAAAAAAAAAGAACAAAACCCACAAAACCAGAAAAACAACAACAACAAAACACCCCCAAAACAAACAACTAAACACCACTTAACAAAGACCCAAACAAACACCAAAAAATAGCAACCCTCCCTTCCCATAACCCCATGTAATACAATCCCAATCCATACACAGGCTGAGCCCACCGAGGAGGGCAGGAAATCTCTGCCATTGTGAACATCTCCAGTTCTTGTCAGTACCAAAAGTTATATCAACATCTAATTAAATTGCTGTCAGTATGTCTTTCTTCATGAACAGTGAAAAAGATGAAAAAACTAATTAGGTCATGTTTCCTAGCTGTACAAGAGGCAAGCTGAGAAATTTAAATGCTGAAAGCTCTCTAGTCGGTATCATGAGCACTGCACTGCTCAGACATTCCTGATGGCTTGGAGCAGCCGGAGCTCAAGGGAATTGGTCTCCTGTTAATAATTGTCTCCACTCATCTGCTCTTGAAATAGAAGCTACTGAAAACCTAAACTACGCACCCAGTGGTCAAACTTTATTCAAGGTCACAAAATCTATTCTGCTCACCAGAAAACACAAAGGCAGCAGCTCCTGACACATTTTGCACAAGAAGGCAGCTTCACGCTTAACAAATTAAAAGAAATTATAATATAGAAAATCCTAATGTAACTCTCAATTTCTTGTTTGAGCTAAGAGAAAACTATATCACTGCTATACACAAAACTGCCTTTACTAGAAATTGATTCTCACCTAAAGGACTAAGACTTGCTAAGAGGCTCTCAGAGGGATTCACCTAACCTCAATCAAGACAAAATTAATGAAGAAGCAGACATCTCCTGGTGTATCTTGGCATATTACCTCAACAGGAACTGCTCTGTCTCAACATTTTCACTGAAATTAATTTAATTAACTCATCCATTAATAATGAATGGTCTACAAGCCTGAAAATAACCATAGATAATTGGTTTTGACTAGAATTTTCCAGTAATCTGCCACAGAAATTGATATTTTCACTCCAGGGCAGCTTTATGATATTAAAACAATATCAGCTGGGGCATACGTAGTCTGCTGCAGTTCATAAACATCTTAGGTATTCAAAAACAAAGTAGAAAAATACTTGTTTGTTCTTCCAGGCATGAAAATAGAGACTGATATAATAATGTATCTATCAGGTCATAAAATTATAACTTTCAATTTACCTTGTCACAGGATAAGAGATTATGAAATTGTGTTAGATCTGCTACAACTTGTCAGAAACTAAGATGCTCTCATGATAACCAAATCAAAACCTCAAATCTCTTGCTTGACCTAAGCTTAATCTTAGCGACCCTGAAAGATTTTAATGGGAATAAAGATATTAAAGAGCATTCATGGATATGTTCATTCTAAAGAGCATATGTGAAAGGAAGGTCAATAATCAAATTCATGCCACTCTTGAACTGAAAGCTATAATATTTATGGCTAATTTTTTGTAACAGATATGTCAACAACCTCATTTCATGTCAAGACAACAAACAACTTTAATAACACTTTAAATGTGGAAATAAATATTTTAATTACTAATTTAGTGCTAATTCATCTCCCTCTAAGTTTCGCATTACTGGTGTCAAGATAATTTACTCTTCACTGTTACACTCTATTCTGAGTATTGCCATGCATTCAGCCTGGAAAAGAGAAGGCTTCAGGGTGGAAGGATTGAGAGAGACTATTTACAAAAGCATAACAGGACAAGGGAGGATGGTTTCAAACTGAAAGAGAATAGGTGTAGATTAGATGTTAGGAAGAAATTCGTTACTGCCAGGGTGGTGAGACACTGAAACAGGCTGCCCTCAGAAGTTGTGTATGCCCTCTCCCTGTAAGTGTTCAAGGCCGGGTTGGAGGTGGACTGAGCAATCTGGTCTAGTGGGAGATGCCCTTGGACACAGCAGGCAGTTTGGAACTAGGTGGTCTTTAAGGTTCCTTCCAATCCAAACAATTCTACATTTCTATGAGTGATGTAATTTTAACTCTTCCGGGAATTGTCATGGAAATTGGCTAATTGAGGCTGTCTTTGCATCTGACTGCATTAATTGTTGTGATAGATTGTTTCCAGCCTGTAACATGCTGGGAACTTTCTTTTGTCCTAAACCCTCCATTTTGGACTTCATGCTGATAACATATTGAAATGCAAAGTATGCAGATTTATGTTGCAGGCTTACTGTTGATTACCCCTTCTGCATTATTCACTGGGAAAATGCCAACTCATCTATCGCTTCAGTAACTTTTCTTGACTACATACCCAGTCACAGAGCTCCATGGATATTTGCATATTGCTGATACATTGACATTAGTTAAGTGAAATGGCTAAGTGATGTTTCTTTTGTTAAATTGTATCTTTGTTTTCTGCCATGTTACCTCAGGATTAAAGGAGAAGTCTGGAGTACTTAGACATTGTTGGTGGGATGGTGGGGAAAATGGTGGTGAATTACTGGAGAGAGGAAGGAAGGCCAGAGACTTTTGTATTCCGGGAGTTGAGACTGATGAATGTCTCATCCCAAGAAAAGGCATTGCTTTACACTGAATCTGACAGTATATCCTAAGTCCTGGAAGGAAACAGGCAGGTGATCTAGAAACACTTGAAATTACTGTTTTCTTTTAGTGTGGAGCAAGATGAGGAATGCTTGAATAAAACTGGTCAGATGCACAGTTTAAACTCAACTAGGTTTTCAGAAAAAAATAAAAGGAATACAAATGTATTTTAAAATCTAACCAATACTGGCTTGAGATCTGAAATAGATATTTACAATGTTCTAGGACCAGACATAAAACACCAACTTCTTCACTACTGCTCCTGAGCATTTTCTGTGAAGCATAAAGCTTGTTCAGTGCCTTGCATGTTAGTTTACTTTTTGAGAGAAGAGGAAGAGACCGCACAGAAATACACCAACATGAACTCCTATCCAGCCCAGAAGAGGTCTACTTGAAATAAATAGGTGAATAAAGACATCAGAAGGGATTAATACCATCACTGTTATGGTTCAGGTGTTTGTTAAATTCTTTTGGTACAAAATTTTATAAAAAGCTACAAACAAAGTCACTATGAATCTCAGTCAGATAATCTCCTTTTGAATTCCCTTACTTGCTTTTTTCTTGTAAATTATAGCAATGGAGAATTTTCATTAATTAAAAATATCTACTGTTTTTACTTTCATCCCCTCTCTGTCCATCATTTTATTTTTTCTCATGTATGTCCAATGTACGACTCTGTGGCAGCTCAGTGGCTTTGTCTTGATTTTATTAAAGCCAGTTTGACCAAGGAAGCTGTATTTTAAGAACTTGAAACTTTTGCTTATTACTTGCATTAAAAACATCTTTCAAAAGGGAGTGGAAGGAGAATATGACTTGTTCATAATTCATAATGCTGTCAAGTAGTAGAATTATTGGTATCTTAAAATTTTATTACATTTGCAAAAGGACATTATAAAAATACTTAGAAAATCTGACTATATTGCATTTTACAAACTCGACTTATATGTGGACTTAAGTAATAATTAGCATTTTACTAGCATTGAGATACTGGAATTATATATCAGATAAACTAATTTCAAAAGTTCAGCAGCAGTCAAAATTCTAATTTAAACTTTAGGAAAGTATTAAAGCTGTGCAAACCAGTGGAGCAGTATGCTAAAGCATCAGTCTGTTAACTAAATTAAACCACTTACCCATTGCATTGAAAAGACATAACATGAGCAAGTGCAATTGCCCCAAGAGAGTATTTGCATACTAAAGTGTCCAAACTTTTCCCTGTTCTGAGTTTTTAATTCAACAGTAATCCAGGCAAGACTGCAGGTAGACCCTCTCAAAGAAAAATACTAATTTTGTAATTAACACTTCTTCCCCCACCTCTCACCCCCAGCTTCTTTTTCCTATCTTTTTTACTTTTCATAATATTGGATAAATTTTTATTTCCATCTTTTTAGGGGTATACATATTGTTGCAGTTCTTGGGGAGATTTCCTTACCTTATTTCAAAGACCCTTGCTGGTTTTATATCAAAAGAAAAGTACATCTTTGGAGTTTTTTGATGATTTTTTTTTAAGATTCTGTAAGACAAATTTTGCTAGGAATTCAAATGCCTAAAAACACAAATAAATATCAGGTAGATTTAATAAAACCCTCCTACTTCCCACTCATTTTGGTAGAAATTAAGTAACAAGGTCATGTTCATAGGATTTGATCCTGTTATCAGAGGGCTGCAGCATCTCTCCTATGAAGACAGAGCTGGGGTTGTTCAGGATGGAGAAGGTTCTGGGAAACAGCCTTCCAGTACCTGAAGGGGGCCTACAAGAGAGATGGAGAGGTCTTTTTACAAGGACATGTAGGGATAGCATAAAGGATAATGGCATTAAACTGAAAGGGGGCAGGTTTAGATTAGCTGATAGGAAAAAAAATCTTTACTGTGAGAATGGTGAGACACTGGAACAGGTTGCCCTGAAAAATTGTGGATGCCCCATCCCTGGAAATGTTCAAGGCCAGGTTGAAGGGGGCTTTGAGCAACCTGATCTAGTGGAAGTTGTTCCCCCCCATGGCAGCAGGGCGAAACTAGATGGTTTTTAATATTTCTTCCAACCCAAACTACTCTATGATTCGATGATTTCTTTCCAAGTCTGTCCATTGTTTCAAAATCTCTAAAGGGAGCAGGATTCATCAGCATTTTTAATATAAACTAAGGACCTTAATGATTTAGAGAACAGCAACTTGGATGAAGTTTAACATCTGCTGACAAAACAGTGACCTGAATATTCACCCAGAAGCTGAGGAAAACTTAAGCTAAACCTGCTAGCATTTGGTGAGCTAGTTTTCTCTATTCATAAATACTAATCAACTAGCTTACCTAACAGCATTTTGCTAATGGAGAAAATAGGATAGACAACTAAGCTGAAAAACAATACCATCCAATTCCTAATTCTTAAAATATAACTTTAATTATTGCACAATTCTGTTTTTTATATGCAAGGCAATTTGTTAGCCAGGCAGGTGCTTCACTTTAGCTACACCTCACTGAACATGAATTTTTAATGTTCTCTAGCAGAGAGGCTAGATTTCAAGCTGTTGCTCAGCCTGTGGTGCAAGTTGTGCCTGCTCCACTTAAGAGTGAATCATCGGCATGCTCTGCTCCTCACCCAAACTGCAGCCTTACCTCTCCCTAGGGCTGGGCTCCAGCTATCTGAGCAAAGTGATTCAAAGATAAGAAAGATGGAAGTGTAGCTTTGGCAACAGTACCGGTTAATTACATTTTCTATGGGAACAAAACATGGTAATTTGAAGCTGATGTGGTTTTCTATCTATTAGAGAACCTTTAACAGATTTCTGTCTTAGTTTTGGCTAGGATAGAGTTAATTTTTTCCTGGTAGCTGGTACAGTGCTGTGTTTTGGATTCAGTATGAATAATCTTGATGAAACATTGATGTTTTGACTGTGTGTAAGCAGTGCCTACAGTAAATCAAGGATGTTTCAGTTTCCCATACTCTGAGAGGAGCAGGTGCACAAAAAATGCAGGTGCTCCCCTGTGAAGGAGGCCTCACTGGAGTCATAGGAATCCCCAGTTCAGGACTGGAGTTCCAAGACTCTGTGTTTCAGGACTGGTATCTCTCTCATCTATGAAATGCAGTGTAGCTATGAGATTTAGAATTGTGGGAATTGTAAATCCCAAAATAAAATAGGGAAAAACTAGACAAGTTTCTGATCAAAATCCATGGTTTAGATATGCCAAATCCATTTCTGGTATTTTTTAAAGTCTATGAAAACAGAAGACCATTAAGCAGCTTGGTAAATTTGTGAAAAGATATATATACTGTGATCTCTTACCTCCTTTCATTCTTAATACCTTTTTGTCAAAGGCTCAAATCTATGCTGTTAAACTTGGGGCACTCACAAAATCACTTTTGAGGTTGGGAGGTACTACTTAAGATCCAGACACTGAAGTCCAACCTCTATAAGCAAGGTAAAGTTAGCTAGAAAATGTTGTTTAGAACCACGTCCAGTCAGGTTTGAACACCCCTGAGGACAGAAACTTCACAGCCTCTCTAGGCATACTAGCTTTTTTTTAAACACACTTACCATAACTGAAAAAAAAAAAAGTGTTATTTCTGTTTAAATGGAATTTGTTTTATTTATTCCATTGTCGCTTCTCCTGTCGCTGGGCACCACTGAGAAAAATTTGGCTCCTGTTTTAGCCATTGGTAACATTGCCCTGAGACTTCTTCACTTTGAATAGTGCCAGCTCTCTCATCATTCCATCACTTGTCAGAGGTTCCAGACCCTTAATCAGCTTTGTAGCTCTTTGCTGGACTCACTTTAGAAGTCCATATGTTTCTTGCACTTAAGAGTCCAGTCTTGGACCCAGGATTCCAGATATAACTTACCAGGTTAAGAAGATGAGGAAGATAATGCAACTCCGATGGCAGCAATGCTCTTTCTAATGCAGCCCAGGATGCTCTTCGCTTTCTTTGCTGTGAAAGTCTGAAACACTTGACCTGGGGCCCCTTCAGCTTTATTATTTGATTAGCAATTGATTATTTCGTCTTCACGTCACACTTTGCTTGCCAACCTAGTTAGCCCTGTCTCACTTGACCGCGGGTCATTCTCTCTCTCCTCAACTGTTCCTTATTTAAAGTTCTTCTCACCAGTTTGGCCTGCCAGTTAGCACAAATGCTTCTTCCCCACCAAGAGAGGAGGACACTGTCTTTCTAGCAGTCCTTGATCCTCAAATAGATTTCCATGTAATAAAAAACCAAACTGATAACAGCAGCTGTGTAAAGAATTGCTGACCCTCAGCATCCACCATTTTCCCTCAAACCTCTCCTGATCATTGCCATGATCAAGAAGAAAATCAAAATCAAGAAGGGCCCCCATGCCCTTTACTCTCATCTGCCGTGCTCTGTAATCATGTTTGATGTATTCTAGTTCCATGGCAGTTTCATTGGTACCAACATGGAAGAGCAGCAAGGCATGGTAGTCTTAGGGTCAGAGAAGCCTTAGCAGTCATTCCATGACATCCCAGATTCCACGCCCTGGGAAGCAGCAAGCAACATGTCAGTCAGTCATGACTGACAAGTCAGTCATGTCAACTGATGAGGGCCTCCACCCCCTGCAGCAGTTTCCCACTTTTGTCACTTGCCTTCCTCCTGCAGAGTCTGACTTTCAACTTCAGCTCTATTACTTGGTGATGAATGGATGCTGAGAAAGGATGGCAGAGAAATTTTCCAGTTTTTACAGCCTTCTGTGCAAGTCTCCATTCTCACGCAAACTAGCTGAGAAACGGTTTGCTATTTTGTAAACTACTTTGCAGGTGCAGGTTGTTGTTGAAATACTGTGGATATTGTTTTGGTTCACTGAGAATGATATTTTGAAATGGGTGTCGTAACATTCAGCCAGTCACTCTGAGAGGTGGTTGACTGATGGGCCAATCATGTCCTTTCTCTATTGTGACCTAAGATAGATAAACAAGTCTATAATTAATTAAAGAATCCCATTTTATCGTGGACTTCTGTGTCGTTCTTCACACTGTCCCTGCAGACAACAGCAACATGTGATGCATATCCTACACAAGACACATCTCCTGCATAAAAGACCATGTCCTACTGCCCCAGGCACCACTGCAGCCCTAGGCCTCCAGAGTTCATTCAGGAATCCAGTTTGAGTCAAGCTCTCCAATGCCACAAGGAATGATGTTCCACTTGGTGCTGGGCATTGTGCCATGGCACACCACCCCATTGTGGAGCCCAGCAATGCCGATTCCAGTGGAGATCCTGACCTCTGCACACCCTTTTAAACAAAATGCTGCATAGACTATTACATTGTGGCTGTCCTCTGCTAGCTGAACTGTAGGTAATTTGAAATAAGATGCCTAAGTAAGAAGTCTCGTTATCTCAGTCTACTTATACAAGTCATTCCAGGAATACAGAACTCTAACTGGAAATTCATCCAACATAAGCTTCTGGGGGTCTTTCCATTTCCAAAATGGAGGTGGTGCCCCAAACTATAGGAAAATTCTAGATGAATTAGACTGCTAACTTCAGACTAACAGTTTACTAAAATAAATGAGCACAAATCCTATGTGTCTTGGAAGCATTCTTTTCATTCTTTGAAATGGAGTTCTGCTCCATCTTACTGATGTGACAGGATGTCGTATTAGCAGCGTTGACTCGTACATCTGCAACTGGAATTCTTTGCACACACATAATTTATTATGCCCATGAATACATGTATATAGCTATACTCCAGTGCACTCATTTCTCTGGGATAGATAGAATACTTTATATAGAGAATTTACATCTATATATTATAAATAAAAAAGTAAATTAAATCTATTTCCCTGATCTGATGTAAGCTTCTGTAAACTTCCATAAATTTTGTCTGTGATTTTAAATTAGTCCCATAATTTTCTATTTCTTTGAAATGTTAGGGCAGGTCTACAATTGATCACTGTATGATAGGGCTGTTACTGTTTTCTGAAGCTCCCATGGTCTTTTTTTAAATTAAATATCCAGCCTGACAGTTTTTAAGTAATCTCTTTTAAACTCATTTGCACGCTGATGATCTGGTATGCACTGTCACAGTTCAGAGCAGTGATAAACTGATTACTTGTAAACAGGATGAAAACATTTTTAAAAAAATGTATCTGTATTATATTTTTCCTTTTATGTAGAACAGACAAATTAATGTTAAACATAAAAATGCTAATACAAAACTAAAAGTTGTTTCATTCTAGAGATTTTAGAAGTGAACAAAGAAGTTGCTAAGCAGTTTCACCTCAGAATGAATGAAATACTTGTGAATTCTCCCTTCTCACCACAACCACCAAACCCTCCAAAATCTGTCAGTCTGAGGATGGTTTACGTAACAAGATTAATCTGCATAAAATTTATTTAATTTAATTTGCTTTAATGTGAATGGGTTACTTATTTCTATCCTTGTTTTCAGGTTCAGGTACACATTGCCTTTGGCAATATGGATTCTGGAAGTCCAGAAGCTAAAGAAAACTCAGATCTAAAACAAAATGGCCTAAAGGTAGGGCAGAGAGTGAATAAACTGGAAATACAATTTTGTTCTGTGCTAATATGTGCAATACAATTCTGTCTATTTTAAGGAGTACTGGAATATTTCACCCCACTGATGGGAAATGGGTAGAGATAACTGAATAGATAACCAAGCAGGGTTATATTACAAGTCAAGAAATTTCATCATATAGCACTTTTTATGAAATTAATTACAAACCCTAATGTGATGTATTGATTTCAAGACTTAATTAGAGTTATTTTTATCTTTAGTTATTATCCTTTGACATAAATCCAGTATACAACATGTTTCTGTAAAATTCAATAAAGGTTTATAAATAAATTCTGCTATTAAGATATTATTTCTCCTTTTTCTTTTGCATTTTTTGAGTATTCATAGACTTAAAATTTGATTACTCAGAGAGACTGAAATATTCGGTAAAATGAAGCTTGATCTTCCAAACTTGTACTAATTCAAAGTATTATGCGCATTTTGCACAGTTTTGGAGCACAAACATGTATACTGATTCTGTATCCTGTCACCTAATATTTATCTCCTGGGCTTCTAACTTCAGGATTATTCTAAGTGCAGTGAGCTCAGGAGTCAGGAAAATTTGCATCAATTCTTTATTTTGTGTAGAAACAACAGTCACTAGAGGAAAAAAAATACTCTAAACAGTAATTTAAGTAATATGGATGAAAATATTTATGACAGTTCTGAATTTTCTGATATCATTCAGAATCTTTCAAGAACAGAGAAGAAAAAGTATGATTTGAGAGACCACAGAATTGAGGCATCAAAGCAGAACTACAGCCCTTGAAGACTGACCTCTAAACCATGAGTATGTCTCCTTGAACCTGTAAATCCTGCTTCACTGGTACCTTACAAGTAAATACACTTCTCCAGATGAAGGATCACAGAAGCCTTGCAAGGTCTTCATATTCTGATGCCATGGAAACCTTTTACATAGCCTTTCAACTGAGATATGAAGAGACTCAGCAGTTGCAGTGCTCTGGGTTCCTCAGGCTTCTTTGCTGTCTTCTGGAAGTTCACAGAAGTTCATATTTTCATGACATCCTACAGATCCCAAAAGGTCAATGAAACCCTTTTTTCAGTGAATTGCATGTTGAAGAGTGAATCGTCATTTGAACACTATGTTAAAAACATCTTTTAATTGCTTTCTAACTTAAAGATGCAAGTTTTTAAATCCAAAGCTCATTAACAATCTTTGTTTATGGCATGAAAAGTCCTAGGGCACAAAACAGTTTTAAAAACATAAAAGATGCCAATAAAACTTGAAACAACATTGTTGCCCCACTGGATATTTCATTCTCAAGCTTTTGAATTTAGGGTAGTTTTGAATCTGAGATCCTTATGAATGCATGAAACTTTTCTTAAAAGTCTCTCTTTCAAGATTACTCAGAAAAATCTGAAACTATAAGGTCTAAAGATTAAAAATAGTTTCAAAAATCCATTTAAAAATGGTTTTAAAAATCCATTTATGGATTTTGATATAAAAATAATTTTTAATTCTTTAATCTTTTAACACCATCCATTCTTAACTCACAATACTAGACTTTTAACCCTCAAAATAATAAAAGCTTGCATTTTTTTCACTTTAAAATTATATTTTTATTTACTCTTCATATTGAACTTTCTTTCATTTCATTCTAATCTTAAAAGTTATAACTGATATATATTTGGTTGATTTTTTAAAAATATCTCTACAAAGTGGGTACCATGGCAGTGTATTTTAATATACAATGTAATAAGTAAACAGTTATTAAAAACTGAACTTTTATCAAAAACTGCTAACTATTTAATAACAAAATGCAAAGACACAATGTTGGCCGCAGTACATCTCATGCAATGGAACGTGTATAAAATTTGCCTTACCTTGTTTTCTAATTTAAACTACAAACTGAAGATTAAAGCAACTCAAATATTTCTAGGATGTTGTTTTTGCAGCACAGTCCCTGAAATCTTTATCTCCTGGCTCCACAGCAGCCCACAGAACAGGATTGCTTGGGGATGTGGTAAACAATCATCTCTTTTCCCATTTCTTAAAAAGAAAAAAATCCAGAAGCTTTTCTATTACAGGGCTAGGGGAACAAAATAGGCCTTCTGAAGTTTATGAAGAACAAAGAAATTCCTGCCTGTGATTCAGAACATGGATCTGAGCCTTCCAGAGATGTGGCAAGGTTCTCACCATCTATGATGGTGCTATGACTAAGATCTGTATAAGCAGCTAGACACCTACACGGAAGATTCTGGTAATAATTGCTGTTAAAACCATAGCAGAAGAGCAGACCAGACATTGGATAGATCTGATTTTTTAAGCTATGATTTTCACCAAACATGAAACCTCTTGATAATGTCAGCTTCTCAGTGGAAATTATTTCCTTTCAGATTTTCTGTGAACACCAAAAATAGTGACGGACATGAAAGTGAAGAGATGGTCAGCCCTGAAGAAAAAACCTGGGCACTGGAGAGCACATGGATGGCCATGAATCTAAGTTAGCTTCTTTGGAATTACCACCTGGACTTAATTAAAGGTCATTGTGCCAAAAATGTTTCTGAGGATTTCTGAGTTCTCTGACACTGATGTATTTTTCTGAAAAGATGTTGTGCAGCAAATTTCACCCTGAAGTTTAAACCCTAGAGAAAAGTCAGGGTTTTAAAAAACAATATGAAGGGGTTATCTTTATGTTCCTTCCTCTGTCTGCAGCAGCACAGATTATAAAATAGAGCAGACTTCAGTTAAAAGGGGATCAAGTTCCAGTTAGATATACCTAAGCAGCGTATCACAATCAGATAGACATGATATTTTTACTGTACTATCTTTCTATAGTACAAAATTTGACACTGTAACAAAAAGAAGACTAAGCTGTACTTCATAGGCAAGTGGCTCATTCAGTCCACACTTCTCTGGAAAAATTCTTGCTTTTCAGTACAGAAGGTAATTTAAATACCTGACTCAACTTCTAATGCACTGAGGAGGAGCAGTACCTGGAGAGGATGCATATTCTCCAAAGAAGCATTTAATAAATCGATTTAACTAAGATTACCAATGAAAAATGTCTTACAAGCCAGTAAAATATAATCAAAAATATACTTTAATTAAAGAATCAAAGCACTGGTACTGTCAAATTATGAAAGAAATTAGAAAATGTAAAAGATTTAGCCAAGTATCCCATATATCTGCTTTTTAGGAGGAAAAATTAAGGCAGTTAAAATTCATCTCTACCACACAGAAACAAGTAATGTGAATCCATGATAAAATTACCATGTATCAGGTCAAAGGGAAAAAAATTAGTCATAGTTGTCATCACACTGACTGGCAGGGTTTCTGACTCTCAGTAGTTTGGCTGCTTCTATCATATTCTGCCAGTATTGTTGAGGGTTGTTGGGTGGGTTTTTTGATTCTCTACTTGCTTATTTGAAGGCTAAGATAACATAAAAGTGGTCTTATTCTCTCCTTACACAATTAAAACTCCACTAATTTCAGAGAAGATTGTTCCAAATTTACACCAGAGACAGACAAAGAAAGAACAAACTAAAAAGAAAGAGGCTTGATTGAGTGCTGTGAAAATGATCAGACAACAGTCTGACATAGAATAAGATTATTAAAGCTCAATCTCATGTCACTGGATCATCAGAAACATGCCACTGGTTTCACTGAGGCTTATTTGCTGGTATGGCACCAGATACAAGTTTGGTGCAGTCATTAGTGAAAGAAAAGCATCACTTATTGATATGCTAACTGCATATAGAGGTAGATTTCAAGATATGTATGTCCAAAGGAAAAGGAATTACATGGACTTTTTTTTTTTTAATAAACCTGACAAACACACTTTTCATTAACACTTCAGTGGGAAGCAATATTTAAAGCTCTGGGTCTAACATTCCTCAAGAGAATAATTTCCTTTAAAACACTTATGCACCTACGCAGCAGGAGTTTCCTCACCAGTGTCAAACTGAGGATAAGTACAGTTGAAAGTGACAGATTTGTTTCTAAACACAGCTTTATTTCTTTGGCTAAATATTCCTTTCAGAACTGAACATTTATGCACTCCTTATGCCCAGGTTTCAAGAGGATCATTTTTTCAAGTAGCCAAATCATCGCAAATTCTCTGAAAAACTGGGAGCATAGGAGAAAACAGATAACAATGAAAAAAAAAAAAAAATTAGCTGCCCACAGCTTGAAGTTATTTGCAGTAGTACCTGTACTCTCTCCTCAACTTTCTGAAAATGCTTGGTAGTGAGGTTACTCTAGAGTTTTGAATGACATCCATTTCCAGAATGCAATAGCATGTTTCCATTTACCAGGTTTGATTGCTTCCAGCTTTAATGTAATGAGAGAGTTAGATCTGCAGCTGCTGCACAGACTGTAATCTCACTGAAGACAAAAAGCATTTTGTGAAAAAAGCTGCTAATCTAAGAAAGGATGATGAGTTACTTAGAGAGAGGAAGCAAATGAAGGTAAAATGGTAAAAAGAATCAACACAGACCCATGGTAGAGGAAAATATGGGATATCTGTTCTGCTGTATGAAACTGTGATCTGTCAGAGAAGAGCAGGGTGGTTTAGGAAACATTCATGAAGATGAGGTCAATTTGGAGAGGATGGTGGTATCACTGGAGTTCTGATTTTGCCTGTGGTCCAGACTGTCAAAGGAGAAAGGGCAGGTTTATCTCTGGGGTAGCAGACACTACTGGGACACAGGAGACTGATCTAAACAATCCAAGACGTTTAATCCATCCTCTTTCTTCTAAACAGTTCTCAAATAACCTGAGCAAATGCAACTGCCCGTATGCAACCTTAAGTTTGACAAGAATCCTATGACACAGGCCAGATTGTGGAAAATGACATGGATATTCTCCAGGATGGTTATGGTTAAATGCAATCTAATGATGAAATCCTACTACCAAATGTAATTATTTTTGCAAGGACTACTCTCTAGGGATGCAACTACTACTATTTTTCAGACCACTCTTCTGACTGGTGTGTTATTTCCAAAAGCAGAGGTACTCAATAACTATAACTATATATAAATATTTTTACAATAGAAAATCAAAAAGCTGCTACCTAAAACATTACAATTTGTATGATTTTTGTATGCAGTGAAAAAAAAACAAAGATCTAATCTTTTTAAGATGTTCTGCAGCACTAGAGAGCTGATTTTATAGCCTATTCCAGTATGTGAATACTCAGCTGAGATGACAGCTAAAGGGTAAACAGTTTCAGTTGAAATCTTGTGCAATAAAACATGACTTATTTTTTTATTTCTGCTAATTGGAGCAATGTGTACCTTATAGATGAAATGACAGCCTTCCATCAACATTTCATTTCATATCCTGACTTAAGTGCTTTTTAACTTTCTAACTTCTCAGTTTTGGTCTCCCTTAGTATATTTTCCCACTGAATTTGGTAAATGCATCATCTGGTGTTTGCTTTGTATACAAAATTATGTGTAGAAAATTGAATTTAATCTAACCTGTACCATTATGAAAGAAACCCCAAGCTCACCTTTAAAACAAACTAAGCGTAAGGAGGCAAACATTTTGGGTATGGAAATCCCCTAATTTAGGAAAGTTCTGATTGCTTCAACTATAGCCTGTTGATTAGTAGATAATAGCTTCTATCCTACCGGTCTAAAAGTGTTACAAAATTTAGGCCAGACCTGATGCACCTGAACAGCCAGAAAAAAAAACCAAAAACAAAACAAAACAAAAAAAACCACCCAACCTAAAAATATCTGTAAATTCTGAGGAGCAAAAAAATGCTAGATGCAACCTGAATTTTCAGGAATTGTCTTTTAATAAAGCTAACTGGTGAAGCACATAGGATCTAAAAACCTCTTCAGTCTTTCTAACTGCATGGGAATCTGCTGCAGCTGCAAAATCCCTGTGTTCCTGGTCTCATTAGCCAATTATAAATGACAATATTTTGTGCCTTCTCTTGTTTTTCTTTGAATTCTCAGCTCAGCATTGTACAAAGTTGATTCAAGGTGCTGTATAATCCTGTTATAAATTCATGCTTTTCATTTAAAGCCTTCAGTTTAATTCTTTCCTGGATGGATCTGTCAAATCATTCGATCTGAGTGGCCACACAAGGGCTTTATTTCTGGCTTTTTAATGTGCCAGTCACGGAGAGACATAATATCCAACTGCAGTATCTCAAGTGAGCTTCTACAGTACAAATGTTCACACAACTGCAAGAGAAAAGCTTCATTTCATCTGGTGAGGCTTTGGTTGACACTAAGATTAAAGGCTTAACAAAAGCAATGGTCTGCTCCATTACCATTCGAGAGTTTCTTGCTTCACCATGCTATGAAAGAGAAATTAAGGACTGTCTGACCGTTAACTTTTCCTCATCTCTAGAGGGTCACATGTGATTAAAAGGAAGGCAGGATGAGGAGGTTTGGGATCAGTCATACAAAATATCCAAATCTGTAGTCATAGGAACCTTGCCTTCTGGCCACTAAATCATCTTCCTTTCAGACTGTGGCTTAAAATCATCTGTTTAATCTGAACCTGACAGCAAACAGACAAAATGCTAGGTAAATGTAGCAGTAAATGACTGCATTTGGGTATGCTACAAACTATTCTGGTTTTTTTTGTGAGAGTAAACTCCTGCATCATAATTTATTTTATTTCTTGGTCTAGAATTTAGCACTCTTATACCTAATTTTATTTGTTTTCCACCTTTTGGCAGAGCTTTCATTTTAATTTTTTTTACAATTGAATAACCCATTTCATATGGAAAAATAAAATCTTTGTCAATTTTTTTCTTCCACTTTAGGGAAAAATAAAAAGCAATGTGTTTTTA
The DNA here is from genome assembly GCF_000691975.1 of Corvus brachyrhynchos. Classification (NCBI taxonomy): domain Eukaryota; kingdom Metazoa; phylum Chordata; class Aves; order Passeriformes; family Corvidae; genus Corvus; species Corvus brachyrhynchos. The sequence goes on along the minus strand of NW_008238983.1, from coordinate 1,992,780 downwards.
AGCTGTTGATAAAGCTAAAAATATCACAGTGAAGTGCAATAATTTAAAGGACTGGATACAATGCTTTTGGAATAAGTTGAAAACAGCATCTCCATAGGAGTAAAAAATATTTCTGGTTTTATATACCTGTGATTATGATGGTTATTATTAAACTGTCACATCACATCAATGAGTAAACAAGTAGCTATGCCTAGATCATATTAACTATTGTGACAGCTGTAAATACCACAGTAATGACTCTCCTGCGGGCAATAGAACAGATAAGAAAATGATTGAAGCTCCATGGGCTTACTACACATTTACAGGTGATCCTGCAACAAGCTAGACAATCTCTTAAGTAGGAACAGCCTGTTTGCCTCAGAGGTAATGCAGATTCTAAAGTGCAAACTGAACTGTCTGCTACTGAGCTTTCATCAGCAATATAACCTTTGATTTTAACCTTTTTTTTTATAAAAATGCGAATGAAGTAATCAGAATTAAAGTGGTTTTTCAATTGCACTCTGTAGAGGAAGAAAAAAATCCATCTATGTCTCTACTCTGTTTTCAACACATAGTTTGAGGGATTTTTTTACAGGGTGGGAAGTGGTTGCTTTGTTTAAGAAAAGACTGCATGCCTCAAAAAATATCAGGAATACCAAATGCAGTTTTCCTCCCCTGCATACACCAGTTGAAAAAGTACAAAGACGTGACCCTATGCAATCAGTATTCATTCATGAGCCTTTCCAGTTCTGTGTCTTTCTGCTTGCTTGCTCAGCAAACGCCATGCAAGGAGGAAATAACAGTGTGTGCCCTATATTTAAATTACTAGGGACAAAGATTTCTGAGAAAACAATTAGAAGTCGTGTCCTGGAGAGCCCTGAGTAGATGAGGAGAACACAACTTTTTATGCTTGCCAACCAGTACTGCAAAACATAAAAAGTCAATAATATTCAAGCCTCAGAGTCTTAATTAGCTAATTGCAGTTCCCACTTGCTTCAAGCAAAGATCCATAAAAAAGACAAAACACAAAATAAGAAATAAAATGATGTTATGGAGCAGGGGAATTGATTTGGTTTTTGAGGTGGTATTTCTAGGTTTTTTGACTGCAGTGTTGATGTGTTTTGCAAATCTCCTTCTGAACTCAATGGGATTTAAATAATGTAACGGAAACATTAAGATTTCAGTATCACTGCTTTTAAAGCTTAATATCAAACAAAATAAACACCTGAACACATTATTTTTTTATTAAAAAAAATCAGGAAGAGATTTGCTATGCACTATGGTTTGACATATGGTTTCTGTTGAAAGATATTAGTATCCCCAGCAGTTCATAGAGACATTTTGACTGAGAGGAAATGAGATTGTTTTGATTTTTCTACATTCAGTGCCACTATATGGTACATCATGA
>NW_008238983.1:1975389-1991211 GCF_000691975.1 Corvus brachyrhynchos | reverse complement strand
AAAGAGTGTTTATTGATGCATTCTGATTCTTGATATCATTCTCATAAGAAGTTTAAGACTTTTAGACAATTCTGTGTTGTCAATTATAAAAAGGAATTTTAAGTAACTACTCCTGAACAATGAAGAATCAGAAGTTGTAAGAACAAACAAAGAAATGTCTGCAAGGTACTATTTTGTGGAAATGCTGTGATTTCCACAGTAAGAAAAGTTTTGTGGAAGATAGGGATAAAAATAACTTTTTTTTTTTAAATATCTTAATTTTCTTTTTTGGCTTACCTCTATTTTTATTAAATGTAATAATTCCATTAACACGAAACATGCAGTTATTAAAGTACTGACTTGATCTTTGAGCTACCTAGACATATTTTCAGCAACATAGTACAAAAGGCAACCTGAAACATTTAAACTATCCTGAACTGGACTATCTTTGAATTCCAATACAAAAAAATGTTCAGTACAAAACTTAGAATTGCCATTCACAAGCGAAATCAGCACTTGGAATAATGAAAATTGGTGTCTTACACTATTTAGATTATCAAGTAAAGCACAGCTGCATGCAGCTACATATACTTTGTCTCTCCATACACACACATTTTGCAATAATTTCACAAAGCACTTGAGCTGGAGAAGCTATATATGCTTCAGTAACAAAAAGCCTGTTTTCACAAGTCTTGCAGTAAGTAGCTCAAGTACTTGCTCCAGTGTTAACTGAACACTACCACTTGATTTTCCATGCATAAATATGGACCTGAATATGCAATTTATTCTCTAGTTTAAATGCTGACATCTCTCAGATAATATTCTACCAGTTCATACAGTCAACATTTTCTATATAGAGACATCTATACCCCCTCCTCTTCTCAAACCCTGGCTACAATAGGTGTGCCAAGCTTGCATCTGCAGTGCTCAACCCAACATGCTCATCCTCTTTCCTCCAGATTTCCTCTCATGCAGCACCAGTTCCTACCACTTGATATGTTTGCCTCTGCTGTTATAGCTAGTTTCGCTCGAATAATTGAACTTCATGGTCTATGTAATTTTTTTTTTTTTCCCCTCAGCTAAGAAGTAAGTAAAAGCATTAAGTCATGGGATTCATGATGTACATGGAAGAGGAGCCAAAACACTGAGGCCATGGAAAGCCTCTGAACATTTGTCCATAACCAATGCAAAAGCCAGAAACCATCATTACAATTTTTTGTCACTGCTGTCATTTAGTAATTAATCCTATAGGTCTCATTTTGTTATTTGATAGATTTGAACAGACCACTGCAATGACAACTGAAAACTGGAAACTCCAGGTTTTACCCCTGCATCTTTTCACTTCCATCACAATGTCCCAGCAGAATACATATAAATCAATAGAGGAATGAAAGTTACTAATGAAGGATCTGAGCAAATGTGATGCTCACTCCTAGGACTCCAAAGACAAGGCCAACTGCAGACTTTCGTGGTCATGGCAATGTCAGGGCTGCTCAGAAATCCAGTGATGGGGAGGACCATCAAGCAGCTAGTTTTCATTTAGATAAGCTGATATTAAATAAAAACTGTCTTCTCAGGGACTTGTTCAACCATAACCTACACTGGCCTTGTAAGGTATGTGGTGTTTGGAAGCCAGATCCAATTAATCATCTATGTTTGACAAAAGCCAGGAGATCTCTTTCCATTAACTAGGCAGAAGTTAGGCCAGATGACCTCAGCAGAGGATGCCTCTGTTTATAGAAAAATTTCCCAGCCAATCTACCATTCTTATTGATGGTTTCTCTCAAGGCATTTAAATCCTGGGTGAGTCCACCCATTCATTTGGGCAGGTCTTACTCCCTGGACAGAAGGACTCCTAGCATGCTGCTGGCTGCTGCTGCTGCTGCACAGTGGGGAGAGACACCTCTCCCAGCACCCAATCCCTACCAGAAATTTGCCTGGTTCTCTGCTCTAGGTGCTGGGAAGGGGGACTGAAGGTGGTACATGGGACGTGGGTATTTCCCTGCCTCTTCATGGAGAGTAATTAGAAAGTTAATACCGGGGCAATGGGGATCCAGTGCTGGTGTGAGGGCTGGGGGCCTCAGGGTGAGGAGGGCAGCTGGGAGCCAGGGGTCTGTGCAGGGCTGGGTGCTCCCCAGACACTACTGCTGTGCTAGGCATCTGTGGCCATCAAACCCTCCCAGAGGCCCTGCATGACACCAGCCCTGGAGCTGCCTGGACACCCTCCCTTTGGGCACCACAGACAAGGGGCTGGTCTCCAGTGGTAAGGATCAGCTGTGAGGAGCCTGCAGGAACGTGGGCCTTGATGTGGGCACAGGCACCCAGAAAGAGTGGAGGGCTCATACACTCTCCTGGGGCATTTGTGTGACTCCTCCTCAGGTGTTGCCTTGGTCCGTCCCTGTTCCAACAGGGTTGTTGCTTCACTTCGGCTCCATGAGCAGCTTCTTGGCACACACTGCGGCATCTCTTGGTGTTGAGTGCTTGCAATGCAAATGAGGGCCCAACATTCCATCTCCTGAAATCTCATCTATGTCTCCTTCTGTCTTTGCTGTTTTCAAACTCATGAAATCTCTCACCTTGGCGATGAAAATGCACAGAAATATTAACCTGGATCCTACCCAACTGTGCCAGACCAGTCATAATTGCGATTTTTCCTTGGCACATGGAAAGTCTGTATGTAAAGGAGTTAAATGTTTGTAAAGGAGTGAAATTCAAAATGTCTGTGAAGGAGTTAAATTCAAAATCTTACATGACCAGTGGAAAGATTTTGTCCCAGCACGGCCATCTCTACATCTCTTGGGCATCTCTGCCCAAGATGCTTACAGGAAGCAAATGGATTTCTGACTGTGAAGAAAGTGATCAGCCCCAGGACTGGTCATTGGTAAACTGTGCTTGGGATTGCTTCATGCTGACAAGAGAGAAGTGACTGGCAGCTGAATGTGGTACAGTGCAGAGCACTTAGGAAAGGAGCTGTCAGAGGTGCTGTAAGGTTGTAGGCTGCAAGGAATACCAAAAACTAGCTGCCTTGTGAGGCACTGAGCAAGAAAAGAAGAGCTCCAAGGCTCAGATTAGTTTAAAGCAGTGACGTTTCTCAGAATATACAATAGAGGTCCTTCAGCAGGGCTTTTTCAGCATGCTTAATGCTGTCAGAAAGTGTATGGAAAACATGAACTGTATTTTTTTACTGTATCAGTTAAGTGAGAAAGTAATGTGAAACAACCCTGCAGCTGTATAGATGGGAGTGATCTTATGCAGAAGCAGTGATGCATCTCGGAATTAAGAATATTTACTTTCATGCCTGAGGATTTAGATAGGAAAGCAGCACTCTATACATCTTTGCCTTCTGAAGAGGTGAAAGAAAGCTCATGAAACTGATGCAATATAGGTATGTTATTCATTGCTTCCTTTCTAGGCCAGTATTCAGAAAGAAAGGTGACTTTCATGCTACCAGAAAGCTATAGAGAAAAGCAATTCTGCATTCTTATGGTGGGGATACTCATATATATATATATAAATGATCCTTTTCTCTTAAAGCTTTCCAAGGCTAAAGCAACAATCATCCTGAGAGAGCAGGACTTACCTACTCAGTGTCCTAGTTACTAAACCACAAGGTAGACCATTCTGAACCACAGGATTTCTCAACTACAGAAGCTAAATACAGTCTTCACTTGAAAAAATACAGTCACTTCAATGGCATTTTCAAGGAGCTCTACCTAAACATCTTCCTATAGGTATGCTTTGAACGTTCTCACTAGATGCTCTTAGCAGACTTCAGCATCATTCCACGTGGTTCATGGATTTCATCATCAGAGAAGACATCTCATTGTTCATATCAAAGCAGTTCAGGGCAAGAAAAGAAAGTTGCTGTGTTCCAGACAATACACAGAAGGTGAAAATTAGATGCCGACAAGGTTTGGGCGCTTGGAGGGCTATAGTGAAAGAAATGTTTTTTAGATGGCTTTTTGGATGTACGTGCTTAAAGACAACCTGTGTTCTGTTTAAGAAATGCACATAATTATTTTGACTGAGTCTTCTCCTTTCTGAAGCCATCTATAATTCTGTGCATTAAATATCTTATTCACTGATTTTCCATTGCATATACTTGGAAAAATGCATTTAGGAAGTGTGACTTTTGAATCTGTTTTTCGTATTATAAAGAAAGCCTACACATACTTTGGCATAACACCTGCTAGAAATGATTACAATACCATATGGGACATAAGTGTAATTTACCAAGAAAATAAAATGAAGGATTTAGTAAGAGCCACTTTTTAAATAAATATGGAAATTAAAAGTCTTGATTGTCCGTTTGGCTTTACTATGTGACTGACTCTATAACTGGAACAGAGTAGCAACCTTGCATGATGCAGAATAAATAAAACTATTTCTATTCCCATCAGTAATGACAGATTTTGATGTGTGTAATTGTATATTACATAAATAATTATTATTAGAATAGATATTAATAAATCACAATTGAGAAAATGTTAACATCGTTTTATTTATAATAAATCAATGTAATCATTTGTGCAATTTATCTTTTGTCATACCATGACTGAATATTGGACTTTAGTCCTGATCTATTTTTACTTCCTATGTGCAGGTCTTAACCAAAAGATACTAGTTGCTAGCACTGCTATCCAGATGTATTTCTGTCACTTTGCTTATTTACTATCCTAGATGCTACTGTATGTTCACCCTGCTAAATTGACTCTACACCTTCCTCCAAGTAATGGATTATTCTGACTTCTAATTGAGAGGATCCTCAAGTGTAAGCTTGAAGGTTTATCAGTACATGCAGGATGTACATCAAGGATCATGCTGAATTTTCTGACTATGCTTAAAGTACATGAAAGCAAGCTACCGTAAAAGGTAGATCTTTTTTATGTGGGCTTGTTTTACATAGACTGTTTTGTTGCCCTGTAATGAAGTTGATTTTATTGGATCTTTTGTAATATTTAATAGCTTAGTGCTGAAACAACAACCTAAACTGAATTTCTAAGTTTGGGTTTATATGTTCATTTAATTCCTAAAAATTGTTTTTAAATTTTGTAAAGTTTGTGATTGTTTAAGTTCTGCACCAGGAACTGTCATTGAAGTGCATGGCATACCTTCCAGAAATGTCAATTCATGTCTCTTAGCTAAGAGGTTTTCTCTGATTTTCTGGATGACACTCTAGTGTCATTTTAGTTACTCTTAAACTGTGTAGCTGAGCTGGGGAAACTTAATCTATTTTTCAAATGGCAAAAACATGAAGAAAAAAATCAAATTAACAAAAAAGGTACTTTTAACCTTCTGCCAGAAATGTTACTGAAACTGAATTAAAAGCCCTTTAGTTTGATTTTTTTCTCTTTCTTCATGTAAGTTTCTGCCTTCTGTGGTTCTTCACATGATTTAGATTGAGAACACTTGCTCATTAATTTGTGATGTGTTGCTGTCTTCACTCACACTCTGCTGCTATCAGCTTTCAAGTGCAGAATCAGACATGGAAATCAGAACTCCTTGTCAGTCACAACTAGTATAAGATATATCAAATGAAGATGGTAGCACAGAAAAGGTAAAAGAAGCACATTGCCACATTACCTTGAGCTTGGTACAGACTAGGACTTAAAAATTAAACAGAAGTTGGCTTAAGTATCCTAATTGAGAGGTAGTTACTATTTGGAACTATTCTAGATAAACATTTCTTCAATGTCCTGGTCATTTATGAGACATATTTGGAGGCATAAGAACTCTTCATTTATATAAGGTGATCAGAAGATGACTCTGAAAGTGACTTTTTTATGCACTGTATTTGGTTTGCATTGCAAGGTGCGGGTAGTGGAGGGGCTACAGGATGATTTCTGTGAGGCAGACCAAGATGGACCCACTGCTAGCTAGGGCCAAGATCTTCAGCAGCAATGGGATAACACTTTTGAAAAGGAGAGAAGTTAGTGCACAGGAGTAATGGCATCCAGAGAGACGAGTGAGAATATGCGAGAGAAAAAGCCCTGTAGACACCAAGGTCAGTGAATAACGAGGGTAAGGAGTTGCTCCAGGAGCTGAGATTTCCCTGCAGTTCGTAGTGAATACCAGGGTGAAGCAGCTGTGCCATTACATGGAGATCCATGGTGGAGCGAAGATCCACCTGCAGCCTCTGAAGCACCCCACACCAGAGCAGGTGGATGCCTAAAACAAGCTGTGACCCTGTGGGAAGAGAGCTCTCAAGCAGGCTCCTGGCAGGACCTGCTCCTGGCAGGATCTCTCCCTGTGAAGAGAGGAGCCCACACACTGGAACATGTGTGCTGGTAGGACTTGTGCCCCTGCAGAAGGGACACACGCTGGAGCAGTTAATGAAGAACTGCAGCCTCTGGGGAAGACTCACAGTGGAGAAGTTAGCACAGAACTGTGTTCACAGGGAGGGACCCCATGCTGGAGTAAGAGAAGAGTGTGAGTCCTCCCTCTGAGAAGGCAGGAGTAGCAGAGACAATGTGCAACTGACCACAATCCCCCTTCCCTCACTGCCTGTACCATTAAAGAGGAGCAGGTAGAGAAAATCAGGAGTAAAGTTGAGCCCAGGAAGAAGGGAGGTGTTAGGGGTGAATGTGTTTCAAGGTTTTGGATATATCGCTTATTATCCTGCTCTGGTAATAAATTTAGCAAATTTCCCTAAGTCAAACCTGTTTTGCCCGTGACAGTAAACAGTGAGTGATCTCTTGCTGTCCTTACCTCAACCCAGAAGCTTTGTGTTATATTTTCTCTCCCCTGTCCAGAGAACACGGGACTGACAGATCAGTTTTGGCGGGTACCTGGCATCCAGCCAGGATCCACCCACTCCTTACACCTACATGACTTTATATATTCTATTCAGCTAATGCATAACACACACTCCTTTTTATTCAATATTTTATAAAGGAGTTAATATCAAATTCACATAAAACAAGAAGAAGCTATCATTGCCTAGAATGACAACATACAGCAAGTAATTTGTACTCCTATAGCATTTGGGTGTGGGACATAATGAATCCTGAAGCTGTCTTAAGACTGCTTTTAAGGTGATATAACTAAGTATGTGGTAAGTCAAATGTGTATCTGCAATAAAGCTTCAAGTTTAGACAGCTATCTAGAATGCTGTCTCTGAACCCCTGTATCACCTCTGTATTAGATTAGAGACCCTGGAATGTTCCTCTGATCTTGGAGTTATAACAAATACTTATAGTACAGAGGGTTATAGCAGGATGATAGATTGTAGCATTTATCCTGCATATTAAATTTACTGATTATCTATGATCCAATAAAATTCGGCTTCTGACCATCTGTTACAAAGATCTTGGAAGCTTCATTATTAGGCAATTGTTTCATAATTATTCTGAGAAAATGTCTAATGCAAATTTTCTCATTTAAATTATATTATAATTTATCGAAGTTTTTAATCTACTTGCTTTTTGCCTAATTGTTTTCAGCCAACATCTGCCATGTATGAAAAGCTAAAAATATATATATAAAGAATCATATGCATCAAGGTTCTTCACAGTATTCAGTAAACACAGCAAATGTCCAGTAACAGTTGGTATCCACACAGAAAAAGGCACTAACCATATTGAATACCCTCTTCCAGCTGTTGAGGCAGAGATTTAAGCCTAGGGAGCTGTTTTCAAATGTATTTGGCTATTTTGCCATCTGGTATTTACTGACTGTGGGTGCAGTCCTGCTTCTAGTCATGTGATTTGTACAAATCAAGTCTATAGGAACTAATTCCAGAGGCATAGCTGTGATCAGTCATGTTAGTCAAATGGTAAGAATTTGAGGCTCTTTAAAGGAACCTGTAGATATGAACTGTTCAAATTTAGCAGAAAGATTCAGGTTCCTTTGAGAACTATCTCTTCTGAAATTAAAATATTTTTTTTTTACTTCCCTTTGAGACATTTGGTCTTCTTGCTTCAAGTGAAAACTTCTTATTACTTAAAGCTTTCAACTTTGGCTAAAAATTTTCTCTGTAAATGGAATGGTTCACCATTTATTTAAAAGGAGTTTGAAAATTTCTTCAAATAAAATCTTCCTGTCAAGAGTGAGAAGGTAGGAAACAAACTGCTGAAGAATGTGAGGAAAGAATGCATATTTAATCTAACCTGACTACATATATGATGTTTTAGAAACCTTCAGTATTCCTCTAAAACAGGCAGGGGCTTAAATGACTTAGAAAAAAAAGTAAAATTTAAAAAAACAAAAAAAACCCTGGCTAAAAAACGAACAAACTAACCAACCAACCAAAACCAAAAACAAACAAACAAACAAAAAAAACCCAAAAAAAAAAAAAACCCCAAAAAAAACCAAAACAAAAAAACCCACCCCAACCAACCAAAGATATTAAAAGGATAAGAACTATGTAAGGGTATGTGAAATCCATTTCTCTTTAAGTATAATGAGTACGTGAATACTTCAAAATTTTCATCTGCTGAAGTTATTTCAGTTATACAAGATGTAGCAAGAAGCACTGGAGGAAACAGATGAATGCTGGGATAAAATAAGAAAAGCTAATATATTCCTGTAAGCAGTGTGAGATGGATATAAGTAGTTGGCTTTGGAGTGCAAACAGTACTTATAAATAAAATATTATGTAACATTGAACTTAAAAAAGAAGTCAATTCAAAGCAATACTTAAGGTTGTATTTTCTGAAACCATCCAATATGGAGAGCTGGCACATCCATATGTATGTCAGTGAAGTTCGTTAGAAAAGTGATATAAAGTCAGTAAATACTGAAAGGAAGACTGGAAACTACAACTTTTATAATTTGGCAATAAGAAAAGGAATACCATTTTTTATTGTAGAATGAGGAAATAGGAATATTTCTAAGGAATTAGTGTCAGGATTGTTTCTAAGCATAATTTGGCTAGTGCTAAAATTTTTGCTAGTAATACTCTTATGATTAGAGACTGTTAAGAACAGAAAGAATTATTCACTATATTTTCCTGGCTCCAACCTGTAACACTAATAACCATACCCAAAAATGACTGGGAAAAAAATTCTGAGAAGTTCACAGGAAAACTTAGAGTTGGGAACTGTGACATCTTCTGTGCACATGCGCAGTGTAATTCATTGTACCCCTTACAAACCTTGACACATTTGGGATAATTTTATGTCAAGTTTAGTTCTTCAGTGATACTACTTGCTAAATTTAGAGACATAAGATGGGTTTGTGAGACCAGGTTTTGGTACCAGGGGAAACAGGAATGACCTTTGTGAGAAACTGCCAGAAGCTTCCCCCTTGTCCAACACAGCCAATAGGAGCTGGCTCCAAGAAGGACCTGCTACTAGCCAAGGCCACGACAATCAGAGAAGGGAGTAATGCCTCTGTGATGACATATTTTAAAAAAATATTTAAAAAGGAGAAAGAAGTCATCGTACTGATCTAATTGCAGCCAGAGAAGAGAGGAGAACATGTGAGAGGAACAACTATGCAGACACCAAGGTCAGTGCAGAAGGAATGGAGGAGGTGCTCCAGGCACCAGAGCTGAGATTCCCCTGCAGCCTGTGGTACAGACCATGGTGAAGCAGCTGTGCCCCTGCAGCCCATGGAAGTCAATGGGAGTGCAGAGATGCACCTGCAGCCCCTGGAGGAGACCCACACTGGAGCAGGTGGATGCCCAAAACAGGGTTCTGAATCTGTGGGAAGCCTGTGCTGGTGCAGACTCCTGGCAGGGAGCTGCAGACCTGTGGAGAGAGGAGCCAACACAGGAGCAGGTTTCCTGGTAGGACTTGTAACCCTGTGGAGCACCCACGCTGGAGCAGGCTGTGCCTGAAGGACTGCACCCCGTGGAAGAGTGACCCATGCTGCAGCAGTGTGGGAAGAACTGTTGCTTGTGGGATGGACTCATGTTGGAGAAGGTCATGGAGAACTGTCTCTCATGGGAGGAACCCCACACTGGAGCAGGACATGGACTCCTCTCCCTGAGCAGTGGCAGGAACAATGTGTGATGAACTGAACATTACTCCCATTCCCTCTCTCCCTGTGCCGCTGCCAGGGAGGAAGTAGAGCTGGAAAGTAGGGAGGGATGGGGAGAAAGTTGTTTTTTAACATTTGTTTTACTTATCATTATCCTGCTCTGATTTTTTTGGTAATAAATTCAATTAATACCCCCAAGTTGAGTCTGTTTTGTCCATGACAGTATTTGGTGAGTGATATCTCCCAATTCTTAATCTCAACTCATGAACCTTTTGTTATATTTTCTCTCCCCTGTCCACTTGTGATAGAGTGGCTTTGGTGGGTGCCTGGCATCCAGCCAGGGTCAACCCACTACAACTGTAATCAAGGCATAGATCTTGGTCATTTTTCTGTATTAAACTAAAGAGGCTAAATCTCTTAGTTAGCATGAAGATATTTTCCCCATAACCACGGTTCCTCTAAAGTTGTTTTTAATTCTGCAGCCTGGACATAAGAGTCCACTGCATAATTCAGTGTCCCAATAACAGCATCGATATTTTCTTGGGGAAAAATCCCTGCCAACACCCTGCATCTCTTATATCTCTACTTCCAGCATTCAATTAGCTATCTCAACAAGAGCAAACAGCTTAGAAGATAACAGATGCAATAAACTGTGCCAAGCAGACTCTCCCAAGCTGTACCAGATGAATGTGTGCCGGCTTGTTTTTCAGCCTTTTTGGTAAAGCTTTCCCCAACAGACAAATTAAATGTTTAAGCTTTCTACAGCAGTGCTTCTGATTTCTCTGCAAACTTAAGTATGCAGCCCTTATTAGATGTGAAATATATGTTGAATCAATTTCTCAAGTAATGTTTAATCTGCTTGAAGAGAAATGAGTAATACAAATAATCTTTATTCTTAAAAATATAAATGAAAATGATTGTATATGGGGTAGAATATCCCATTACCTCTTGTAAGTTACCATCTGATTCTGTCACCTTAAGGGAAAAACTATGGTCATTCCCTCAGCTGTTGCCAAGGTAGAACCAAATTTATAAATATGTATAGCTATGTGTCATTTATGGTCATAAGCATCATAACCTCTGAATAAAGAGTATTTGGTTATTTGCTACACAAACACATTAGTTTGTACAGAACCACAAGTAAATCCCCACTAGACCTATATAAGCACCTTCAAAACAAACTTCAACTGGAAACTTCAAGAAGAAAATCCATTTGTTGAAACTAAGGACAGGACAGAGTGAGTCATAAACTAATAAATTTCCTACAAATGAAATAATATTTTCCATTCAGATGTCTAGCAATCCTGGAGGTTCCTACTGAGGGACTTCTACGACAACATAAAGATTTGAATTAGAATTAAATTAGAGTTAGGACTATGTAAATAATTTGGACAAAACCAATGGTATTATGTTTTAAAAAAAACCATTCTACAGGGGTCATTAATATAACCTCAAGGCAAGGTTCTTACTAGAATTGACAATGGTCTTCCTCATTGCAGAGTTTCTATACATATCTGATTGAAATATCTTTTATATCACTCTATCTGACTTATCTATTATTAATAAGGCATGAAGGGAATATTGCCAGTTTATCACAATGATAACACTCATAAAAATCCTGTCCTGGCAGAAAATGAGAAGGAAATATATACTGGTAAAGTACTGGATTTACGATCCTATATACAGTTAGCTCAAATTCAGCTGAAAAATTTGGCACAAAAAATTGTGGGTCTCTAGCTCTCTTTAATAATAAAGTTAATGGTATTTATCCTTGTAGCTTGGAAGTCTCATGAGGTCTCTGTAACGTTTTAAGGATGAAGTAAAAGTATGTGCTAAGATGTTGTTTTTATTTCAGACTGGTTGGAGGACTGTATCTTTATGGCCACCAAAACATACTTCTTTTTAGTATGAGGAAATAGAAGAGGAGGACAAGGTATTGCATTGTTGTTTAAACAGGAAAAACTACAGATCAGATAGATTAAAAGTCAAATTCTGTGAAAATCATAAACACGTGCATAAGAAAATATTTTGAATGGAGCCCAAATGACTTTCTGACACTTGCCATGACAAGCCTGAAAACAGAAACCAGGCCTCTTTCAGTCCAGCATCCCTTCTACAGAAATATTTTCCTTATACACATGGAGCAAGGACTACAGTCATCTAAAATTTGCATAAATAACTGAATCTCTATTAATAGCTTTTGAAGTGTCTTGTATTTAGTAGCCTAAGCAAAGATATAGCACGTATTAAATTTAGACACTAAATAGCTCCTATTTCTTCTATCGTGCACCACTCATTCCCTGCTTTCTCACTTGTGACTAGAATAGTCATCCCAGGCATAGTTTGACAAAAAATTCTTCATGCAAACATACATATTCTGTCTCTCATTTTAAGATAACCCCACCTTTTCATCCGCGGATTTAAAAATAACCAGCAATTCTGTTTGTGAGTCGCACTGAAAACCGATGCAGCAGCGTTCCCTGCTGGCTGCTAAGGAGGCGAACTCGCGGCCATTCCTCGCCGCGTCTTCTCTCCGTGCCGCTGCTGCACGGCTGCCGAGAGTTAAGACAAGGGCAGCTACAGAAGGCGAGCGCATGTCGAGGTTTTTCCCAGGATAGCAGTTCGTCACTGATTACTGAGATACTTAGTACCTGTCAAAAGAAAAAAAAAAAAAAAAAAAAAAAAAAAGTATGCCAGTTGAAATGCTCTTTAGATCTGAGGAACTCGGTACAGTTGCAGTCATTTTAATATACAGTCTGCTTGCAGGAACATTTTAGTCTGACAGCACATGCCAGTGTATTTTAGGTATGTGACTAGTTATAGCATAGCTGCCACATAGCTGCTTTCTTCTTTTAGGGTCAAAGATAGTCTATGAAGGCAACTAAAAATGGCTGTATGCATTTCTGTGCTTTGCTTCATCAGTAAAATCTTTCTAACTCCTTTTCAGTGTAATTTTCTGATATCAAAGTATGTGCATTCTACCAAAACGAATGGTAATCATGCAACACTATCTGCTTTGTAACTTAGAAAGTATAATTGTACCCACATATGGATAAGTGTTGACATTGTTGTCTGCAGGACACAATACCCTCTCAACTATTCTGTCCTCTGTAAAAAAGCATGCAGCAAATCACCTGTAGGGCAAAAGATAATGGACCCAATGGTGCAAACTGTTATGGTCAAGACTTTCTCATTTAGCTTAACAGAAAACCACAGGACCTTATCAGCCCACAGGAATGGCATTGTGTAGCATCTCACTCAAGGTCAGGCCAAACATTTCGGATAGATTGGGGGATTTCAGCTGCTGTAAAACTTTTGAGGGTCTGTCTGATCATATAATCAACAGTTTATTCCTAGTCACTAGGCAAGTAATTGATCATGATTATTCAAGAGGGTCATGCAATGGCCACTTTAATCAAATGATTACCAGAAAGCTTTTACTATCAAATTTTATGTGTTTTAATATATCTTTATGACCCCATTCACTTAAAGCTGAAGAAGATGAGGAGGGAAATGACAGAGACAGCTATCTGAGTTTCCCGCTGTTAAAGTAAAATAAGAGAAAATTGCATTTTTCTATTTTTTTTAATATCATTTTTACTTTATGGTGCCGAACACCTCTGATGTCTTGTTGCTGGCAATACTATTTCAAAGCCACTTTGAAAGTAGGAAGGTCCTTGTATTCCCCTCCATCAGCCAAAAGCAATGAAGCATTACAATTCTCTGCCCATTCTATTAATAGACTTGCAACTGAAGCAGAAGAAATTCAAGGACTTCTCTTTCCTGACACATTTTACAATATCTCTGAGCAACGTAGCAGAAATCAAGGTACAAAGCTTACATGTCATTTCTGATGAACTAGGGCATTTATTTAAGAAGCTGAAAATTGATTACACTTATTTCCTAATTCCTTTGGTAATGTCTAGGAGTAGCATGGTCTCAAGCATTGTAGCATTTCCACAGTTGCACTGAGTATTCCATTCAATATTCAGTGCCAGAAAAAATATTGCAAGAGCTATTTTCTGCAAAGCTAATGTGGTCATGTTCGCACCTAAGTGAAGGGATTTTCTTCTGCAAGAACAAGCTGAGTCAAATGTTAAGGTATGGATATGATCTCAGAATATAGCCTGTGAAAACAGAGATAATGGTGGCTTGCCAACAGAAAGTCTGGGTTTTTTACACATCTTTACTTAGAGATTGTAAGGTCTGTACTTCCCATCCATATTTTTAGATACAATTATCCTTGCTGGTGACACTGATTAACTATTTATATTAAAAAATGTCCTGTAGTATCAGGAATCTCCACTCAGGACCTCACTGAAATCTTCTATACAGCTGAAAATACCCCTGACCCATTTACTTTTCCCACGACTTTAGTCAGTATCTGCATTTGCTCTCAGATCTTAACCGTATAAGCGTGCTTTTATGTGGCAGACAGTTAGGAGTTCCATTTCTCTTTCTAGGTAGACACATCTTAGATACAAATGGATTTTGGGGCAACCCTTTGGGTGACTCCAGAGATTCTCATCAGTTTCCACTATCCCAAAGGTTTGAAAAGCTGTTGCTTTGTTAGTGATGTTAAAGATAAAATGCCAGATGAATACCCAATTTTGAAACTGGAGTAAGTCAGTGCATTAATATTTAGGCCAGAATGATCCATCTTTCTGTGAAAATGCTGATTCTAGCAATCTGAATGAAATTTGTAGGAATTAATACAGTTGCTGGAGGAAATAACATGGAAAAGGTATCAAGAGACCACTTTATAAACATGTTTAAATCCCAGCTTATATTTCAATATCTCTGTAAATGCTGCTTCTTAACAACCATCCATCCTAATTACACAACAAAGCAGTCCTCCCACAGTGCTACATAATATATGATAAGCTGACATTTAATTGAGTTCAAATCAGGACTTACTTTCTTGAAGGTATCTTTTTATACATTGTTTTCCCTAAGAATCTAGGAAAAAGTAAACATTTGAGATAAATGAAGTTCTGCAAGGTCTCTAGAAAGTATTCAAATTAAATCCTAGTCACAGCAACATCATTGCAGTGATGGCATAGAAAGTACTTCTTTTTTCATGTTGGAAAATGATCCCTCCACCTGGTATCAGAAAAGAAAGTACGAAGCATGTTAATACATCTGTTTTTTGTTCCCTAAACAGCAACTATGGATAATACTTTAACTAGGATCTCTGTTTTCAGTGAAGCAAATTTACCTATGTCAGTAAAGATATTGCAGAGCACACTACGAGTTCACCTGCAGCTAAGGACCCTTGACAGCTAGGGTCAGTCTTTAAACAAAAATTTGGCCTTGAACAGACAATTCTCTCCTCTTGACAACACACTTAGGAACAAGTTTAGGAACTTGACAGTGGCACTCTATGGATTCAACCAAAGACAAATCTGAACCTCAAAGCAATAGGATGAGTTTATGGGATTTAATTCCTGTTGAAATTAATGAATGTTTTGTGACTAAATCCTTAGGTCAAGTTTAAAAAGTTCAATTACAATGCATGTACCTAATAGGAAAGTAATAATTTTACTCTCCATTAAATCAGAGAAAGGTCATGGCCTCTGTATGGTATTAGTATGTGGATAAATAGACCTACTGAAACCTGCTGCATCACATACCAATCCTTCCCTCTTTCATCATCACATCCCCATTTTAGCTTGCTTTCACAGCTGCCAAGACTCCTGCTCCTATCTGGATAGTCACAGATACAATAGAGAGATAGTAGTGAATGTCAAATATCTTGAATAGTTGGGACATAACAAATGAGATGTGCACAGCAAGGCTTAGCAAGTTTGCTGAGATCTTTTAATGTCTGCATCACAGATGAGATTATAAAATGAACAAAGAAAAGAAATTAAAAATTAAAAAAAAAAATCTCAGAAAAAGTAAAAAAGCTAAGGGAGG
>NW_008238983.1:1973577-1975166 GCF_000691975.1 Corvus brachyrhynchos | reverse complement strand
GAGGGGAGACCTACAGCCCCATTTGAGTGACTTCTATTCAGTCTAACTGATATTTTCTTACTTATATACATAAGGCAACTGGTCTGATTCAGACAGGCAAAAAAAATAACAGGCAGAAAACTCCAGAACCCCACTCAAAGCAGAAAAGAGCCACTTCTGGAGGAGGAAAATAAGCATGATTTTAAGCTGAAATATCAATATATTAATTTACCAGACTACCTTTATTTCTTAGCAGGCTATTCTCTGAAGGTCCTCTCTCATTTTGATGATTTTGGAACTCATCAGACATAAAAAATAATCTTTAAAAGACTTTGAGTTGCATAAATATTTACAGATCCACTTAATTTTAAGGGTCTTAGCATTTAAAACTCTCCACCTCTTAGAGCTCAGGCAGGTTACCCGCATCTCAAACAAGTTCGCTCTCCTGTCTGGTCCTGCTCTCACCCCCCTTTTCTTTTAGCAGTTCCATTGTCTCTCTAACCTGAAAAATTAGTAGAAGTGACTATAAAATTACAAGTACTGTGTGAAATATAAACTCATTCCTGTACCATTCATAGAAGGACATATGTTTTGTCACTGGTGTTTTCAGGCCTATAAAAGAACTCAAAGAGCTCAAAGGTAAAAATTATTTCTTTTGGATTTTTTTTTAATGAGAAATGTTTAATTTTCAGCCTTATAACGATCCCTACATGAAGAAAAACATTAAAAGTTAACAGTTATAAAGCTCAGTCTAATATCAGAAAAGTATTTATCCGCTAGTCCTGGCAGAGAAGCAAATGATTCTTCTTTTAAATAAATGGTTTCTCTCACTCTTTTTCTACCTTTAGAAAAATAAATAATCCTTCTCCAAGTTTTTTTCTTCCTTAGATGGGATGCTGGATTCTGGACATGACAGTATCTCTGTCTTTCTATGTCTCTATCTCCATTTTTTTTCCCCCTGGGAAAAGCTTGCTCGTTTAAGGCTCATAAGACATTGTGCTTTGTGCACAGAAGTCAGATTACCTGGGCAGCACTGTTTACTCTTTCTTTTCATGTGAAACAGCTGCTCACCTTTGTGAAGCAGAAGATGCTATTGAACACAGGTCCTCCCTTTTGAATTTCATTTGATCTTACACACACAAGTAAGTGTAAGAGATAATTATTTTCTCCAGGCTCTTCTATAAGAATTTAGAACTAAAAGTACAAACCAGGCAAACCTGAGTCTGAGTCAGTATTTGCACATAGAATTTTCACAAAAAGGCTTACACTAAACTGTATGAACAATAAAAGTACTCTGATCATTTCCACTGTCTGTTTATTTTGCTCTTGCTAACTGCCTTTTTAGCTTGAGCATTGCACATTTGGAAACAATTCTGCACCAACTCATATCTGCCCAATCCTATCGGTCAAAATTATATAACTGCACCTTCAGGTATTAATAAAGCTAATGAAATGTAAAAGGAATTTAGACTTCATAATTTTTAAAAGAAATAGAGCTGTGAAATTTAATGTGCCTGTAACATTTGGAATGATTTTGCTTATCTAACCTATAAGAAGGGAATTCTGCAAAAGCTGCAGCAGATAGACTTGTACAGCATGTCATTGGAAAG
>NW_008238983.1:1941479-1973450 GCF_000691975.1 Corvus brachyrhynchos | reverse complement strand
AAAATGCTTTATTCATGAGATCCTATTAGAACCCTTGCTTAGTAAAGCATTGATGTCTCAAAAGGGTTTACAGTAGCTGTTACTGAAAAATAACCCTTCCCTCCCATCAAAAGAACTAAGAATTGAGAAATGTAAATAAAAGCTTCTACTCTCTCTGAGGGGAGTATTTTAGCATATATTTAAACATCCTCCAAAGTTTCCTGGAATGGTGTAAAAAGATAAAGTACTCTGTGGTAATACAGCAAACTACTTTAAGGAACATGATGCTGTTAGACATTTCTCAGTTGTATTAGCCATGGTAGTTAAAGATGTATAGCAAATTCAGCAGAGCTGTATTTGATGAAGAACTAGAGAGAAAGAGCAGAGGAAAGCATCTAAATGATTCTATGATTCTATCTCCAACTCACACAGGTTTTTCTTGTCCAGTATTATATATGCTGCAGGTGGGCCTGATGATCACACCATTGGCAGTTCCACTGGGGAGCACCGCAAGCTTCATAGCCTGGGCCTAACCCTTGAAAGGCAGTGGGTATAATGGGCGTAAAACTATCACTGCATTTCTTTTGCATGAACCAGAGGAGCCTGGAAGACCTATCACTTGGAGTTCTATTTGGCACTGGTAGAAAACTGGAAAAAGTGTTTCTAGTGTTTCATTAAGAAAAATTTGTGTGGGACTCTTTCTGACTTTTTAAAACCTGTCTCCAGGTCTAAGAAAATCCAAAGGCAGTTCATAAACAAAATTTATTATCTTACTTTCCCTTCTATTCAGTTACAAAGCAAATATTTTTCTGAAATCCCTTCCCCACCCTTGTGTTAAGGAGATTTTATTTTTTGGTTGGTTGGGTTTTATGAAGTCTTTGGAATTCTTCTTACATTGATGTTACAAAACACTGGGTCATGATTTTTTGGCCTTTATTTTCAAGGATCTGTATTATGCATTTCTCCATATCCCTACTTATGGCTCTGTGCACTCCCTTATTCCCCACATTTACATTGCTTCTCACTCTATTCTTTCTTCTTGGAGAGAAGATAATTTAAATGTCAGCCTGTTAACTCATATGGGTAGAAGGCAACTCTAAGAAATAGATAAACATATCCTGTCATAATAGAGATCATTTTTGGGTGCCTTCAATGAGTCATGTCACCTACAGAAAAAATTCTCACAATGATGGTTCTGTTAAACAGATGAGAGAGACTACAGACTTCCATTTTGCTCCTTGTTGCTGTGGTTTCTCTCACGAGTATGTTGCTATCAAATAATACAATAAGGACATTTACACTTGATTTTTTTTTACTTTTATTTTCATATTAATCCCATTTCTGATATTAGTTTCTAGTTTTTATGATACCAAAAGCCAGAAGAGCATACCACAGCCTCTTGAAAGTACACATAACTAAACTGGAGACTATAAGATAAGTCTCTCAAAAGAGTTTCTTCTAGTGGAGAGGAAATACGTGCTCCCAGTTGTCCTGCCAGCTCAGGACATCATCTTCCTGAAACTGCACAAACAGTTAAGCCAACGGAAGCATTCTGTGTTCATTGAAGTTGCACTGACATCATGAGTTTTGAAGGCATAGTTGCATTAAGTAGAACATATGCTTTCTTTCCCCACAGCTTTGACATCTTGGAAGAACTTAAGAACAGAATTCTACTGGTGGTGGTAGACAAATACCAATACTTGTACCAATACCCTGCTATAGCTGTAGCTTGACCACACATCACTGATAGCAGCTCATATAGCAAAGGCAGAAGGGTAATTGTATCTTACCTGTTGCTAAGCCTATTGTTTCACTTCAAACTCACAAATACCTGTGGCTTAAGTTTAGACACTGAAAAGACAACTTGAAATGGCTCAGGCACAATCTTTGCCCCTTCTGTGATGAAGGTAATAATTTTCAGATGTGAGGCAGGCCAGAAAGTGGAGAACCATATCATCTCTAACTCTTGCAGCAAGATTTACTGAAGCATGATCTGTATTTCTGGCAGCCTCAGTCAGAACAGGTAAATTCAACATACTTGTACCATGACATTCTGAAACATCTGAACGTGCAGAGCTGATGAGTTGTCACTCCGTCTTTTGCTCATCTCACTAAAAAGTACGAAAGGACATCCTCAAATTTCAAAAAGAGGTCTTGAGAGAATTCAGAAATGAGCTTAAATGAACAGCATTTGTGAAAATACATTTTATGTGTCAGTTTAAACCAATATTGTGAATTGCTGCACCAATCTTATATTTTGCAGGCCAATCATTATGTTTCACTCCAGATACAGTTCTAAAAGGTTTTTATAGGTCTCCCTATCTCTATTTGCAAAAAAGTTTCACAGTAATCATATGGAACACACACCCATGGAAATATATTAAGTATAGATAGAAATTTCTGTTCCCTAAACCTTATTACTGTGGAATTAAGATATGATAAAAAAAAATTTATGACAAATCTAAAAATGACAATCATGAAAGATCTACCTCTTGGACTAGCCCAGGAACTAGTTTCCCAAATAAAGAACAGAATCATTCATTAAGAGAGGGAAGACAAGCAACTGTTGACAGTCAACAGTGAAATCAAATTAGACCAACTCATTATTTAAAAGTTTTGATTTAAAAGGCAGAGCTGTTAATGAGCTACCAAGACCTATAATTATCTATGTGTCCAATTTCAGCAACAAAATGAAAATCCTACAATAGATTAGAAAAAAGAAAGCCTGCACAAACCACACAAAAACTTTAAATGTCAAAAAATTGGTATTTGTTCAGCTTTTGGTGAGTGGCATTTTGCAGTAGAAAGATTGTTTTGCTGTTATGCTATTAGTGTTGATCTACCAGTTGTACAGCAAAAGATTCCCTGAAGTTAAGCTACAGTTCCCCAGAAATAACACTAGGATCAGCCCTGCAATGTCCGATTGCATAGGACAGTGAGGGCAATTTTGCACAGCTTTTTGGGGAGCTAGTGGGGAAGTTACTTGCATAGCTCATGCATAGACTAAATGGAATGTCAGAGAGAATGAGGGGCAATTTCCAAATTGCAAGGATGCACTGTGCCCCAAAAAGGGTATCTCGCTCTTAGTGTAAATATCTTGCTGAATACAAGGATGAGAAGTAAAATGTACCTCTAACAAAAAATATAGTTGTGATATGCTCATGCAGCTGCCTGTGCTTCTTGTAGATTCCTTGTCCCCTGCTGTAAGCAACCAAAACAATACAATTTCATTGTCAGAAAGAGAGGATTTTGTGAGCTAATTGCAAGTACTGTAGCTGGAGATCTAACTATTAAAAGGGCAAATAATTGAACTAGAGCAAATAAAACAGAATCCCAAGAGATTAAATTAACAGTTTCAAATATATAAACCTCATCATGGCACTGGCAATAGCTAATATACCTGTGTCATTATAACACTGTAAATTTAGATGCCTGTGACACCAATTATTAGGTGGTGATATTACTGCATTGCTGCATCCTCTATAACAGTACCAGTGCTGTGCCTCACTCTCCACAGTTCAGTGCATTTCAGCTTAGTCTTCTCACCTCCCTTTTACCTTGTCAGGCTCTGGTATTCATAACCTGCATCCAAAACAGCAACAATAATACTGATACTTGTTTTGCCTCTCTGCTGGGGAGGGGGAAAATTTGCAAGAAGACCATGTTTTAACCCCACACAACCTGTGGTGTTTTTAACTTGCAGTACAATGTCAGAACAGAGCTCATGTAGATCTCAGAAGAGTAATAAAGAGAAGGTTGTCTGAAGGTAGATGCACCTGAAATCACAATGAGGTTCATGCATGTTCAGTGTTAGTTTTGCTACAGCCTCATCCAGAGAAGTGGAAGCTCAGTCCCTTTAACCATTACAAGATGGTTATTCATAAGGAGAGTCTTGACCTCCACAGCAGTCTTATGAAATCCCTCAGATGCCTTGTCAAAAAGGTTTAATAGTGTTGCAGTACAGATGATACTGTAATAATTTACTTTTTGTTAGCAGTAACTCAAAAGACTCAGAGGATCTGAACTCTCACATGAAGTAACCATATCCCAAAGCTAACAGATTAATGCACCATTAAAACTTTTGGCCTTTTCTCCAGTCAAACTTTTCCTTAGGGATGAACAGTTTAATACAGCAATTCAAAAATATATTCTGTAAGATTAGGGAGGGAAAAAAAAATCATGCATCACACAAGGTTTGCTTAAAGTAGCTAGATCTACATTGCCCAACATTTCTAGATCAGCTAGAGTTTTATTGACATTGAAACCAAGATGGAGGCAGCTTATTTTACTACACTTTTGGAGCAAGTGGAAGACAGACAAAGGCAAAAGAACAGACTCAAACGTGCTCCACAGCTAATCAGCCTGATTATTAAATCTCAGCATATTAGAGAAGATTGTTGAACATCTGAGTTCTCAGGGAAACTAGCTTAGAAAGCATTCATTCATGATTACCCTGTCCACTCATTTCTCTTGAAGTTAAACCATCTGGCTGGGATGACTTTTTTCCTAAAGTTGAAAGAAATTTCCCTTACGTACTTTGGCTATGAAATAGTCATTTATTACAAGGCCATTGTCCGTCTGTCACAATTATTATCAAATCCTCATCTGTGACATATAATTGTATTGTGTGTTAGTGCAAGACCATGTGGGACCCATGCTGAAGAAAATGGCTTTACTCTCCCTTATATTATTAAGCTTATGGCAATAAAATTGCATAAAATCCATTTTTATGGTAGTGAAAATGTTGTTTCATCAAGTGATGAACATTGTGTTATATTTATGAAAATGAACACTTTCTCTCTGTTCTTTCTAATTGGACAAGTTTTCTTATGGCTTCTAACATCAAAAAAATGTCACAGAGTCCTTTATTGGCTTCTGTAGTCAAGCAAAATTCATAGGAAAGTAAATATTTAGATCTTGCCCATGCTAAAACACTAAGAGTTCTATTATTGACTTTAATACAATCAACAGAGTCTGGAAATTAATATAAAAAGGAAGTGTGGGATTCTTGTGCCTGCTCTGAATTCTTTATGCCAGGTGAAAGTGCCGGTGCTTAGTAAGACACCTAAAATAAAGTAATGTACTATCACTACCAGTAAGAACCTCATGAGCATCCCCCTGAAAATTCTGTATGAATCCAAAAGATAGTTCCTAATATAGAATATTTCTTAGTCTTCCCTTGTGGTGCAGTCTGACTCCCTTG
Organism: Corvus brachyrhynchos; assembly: GCF_000691975.1. Taxonomy (NCBI): domain Eukaryota; kingdom Metazoa; phylum Chordata; class Aves; order Passeriformes; family Corvidae; genus Corvus; species Corvus brachyrhynchos. The sequence goes on along the minus strand of NW_008238983.1, from coordinate 1,968,268 downwards.
AAATAGCTTCTGTTACTTGCAAGTTCTTTGCATGCTGTAGATCTTGAAGAACTATGAGGAATGTTTCACTATAGCTTCCCACTGGACATACGAGTGGATAGTCCCATGAATAGCGCTGCAGTCACCCAGTCCCTGAAATAGGTTTTGTTTTCTAATGGGAAGGATTACAGAGAGTAAAGCTTTTCTTATGCTACGTATTCAGGATAGGCTGTTTTAGAAAACGTCAAGCCACTTCAAATCGGATTTTTCATCAGCAAATTTGACATTGACGTGAACATGATAAATAGAACTGGTCAGACAGGAAAAAATGCTGTTGCACTGAAGATGAAACATTCTTACACATCAATTTTGATAAAGTTTTTGTCAGATGGAGGAGGAAAACATTAATCATTGAATTCTTAAGCATGGGTGCAATAACCTGATTTGAGGAGTCCTACAGAAATCTAGCATTGTGATCCTTCTATAACATTAACAGGCATCTGAAATGAGAAACTCTGTTCAATAGGAAATGAACTACTGCATCAGAATCCTCTATACATTATTATAAGTGGAAAACTAAGCCCCAGGAAATCTCTTTGACAATGGCTTGCTTCATACCATTTTCTTAAGAGTTATTGATTTTTATTGACTCTGAATATAACCTGACACAATTTCCATCTCATCTGAAGCCCCAAAACACTTCTTTGTGTGAATGTTTAATAATAATAGCCTTTCACGCATAAGATCAGGTTAATTCTGTTACTTGTGAAACTACTCACTAAATGTAAGACATTCAAACATGTCTAGCACACCAAATGATTACCAAACCTCTGGCTGACTTCATCCATTCTCCTCAAAGTTCAGAAGGGCATGATTTCTTCCGAAAATCAGAAATTGTAAACTTTGTTTACAAACCACAGACTGGTTATTTGTTTGATTATTTTTTTAATACATACAACCCTGAGAATAAAATCACTGAAAAGCAGTGAGAACTTAAAGCTCATCAGGCTGTTCTTACAAGTTGTTACTAGAATTGGGGCTTACACTGTCTTCTTTAAGCTGCCTAAGCATGAGGCATCTTGTCATGGTTGTAGACTTCTCTAAGGTCTATAAAGAAGTTTGTTGCATCCAAAAGATAATTTTACCCATTCTAAACAAATTTACTAGGCTGTGCTTCACTTTAACATAAGCCAGAAAGAATTTGAAGAGAGCATTTATTGCCACTTAATGGCACCAGTTTAGAACTATTTAGAAACTTGAAAAAATAAACTCAAACGAAGAGTTTGAAAAGTGTATAGCAAGCATGTCAGATTTTACACTCTATAGTAGACAGCTACAATTTGGCCATCGGTTTCTCAGCTCTAGAATTTGTGCTACAAATCTACTTCTGCTTGTCCAAACTACCACCACTACTGTAGTCATAGCCAGAAACTAAAAAGCTCTTCCCATTTCCAGATCATGTTTGTGCCCTACTTGCAGCCTGGTATTTAATGAAAAAAAAAAAACAAAACCAAGAGAGATCATGTAATGTGGTGTGGGCTGGTTGCATAGTATGTGGAGTATCCCCAGAGAAACAAAAACAAGAGACTGGAGTGAAGCTGTAGCCCAAATCTGCTCTTCAGTTGGGATGCAGACATAGTCATTTGCAGGCTCACTTTTTCGCACGATAACTTCCAAAAATGAGTGATATAAAACAGGCATTACAAACAGTGTGTTTTAGTTATAGGAACAAAAATAGATATAATCACATGAAGTACTCACTTTCATATGAAAAGGGATTTCCATAGGGGTGTTTGCAGAAAACCAAATGTATGAAAACTATGAATATGGTTTCAGTTTGTGGTCATGCCCACAGTGTCCCTAACCATGGGAGAGGGGGTTGGAACTAGATGATTTTTAAGATTCCTTCAAACTCAAACCATTCTATATCATATATTTCCCATTTGCCTTATCCTAGTATTTTTGGTTTCTGGTACACTTTGATGCTTCTGCTCACAGAGTGCCTAACTCAGTGAGATGATTAACACAAGCCGAGGGAGCAGTCACAGCAGCTACTGATTCCTTTGTGAAGGGCCATGGCTCAGCTGCTTGGAGGAAAAGACTCATACACTGTACAGCCACTGTCCCAAGTTTCAGCAGGCATGGCAGAGACTTTCTGGGCAACTTCATAATGCCACCACCTGCGTTGCACTGCGGAAACTGCATGCAAAGTTAACTTGGCCTGAACACAAGCATTGGAAGCAATATCGCCAAATTATCTTCCAATTCTGATCATATCTCTAAGTTTAGTCTTAGGCCACGGCACCAAAAAGTATTGTTTCTTGCACTGTAGCTTAGAATCAAGATACTTTCTCTAACAATAATTATTCCGATCATAATTAAGTTCCTTACACTTCCAGTTTTAAACTGGAGTGGGAAAACAAGGCAGCTTCATTGGATTTTACTGGATATAACACAAGAAGAATTTTGACTTTTAAAATGTGAACTTTTAAAAAACTTTAAACGTTTAAAACACATACAAATTGTCACTTTTCTAATCGATCAAATAAATACAACACCATATACTATGTGAATGAATGATACAACGAAATTACTAAGAAGCTCTGATTCACTTTTTTTAATCAAGGAAAAAAGTAAATTGGAACTGTTTTGAAGTATTCTACCTCATCTATTATTTTACAGGTTAAAGGTTTATTACATTTACAAATGATTTACTGCAGAATTTTTCCCTAAGGTGTTTGCAAATTTGATGTCACTGTGAAAGATTAATGTGTATTTAAGCAAACCAGAGTAGCCTAATTTAATTACTTAGGACAATTCTTAAATAATGCTTTACTGACTGCTCAGCAATTAGATGCATTGCCTTAAGAAATATAGACTTAACATGTGGCATTGTGAATATCATTTGACAAGAAGACATTTATTTTCATTTCTTTGTCATTTGCTTGTAAAAGCTTCAGGTGCACGGTACAGTCGGTTTGAGCGAGATTTAGGTGGGGTGAGGGGTGAAACACAAGTGTATATCTGATGTGAGGAATTACTGAAATGAGAGGACAGAATACTGAGGCTGGCAAAAATAATGGTGAGTTGACCTGCAAGTGTTTAGACACTGTGGCAACACTGAGGCAGGGGCTGCTGGCCCCTTGGACCTGACTTGGGGTCCTGGGCCACAGCCAGAGTGGGGGCAGCTGCAGCCACTGGGCAGGGACAGTTCAGGACAGTTTTGGTTACAATGGTAAGAATTCAGATGCAAAAAGTGTAATTTTTATCATCTAACTTCCCTCATATACAATATAGATGGAAATGTCCTTTACAGACAGTAGAAAGATGTGTTGAGATGATGTTACATATTCATTAAACTATTCTGATAATTAAAGAGCCGTGTTTTGGGCCAAAATCTACACCATAAAAATGACTAGATAAATATTTAATTAAAATAACATTTTTCCACTGCAAATGACATTTTACTGCATTTTGATGAAGAAAATAAATTACTGCTTTGTCGCCTATTCAAAGGGCACAAATTGTTAGATCTATTTATCCATCAATTAATGTACATTAATAAAATGCCACTAATAGTTTTCTCTGTGAAGAGTTTCAACATACTCTCCAGTGAAATACAAAATCAAGCTTCATTTAGTACTTCCGCTATATTTTGTTTGCCACTTCTATTTATTTATATCTGGAAATTTTACATCTTTTATGTTCAAATATTCTTTCACATACTCTGTACAGAACGTTCTGTTCCATCTGAGCTCAATTCGGAATACATTATTGATTTCACTTGGATGAAACCTTGCCTATTGCTTGTTTTGGAGGTTTATTTTCTTTTTTCCCCCCAAACAGAACATTATATGCAGTCCAGAGAAGCTGTAGCATTCTGTTTTTACTTAATCAAAAGTTCAGCAGTTTGTCAAATCCATATGGTGCAGATAATCTAAAGCCCTAAGCATATTAGATAGAATACAAAGAATATCAAAGTAGCTAGGAATGGAAACAAAATTTTTTCAAGGCTTTTGATATATCTGTCATGTAAAAAAGAGTTAAGAGGATCAGAAGGTGATGGTTCAATTAGTTTTATCTCCTGGGACACAGAAACAACTGGAGAAAATTAGGTTACGGTATTAGTGGTTTTGTTGGTTTTTTTTAAAGGCATGCAGTAAAATAGTTTATGTGCATGTGAAAATCTGATCTGTGCACTCAGATTTCTTTGCTGTTCCTTCCCCATTTCCACATCTAATTTATTGAATGCCCCCATTATGAAAATTTTTATATACTGAGTGTATCAAAGCTCAGTCTCATTAACTACTCTTTCATGTATTCGCCATCCAGAAAGATACAGCTGTAGTCCACTGGTTTGATATATGGCAAAAAATCCAGGTGAGCAAGAGAAGCAGTGATCTGTTGCTGACAGAAGATATTAAGTGAAAAATTCAGGGAGGTCATTTGATTTGCAAGTACTCACAATGCACCCAATTTTATCTGTGTATTTTCAAGATGTTCATCAGAACTCCTTTCTTTGGCAAACCCTTCTACCCCAGCTAAGTTGTAGAAAGATTGCTGACAGAAGAAAAAAGTCCTGTAAATACTTCTACCAGACAGATCTTTCTTCAGCTTTCTAGCTACTGATTCAAGGGAAACATACCAATATATTTCCAGAGCAGTCTTAACTAAAGCAAAACTAATATTCTGTATAACTTTTTAAGGGTAAGAAAGGAGAGATTTCCAAAGCTGCAGGAAAAAAAAAAAAAAAAAAAAAAAAACCTCGGGGGTAAAAAAAAGATTTTAACTTAGGGGTATTTAAATTAAAAAAAAAAAAAAAAAAAGAAGTTTGAGAATTTCCTTTGAACAATTGATCCAGATTCCTCTGGTCTAGAAATACAGATGAAATTGAAAAAAATCCAATTCCTCCTGTTAAGGTGTTGAATCTATTAAAAAAACACCAAACTCACCCCTCTCCAAAAACCAACACCAAAAAAGCTATCTTTTATTTCTGCCTTCTCTAATAACAAGAAAAGACAATTCCTCTGGTTGTCTGACCTTCTTTCTCAACACAAGTGTCGGGTTTGTAATAAATGAGTAATGGACAATTATCACTTCTCTGCAAGCATCTACAGGAATATACAGGAATATTAACACTGAAGATCCATGCTTACAACACGAACTGGCAATTTCTTTAAAAGATACGGAGCCATTTCTCATTCAAACAGCAGACATTTTGGAATACTGTTAACAGCTCTAGCCTGGATCACTATTTTCAGATAGGAAAACTGAAAAAAGCTCAGTCCCAAAGAGATATGAGTCAGAAGAGTCATGTCTAATAAAATACAGGAACTGGGTATCTGGAGAAGCAGTATGCCTCTCATCATGCTGCAAGACTCAGCTCAGAGGGTAACAGTGGTACCTGTAGAGAAGAAATAAAAGATTCACTTGACATTAACCAGCAAACAAAGGATAGACAACCAAGAAACACTTTGCAACTTTTGATGATTCAAAATTTTTAGAGTGATCAAATAGATTGTCACTCAGACCTAAAAAAATATGGATTTTTTTTTTGTAGAGTGTTTTAGCCTACTATTTTAGTTTTAAGGAACAAATGGATATTCAAAGAGACCAAAGTTTTGTCAGACATGTACTTGCTATGTGATTCTGAATTCCTGAGTAGTTTCACACAAATTCCTTGGGAAATATACTGGAGATCTTGACTCTGTCAAAAAATCACATTTATCTGCTCTACTTGAAGAGGCTAAGGAACAGATTATGAAATGGTTTAGATAGAGCCACTAAAGCAAGTAGGAGCATTCCACACAGAGATGTAGAGTAGAGCACAGTTTGTACCCATAAGCTCCAGTACCCAAAGGGTGTATGAAGAGAAACACTTTAAAAAGTAACCTGTCTATGCTCTGGTATTTAAGGATGCACATTTCTCAGCTATTATTCATTAGTGTGCAGTTACTAAAAGTGCAGGTACTGATGGTACTTAAGTTTGTTAACATTGGTTTGAAAGAAAACTGTAGCCTGAAACCATGATCGTATGGAAAGGGAAGAAAATGGGTTAGGTTGCATTCTGAGCAGGTTATTTATTATCAAGTCATGAAGTACTTCTGCCCTAAGAACAAAGAACAATACTTGTTCTCCTTAACCTTCTCTAGTGGTCAATTGGCCCAGAAGGGTACTTTATTAGTGCAATATTTTGTCAGTAGTATGAAATAATCAGTAAATGTGGCTCTGTTGTTATTTATATTTGTAATTAATAGGCCTAAATGTGGAGGTCTGAACTTAATTGGAAACTCTGATTTGAGCCTGTGATTCTTTATTCAGAAAAATGGTCTGCTTAAATGAAAATACTACCCTCTCCTTGTGAGAACTTTACAAAAGCCACATAAAATGTTTGTATGTAAGAAAGCCTAATATCTTAATCCAGCTGAATTTCAAACTCATGTGAGATTAAACATTTTCTCATTATATTTACATGCGGGAAGTGGCAAGCTCAAAAAGAAAACCTGTACCTATCGCCATCATCCATTCCAGAGGACCACAGGCCCGTCATGTGAAGCTGATCCTTTGGTACCGGCCCAAAAAAAAGTCGTTCTTAAACAGGGAGTGGAACTCGGTATCTGGGAAACGCCTCTCTGAAGGCACCTTGTAGCTGAAATTTCTTTTCAATCTAATTATTGAAAAGAGAATATAAATCAGCACGGGCGGGCGGGCGAGAGCCCCGGAAAAAGCCTGGCCAAGGGAGGGCAAAACGCTGCCCGGCAGCCAGGGCTGAGCGGGGGAACCGTGCGGGAAACAGCCCTGCGAGCCTGAGGGGACAGCGGGAGCGGGGACGGAGGCGGGAGAGACCCGGCACGGATGGCCCTGGGCCAGGGAGAGACCCCGGCGGGGCAGATGGACGTTCCCGGAGGGAAGCTGCTGCCCATGGAGAGCCCACACATGGGCAAGCTTATTCTGAAGGACTGCAGTCTTTGGGAATGTCCCAAACTGGAGCTGGGAAACAGCATGAGGAGGAAGGAGCTTCAGAAAGGAGCTGTTAAGGACTGGCTGCAGCCTCCCATTCCCCATCCACCTGCACTACAGTTGCAGGGAGATAGAGGTGTCAGGGATGAAGGAGTGAAGTTGAACCTGGGAAAAGGAGAAATGAGAGGAAGTTGTTTCAGTTTTTGTCTTTGTTTCTCACCACTCAACTCAATTTCAATTGGCAATAATAAATTTGCTTTTCCCAAACTGGGTCTTTTTTGTCGGTAATGGTAACTGGTAACTGGTAACTGGTCTTTACCCATGACCGTTTCATCTTATTTTCTCCCCCTGTTCTTTGAGGAGGGGGAGTGAGAGAGTGGCTGGTTGGGTGTCTGGTACCTGGCCAAGGCCAACTCATCACAGAAACTAAATAAGAATAACCCAATTTAAATCAAATTACAATATTTCCTTACACTTTGAACCAGATTCAAAATGTACTGTGTAAAATATAGCCAACAGCAGGTTTTCTGTTAAAAAGGCTTTATCCTTTTGTGTCATTAAACTCAGGAGTAACTCCTCTCTAGCATCATGCAGTATTTCAGATAGGATTCACAAACACTCTCCATCATTTTGCAGATAGTGCAAACAGGTAATCCAGTATGACTCATATGCATTGGACTTCCTAGCAATTGATTGAAATCTTCAAATTCTGCAACAGCAATCACAATATGCCAAGTGAGAGAGAGGAAACTAATAACCTACACCTTTCTCTCAAAAGCATAATGAAGCAGGAGCCTGGCATGCTGTGCTGGAAGTCCATTATACCCTTTAGTGCAGCTTTAAAGAATCTTTTAAACAGAATTATGGTTTCTTTAATCTATTATACAAGCAATTGTATTTCTACTATGCTTTGGATTGCAGTACCATGAGCAGTGCAAATGTTTTTGGGGTTTTTGGTTTTTTTTTAATCTCAGTAGTTTCTTACATTATCTCATGTAATTTCTATGGTCTGGATTGTTCTGCTGATTCAAAGCAGCATCAGGCACCCAGGTTTTGCACAGAAGGTCCAACAGAAGGTCCTAAGAGAAGGCTCAGTATTATTAACAGCTACAGTGAAATCCACACAGCAGTTCATTAATTTTAGTTGAGGTAGAGCCTGAGGTTTCATATGCATGCTTTTTTACCTTAATGAACTGGGATAAATATCTTAAATATCCTGGTGAGGCTTGGTATTCTCTGATTTCAGGTTTGCACATATTTCTGATGTAGTATGATAGAGTGAAGCTAATGCAAACAGTTGAAATTCTAGGTACAAGCCCTTACTTCCTGAAAAATCCCTTTTGAATAAGTAGTAAAAGCATCTCATTGCAAATGGTGTATGAAGATGGTCCTGCTGTGGTGTAATTCTATTTTGTAGGTTAAAATACCACTTCTGTGAATACTTTTAAAAGGTGATTTTTAGACCACTAGTGGGTGGTTATTTCTCCTGGAGAACTCTCAATTTGCTGTCATATTCTCTAAAGTGAATTTTTACATACCCTCTCATGCCATCTACCATCACTGACTTTGTATCCTACTAGTTCTCCTAATATGCTTGCAACATTATTTTTCCTGGCATATTCCTTGTGCAGGTGACACACTGAGGAGCAGCCCTTCAAAACTCTAGTGAGGAGCTGTGTAGCGAAAATATTTACCCGCAGTTACTTACTGTGGTCTGATTGGCACCTATCCTGACTGTCTATTACACTGCACCAATTTAGACCTAAAACTGCCCAAATCATGTTATCCTGGGCTATCAATGTTGTACTATTTCAAAAATACTGTTCTATTATTTTTCTTTTAAGCTAACTTGCATTTTGACCAATGTTTCTGTTCTACAATATTTGTTGAGGACACTCCTCACTGGTCATCAGTCAATTTATTAGTGAGTTTATTAAACTGCCCTGTATTCCAGTTTGAAAACATCACAGTTAACAACAGTGTTTATACTTCTGGCATGATCTTCTGCTGATCGCTTGCTTTTATAATGTCTTGATAGATCTACATCTTCAGGAATATCCAGATATGTTTTGTATCTCATTTGCTGTAAAATGTTATTTTATGACAACAACTGACATTAAATTATTGGGTTTTTTCCCCCAAATTGAACAATTTCAAGGATTTCATACTCACTATTTGTTTCCATCAAAAATTTAGATTTCTCATTTTCCCTACCCTTAACAAGATGCTTCCTCTGTCTGCCAGAACCTCTCCCATGTCACTCATGAAGGTATTATTGCTGTAATGCCATGAGTAGGACTTAGCCTGTTTGCAAGCATCACTTTCTACATGAACAGCTCCGGGCTCATATCTCTTGGTTAGTACTCTGTTTGTTACACAAAACTAAAACTGCATTGTTAAACTCACCCTCTCAAATATTTTTGAGATTCTGGTTCTGTAAGTCTTTTTCTTGGGGGAGGGAGGAGGGAGGAGAAGGTACTGTGCATGTCTCCAGACTTGTAAATCATTACTCTTAATATGCCTTCTTAACTGTTCTAAAGTTTGGGGAGTAGATGGATATTGCTGATGTTTTACCCTATGTACAGGGCCCGGAGCTGGACTCTGATGCTCATTTTAGGTTGCTTCTAACTCAGGATATTCTATGAGTTTTTTCTTGTGCTAGTGCTATTCTCTGCATCTTTCAGATGTGATCTCTTTGAATTCCTGTCCTGTAAAAGCAGTTTCTTAATATTAGCAGCAACTGATTACCCATCATCATTTGCCTCAGTGGGTTTCACATTTCTCCTGGGTTTTTTTTTTTTCATTTTGTGAACAGCTTATTCCTCACAAAAATATACCTGAAAGGCCTTGAACAGCATAACTATACTTCTTCTTTTGACTTAAATAAGCCTGCCACTTATGTCCTAATCTTTTGTCCCTGTATATATTAGAAAATGTGTGGCTTTGTAGGCTGCAGATCATTTATCTATCTCAGGTCCTGCAAAGTTTCAGCCCCATTAGCTTCTTCTGTCTATTCAAGCTTTCTGAGATTTGCACATTGATTTCAAAGTAGGTGAAGTAATCTTTCTTTTTTTAAATTCTGACCCCATAGTTGGAGTCCACTTAAGCTGCTAAAAGAACTGAATAGGCTGTTATTAATGATTTTAAAACATATTTTCAGCAGCTCAACTGCAAGAGCAAGAATTCTTCAATCACTTCATTTTATCTTGAAAAAAAAAAAAAAAGGCCATAATGAAACAGTGGAAAAAGCTGCAGTTGGCGCTGTAGTTTTACAGACAAAACAGCATAACTATATAAAACATGTGATGTATTTATTATTTTGCTAATCAGTTTGGATCAAGTCTTCAGCTGATATCCATCACTATTACACTGCTGAAGTCCATTTATCATGTCAACTAACATCAGCTGAAGGTCTAGCCTCTTGACAAGGTACTATAGTTTATTTTTCTGGCTAAAATGATGTTTCTAAAGACTATTTTGGAATAAACAATTTTATGCAGCCAAATATTCTGAGACTCTATTGGCTCTAATTCAGTTACTACTTTTCTTATTACCAAGTAAAAAAACTTTTGTATTTAAAGGTTACATTAGTTTGGGTTTTAAAAACAAGATTAATGGAGCATCCTCAAAAAACATGGTTTGGATTAAGTATTTTGCTCAATAGAAGAAATTTTGAAAACTAGCCATGATTTTTTTTCTAGGAGATATATTAAATAGAATATTCAAAACTTCTTAATCAACTGGGTATTGCTTTGCATATTCCAGTGTATCACAGAATAATTTTAAATGGTTTTATTATATTCTTCATTCAATCAAATAAAAAAATACACATAAGGAAATAGCCAATATACAGATTAATTTTGGTTAATATTAAAACCCCCATATATGTGATCTCTAAGAGTTGCCATAATGTACAAAGGAAAGCAAGTTAGAATTTTAGGGTTAGCTAAAGGAGGGAGTTAACTTCCTCTCATTCCATCTATATTCACAATGAAGGGTCGTTGATATCTTTTCCAGGATGAGGCATTCCAGGAAAATCCTCTGAAATCCTTTACTATTTTAGAGGGAATACTCAGTCCTACTTTAATTACAACAGAGGAACTACATGACTATGCATTCTAGCAAGGTTCTGGGAGAGAGATTTGGTCCTTCAGGCCCGTCAGAGAGCCTGTAGGCTAAAATGGAGCACAAGTGAGTCTTATTTTTCAATAGCTCTCTTTTTCTAGCCAGGTCACTATATAATTTCTTTGCTATTTTGTTTTATTTTATTTTATTTTAAACCATGTATTTCTCTACTCAATTATTCTATAAATAGAACCGTATAAAATCCAAACTCTTTGAATTTCAGGTATACTTGAACCAAATCATGAGTTGTGAATCCAGTTCTTCTTTTCTCTCCATTCCTGTATTTCTTCACTCCCTCTCATCAAAGGACTGGGTATATTTTGGGTGTGGCCAAAGTATAATAAGAATCAGACACAGGAGAAACCTGGGATGGCAACCCATAATTGGTCTACATTCTTGGTAGTGCCTCGACTGCATGTTGTCTTTCCGGACATCTTTATTATTTCCCCGTTTGTATTAACCTGAGAAGTTTTCTTTAGCTTTTGATTACTCAGTGTATCAGAAGTTCTTCCTCCCCAGAAATAGCCTGTTATCCTGTTCACTTTATCTCACTCACAGCACACTGAAAAAACCCATGAGCTAAAGCCTCCAACTAGTTTTCTGAACAGCACCATGATCTTACAGAGTTCATATCTGGCCAGCACTCTTGTTTTCAGTCAGTCATCCTCCAAATGACAAGCTCCTTAATTTCTTTTCTAAACATCCAGAAATAGCTAACTGCGGGACTCCCCTCCTGGCTCCTTCCCAGTTTGTCTCTAACTAAAGATTTGATTCTTCACGCTGAATAGCTCCTCATACTCTGCACTGTCCATTAATTATCTTTTGATTGACTCCCAGCTCTGCCCACCACTCTCTCCGCTCACTCTTTCGGAACCTAACTTCAGCTCATATCAAATTCTTCTTCATTAATGAATATCACTGTCTCACTGCAGATAGCTTCTCAAAACTTTTGACTTCTCAAACTAGATCATGTGTGCATGTCTCAAATTAATTTCATTCCCATTTGAGAACTTGCCAAGAGGATCCAGCACATTTCTATGAGTTACTGTGGCCACAAGCCATTATTTCAAATCCAAACAGTAATTTGCTTTACTATAGCCTTTAATTAGTATGCAATTAACCTGGATATGTCATCACTACATAGCTATTATTATTAATTATTCTATGCTAGCCAGGGCAGCTGGTTTTCTCTTATGTTTCCTCAAGTAGCACTAACAGTAGATTTCCGAGCACTTCAAAAAGCCAGACTCTGCCCAGATTGTTAATGTTCTCTGACCTTTGGGGAAGCCTAATTAGAGTAGTTGAAGAATTTCAAATGGAAAGAGAGAGGATAGCAATTTATAATTAGGCTTAAGCATTTGGCTCCAGAAAGAGTTCAAAGGAAGTTAGACTTCCTTGGTGGTTTACCATGCATTTAACCGAAATGTTCTGTATGTTGAAGATAAACCTGTTAGAATATGATATATAATAAAGAAAATGGGAATTGCAGTCATGAAAAGGCATCCTAACAGCAGATTTTGTATTTTACCAAGTGTCACCTACATTTTGCCCCTTTTCACACTAGTTGCCTTAGTTTCAGAGGCAAGGTGTTCAGAAGCAAGAGGAAAGCAAAAATGCTTTGGTATTGGACCCATAGTTTGTCTGACAGAAGGAGGGACTGGGAAAGTGTTGTTTGGATCCATATTTAAATTACATTAGTAATATCTAAGCAGGATATAATTACACAGAATACCAAATCTGTATCTTTATCCAGATGTAGGCCTTTGGTCTGAATTTATCATTATGGAAAGTACAAACACTATCACTGCTTCCCTAGAGATATTTGATAGGAAATAATGACTCATGGACTATTTAGAATAATTTGATAGAATCATAGAAACATTAAGACTGGAAAACATCTCCAACATCTTTGAGTTCAGCCTTCAACTGAACATCACCTTAGAACTAAACCAAAGCAACAAGTGCCAAATCCAGTCATTTTTGAATACTTCTAGGAATGGTGACTACACTACCTCCCTGGGCAGATTCTTCCAGTGCTTCACAACCCTTCCAGAGAAGAAATTCTTACTGACTTCCAACCTGAACCTCCCCCGGCATGGCTTGAGGCGATTTCCTCTTGTCTTGTCACTAGCTGCCTGTGAGAAGAATCGTACCCACCTGGCTACACCCTCCCTTCAGGCAGTTGCAGAGAGTGATAAGGTGCCTCCTCAGCCTCCTTTTCTCCAGGCTAAGCAAATTCACCTCCCTTAACTGGTCCTCATAGGACTTTCCCTCCAGACCCTTCATCAGCTCTGTTGCCCTTCTCTGGACACGCTCCAGCACCTCAATGTCTGTCTTGCAGTGAGGGGCCCAGAACTGGACATAGAATTTGAGGTGTAGCCTCACCAGTGCCAAGTACAGAGGGACAATCACTGCCCTCGTCCTGCTGGCCACAATATTGCTGATACAAACCTGAATTACATCGGCCTTCTTGGCCACCTGGGTACTGCTGGATCATGTTCAGCCAGCTTTTGACCAGCACCCTCAGGTCTTTTTTGGCTGGGCAGTTTTCCCGCCACTTTTTCCCCAGCCTGTATGGGGTTGTTGTGACCCAAGCACAGGATCTGGAACTTCATGTTATTGAACCTAACCCGAGACAGAACCACTGGCCTTGTCCCATCATTCCAGCCTGTCCAGATCTCTCTGCAAAACATTCATACCACCCAGCAGATCAACACTCCCACCCAGCTTGGAGTCATCCACAAAATCATTATGGGTTCACTTGATCCCCTCATCCAGATCCATTTTCTTACACAATATGTTATTGGACAATAAGAAAATAACATAAATAGGGAAATAAGGTGCAACAGAATGTGTTGGGGGAGAAAACCCAGTTCTAATATTGCCTCTATCATTCTCATCCACAGGGAAGGATCTGTGGCTCAGAGCTGTAGATTTGAGTTTAAGTGTTTCTAGTCAGAGAAAGCAGGTTGAGACTGTGAGAGGACAGCACCACTGTGAACACAGCTGTGCACAGGGATACCTCGACTTAGCTTTAGCTGTTAGCTCCTGAGCTGAAAGCTTTACAGCTGGATTAGGCTCGTGCTGTACCCACACTTACTGGTCAAGGCAGGCATAACTAACCCAGCTCCAACTTTGCTCCGCAGAGAGCCCTACCTCCACCCTGCACCACAAAGTGGATTTGTTCCCTCCTTCCAGGAGTCAGTTCATCAGTCCCTGACACAGCGCTGCCCAAGTGAGGAGGCATGTTTAACTGCCATTTGTTACCATTTCCTGCACACCATTAGTCTTTTCCTCATTGGTCACATCAGCTAACAGTCTGCAGACGTTCTTTCAGTAGTAATATTTCTTCTCCTTTGTGTCATCTCCAGCACAGGGCTAAGAAGAATGAAAGAAGAAAATCAGTGCAATCTCAGCAATGTGGCAGTGACTCCTCTCCCCACACTTTGAAGATGGATCGATCCATGCTCTTCTCCTATGTTAACACAGTAAGAGAACAGCAGATTTTCCACTAGGACGGGATTGGTTCTAAGCCAAAAACATCAGTATCATAGTGTACACCCAAATTTTAATGAAATAAATGCCATGAGAAGCAGTCACTAAGCAATGATTTCAAAACAGTTATTACCACCAGCAGCATTGATGCTTTGCAGATGGGATATGTGTTTAATCTCTTAATTGCATCTAGATACAATTGTTTAGACATTCATGTGTTGTACTAAAAACTTGTAGGCACTATGTCAATTCCCTTGTAAGATTACAATTTTTTAACTTGAAAATGTAGGCTATTTTTTCTTTAATCAATAGCAAGAAATGAAGCAAGAGTTAGACAATAAACTAGGAAAATGTTCTGTACTGGGTGTTCCTGGAAAGAAGTGTTAATTCATGCTCCTCTCTTTTTTGGCAAAGGAGATGGGTACTTAAGATGAGATTCTCCACTTAACATAGTTCTGTGATCATGTGTTTCATTTTACCATTTTTATCAACATCAGGATGTAGGAAAGGGAGAAAAATAATAAAAATCCTTTCATGGAGCATCATCTTAAGCTACCAGAACTCCATGCTAAGTAAATACAAGTTAAAGCCCTAAGATATTACCATTTGCAAGCTCTGAAAGACTGGAATTTTCAATATAAGAAATCTGTAAAAACCCTAACACGTTATGATAACCTGTATGTGTCCTGGCTTCTTTTTTGTTCTCATTATTACACTTACCTATTTTCTAAGGATTTATTACCGCTTATCAGATAAATTCATGAAGTATGTGTAAAAAAAAAAAATGCTGGTTGATACTTTTTTTCCTTTTTTTTTTTGGATGACAGTATGTCTAAGACACTTTTTTTTTTTCTCTGAGCTATTTCTTTTAATTTGCCTTAGTATTTAAAAAAATATTTCATTCAAAACCTGGAAAAAGAATGAGGAAGAGGTTTAAGAATGTGCTTCTAAAGAGTCAATCTGTTAGCGTGAATCTGTAGTAGAATAATGTTTAAAGATTTTAATAAAATGTATTTTTTACTTATGGAAATACCTTTCTCCCAGAATCTATACAGCTTTTATAAATTATATTCCAAATTCATGTTTATCCTTCAAGATATTATTTCATATCTTTATGGACGTTTCTGATAGCAAATCCCTGAAGAGAACCACAGGCATTTCATGTAAGTGTTGAAATTAGAGGATGGTGTATTATTTTGCCCTTGTGACTTATGATAAACCTAGCAATAAAGCTTTTAACTTCATCTAAATCTCTAGAGTGCTGTAGACTCCTCAGAGACAGAAAAAAACCTCAAGAGATTCCCTTTTTGCAGAAAAAAGATAATAAAAAACAAACAAAAAACCCTGTAATTCTGCATTGATTGGTAAAATCACCATGTATCATCTCAGGAAGAAGTCTTAAAAATCTGTTTACCTGGCAAGTCACTGTTTTGTCTTCTCTAAAAGGGGATTGCCTTCCTGATTTGTCTAATAACTTAATGTTCATTAATGAGTTTACGGTCAGAAAATAGATCATTGTCATTTCATAAAAGATGCTGAAAAGTATGTGGGAGAGGAGACATCCAGAAAAGAGTGCACTTTCAGGTACAAAACCATTTACTTGTTCTGGAGCATAAAGTCTGCTACTGCCTATAAAGCTGGCCACATGTTCCCCTTCAAAAAGTAACAATATGGCAAGAGACTTAAGATGCCTCTTGGGATGTATTTCTTTTGATTTTCTTTTGATGTCCCTTAAGTGTTCTTGGAGTGTAGTTCCATGAAGAATTTGCTGTTGCATCCTTAAAATAGCAGTGTTTTTAATCTCAAATTTGACCCAATGCATTCTATCTCTATAGTGTTTAAAGCATGGATTCTGGACACAGGAATCACTTCTTAATCTCTTTTCTTTGTTCACAGTATCTTTGAGTCAATTCAAGTTAGAAAGGTTTCTATGGCCTCCTGTCCCATAACTCTGCTACCATTCCTTGGAGAAGAATTCCCTTCCTTAGAATTCCTGTCTTTGAAAAAGCTGATTGTGTTTACTTATTTACTGAAGAGGTGCTTTATTTCTAGATGTGTAGTCAGAATAGTTGTTGACAGCATCTATCTATGCAGGCATACAAGAGCCAGTAAAAATCTAGAATAATTGTACATGCTCAGTCATTCCTTGCCATATTTCTCATTTATTCATAATTCTAATGAAGCTTCATTTCTAACTGCAGCATGGAATGGATCAAATTCTGAGCCCAATATCTATAACAGGTTGGAAAAAAATATCCTTCAAAAACTAACCCAGGTGCAACTCCATTGCTCTCCTTGCACCTAAAATTTTATGCCAGCTACAGAAATTCAAATTTTAAGATGCTATTAGGTACTGACTTATGAACCACAGAATCAGTAGTATCATAAGAGTTGTATTTTAAAGAAAGAGAAAATTAAATTGTATTTTCTAAATCTGATTTAGGCATTAATAAAGTGTTTTGTACCTCTATTTCCCTCACTGGCTATTATAGTTCAACTCTTTACAATTTATCATGTGAGGATAATGTAGTTTTCTTGACTCAAGCTGCTATAATATTAGCAACACAGTTGGAAATATTCTTATATAAATATGCATATAGTCCCTTCTTTGCATGTTAGAATAACATCCATGAAAATGGCTGCAAGTTTCTGATGTTCTGTTAATTGGAGCCAGAAATGCTATCAAAATTTATTTAAAACATATTTGACTGACATGCAATATACTCTAAATTACTGCTGATATTTTTGACAGACACATCTAATTACCACTAATTAGTTCAGAATTAATTATAAAATGACATGTTTACATTGATTAGTATGCATCAAAGTTTAAATGGTCATTCCGAGGACATATTTTATAGTTCCACAAAAAGGAAAACACACAGGCAAATCTGGTATTGAAAAAGAAAAGTCTATGAACAGAAGTGTTTCTGCATATAATGATGCACTCCACATGGCTTGCTGAAATAAGGCAATATTTGCAACAAACTAGAACCAAGTAAAACAGCACTAGTTGCAGTTCTGCTACAGACTGAATAGTTTTGTCAGCTCTACATGAATTAGCCATCATAATTAAGACTGCCATATTTTCTTTGAGAAATAAACAAAAAACTTTAATACAATTCTTTGGAAAAAAATCTCAGTAGTTCTTGATAGCTTTTCTTTCTTTCTTTCTTTCTTCCTTCCTTCCTTCCTTCCTTCCTTCCTTCCTTCCTTCCTTCCTTCCTTCCTTCCTTCCTTCCATCCTGCCTTCTTTTCCACTAGGACAATACAAAGCTTTCCTTTAGACAAGGAAAAGATTTCTGTGAGGGTAAAATAAGAATAGCTGTGTGTAGCTGCATATACTCAGATAAATTAAAAATATATGAGACAGTATATTCAGTTACATTGGACAGTTAGAATACATGAGGAAAAGAAAAATCCCCTTATCCTCTTACATTCCTTTGTGTTTGCACAACAGGTTATGTCAAGGATTGAGCTAAAACCCAGCATGCTTCCTGTCTCTGATCTTCATGTCCCATTTCAGGTTACAGGACTGTGTGATGTGCTCTGTGCTGTGAGAATGGTTCAAGGTCCAGTTGTCTGTTACTATTACTGGCATTGCAGAGGAAAAGCCAGCCTATCTGCCTATGGCTGAGCACAAAGGAGTGAATAAATGTTCCTTAATTACAAATAACTGTGTACTGGGTTTTGCATCTTTACCCCTCAAAGCATACTCTGGAGCTCATCTCAAGCCTCTAAATGAGCATAATCTAATAAATGAGCAGCACATTCTTGAATACAGTAAAATGTACCCAGAAGGCTGGTTTTGCCCTGCATTCAAAACTTTAGAAATGTATCTATGAGAAATGTATCTTTTGACTTAGTGGCACATTATGAAAATGCAGCACAGAACGCCATTTGACAGATCACAGTGACATGCAATGCCTTTCATAAGGTAAGAAAGTCTGACTGAGACCTCTTTTACTGACAGTGAGGAATTTGATCAATTCAAAAGAAGCTATTTTTTTTATAGGGGTTAATTGGTTTGGGTTTTGGGGTTTTTTTAGCTGCTTGCTAAAAATTACCACACACACCCCCCCCCCCCCCACCAATGGAATAGTTTAAAAAGAAAGAACTGTTATAAAGAAATCCATTCCTTGAAGTATCTTAGCTAAAGGCAGAGGTCCTTGGACAAAATTCCCTACCTTTGTTATTCAGCAAATTTAATGATCTGATGTAGTCATGAATTTACACTGGGAATAAGGTGCTGCTTATTAGCAAAAGCACGTGTTATATAGTGTGATCACACAGTTTTGTAGCTTTACAGAGGCTTTGTTCGAATATCACCTAATGAATGTCTCTGGCCTTTAAATATTCTGTTTTCTGGAGTGCTCTGTAGAGTCCTAGCAGTTGCATTGCAGCTATGCTACAAGTGTGTTTGATCTGGGGTTTCTTATAACTGAAAGAATTATAAAAGAGTAACATGCTGACTTTCTTTTCAACTAGGCACATCTGGCTGTTATTAAAGAAAAGTATCCTGCTTCCTAAGCAGATTTAATACATTAAAAACAAACTACCTAACTAACAAACACACACAAAATACCCCACCAAAACAAAGAAAACAAACAACAACAAAACAGAAAAAGAAGAGTAAAATACCTTTTCTCATGTGTTCTTTATGGCTTTTTTTCCAGCTACAAGCAGTTTATGTGTTTGAATGAATAGTTCCTAATCATAATTGATATTTAACAGCTTACTTTGCCATGAGCTAATGCTCAAGTTCATCACATATCAAAACCATGCTATTGACAGAGCAAGAAGAGAACAGACCTTCCCCCCACCTCTTTATGAGATGCTCAGAAGGCACAGCATAGGACTGTGCCTATCTATCCTGGGACTTAAGGGTTTTTAAACTAAATATAACTGTATTTGAAATTATTAGTATAGAATGAGCCAAACTAGCCCTTAATAGAGAGGATGAATAGAAAATTAAAGTTCTACATTTTCTAAAAGCATATAAATGCTGTAACGTGCTGTATTTTTTTACACTAGTTTTGCTTTTGAGGTTTCATTTGAAATACAAGGTTGAGCCTGGAACAAATAAGTATACATGAATAAAACTGTATCCTTAATTCAGATTAAAATATGTTCTTTCTGCATTTCAGCCACTGCATTTCTGTGCCAGACAGAAAATGGGAGTGATAGAAAAAGACTTCAAACAAAAATCAAGTTGACTACCCTACTTTCATGGCAGAAGGTGTCTTTTTACCTTTCTGCATTACCAGACAAAACTGATTTCATTTGTGAATCATTTTCTAAAATGTAAGGTCATATTACAGAACAGTTTATTCTACCTGCATATAAAGCTTGTAACATCTTCCAAAGAAGGGGCCAATCAAGCATTAACTTCTCCTCAGAGTATTTTTATTTCTCAAACTGTTTATTCCTTTACATGCTTTTATTTTTTGTGGGTGTATTTTACTCTCCTGCTGTAAACATTGCCCCACAGTTGGATACACAAAATTAAATCATTTAATGGATTTGTGGTTCAGTTGATTGAGGTCCCTGGGTCTCTCTGCACTCCTGGCAGCCATCTTATTTGGTCTGTTGCTGTCATTCACTGTCATTTCCACTTGGCTGGCGCCTGTGACAGGTCAGATTACTGGATGTGCTCAAAATATGATATGAAAGAGAGGACGGTGATTCTGTACTGATGGGTAGTGCTCTGCTTGCTACAGCTATCTGAGTAGATCTTAGTAAATGCAGTTTCCTCAGGCTGTTTGGGGAGTCAGTGAAAGAACTGATGGTAAATAGAGGGGCCATCTGTGTACATTTACTGATAAGCTGATACTTTCTGAAATGTTTTTCCATTACATGGGTATTGTTAAAGGCAGAAGCTGGTTTACTGACACAGAATTATTTTATAATGTTATGTTTTTAAACATTGGCCAACTTGAACACCATTTCATCTATCTTTTGTACATTTATTTCTGTTCTATTCAGCTAAACAATTTCAGGTTTGGGGGTGTTAGATTAATTGTGCCGCCTTTATCTACTTCCCCTACCACAAGTGCTCCATTTTCTCACAAAATAGCTACACAATTTTGAGAATATGCCAAGAATTTTTGTTTTTTTTGTTTTTTTTTTTTTTTTTGTAACAGCTTAGTGAAATAGCTCAAAATATTTAATATATGTGCTATTAAAGAACTTGACAGTTTGCAGAAGAAGTTGGAACATTTCACTGCTAGTAGCTGTGATTCAGAGACAGATACTGCAGCAGCTTCAGCAACCGCAGTAAGTGCATTACTGTGACTCTAAATATATTTATAAAAATAAAATAAAAATACATTGGTATTCCAATTATAAGAGAGAAAAAAAAAATCTAGTTCTGGGTGAAACTAGAATTGTAAAGAAAAATTATGACATCTCAAGGGACCAGTACTAATCTGATTTTTTTTCTTCAGTAGAACTTAAGAAAAAAATCATAATAAAAGAGAATATGTATTTCTATAACAAAATGTTTCTGAGTTTCCATGGAACTTTGTAGCTCATTTAGTTTAAAGTGTGAAGCCAAATTTATTGGCAATGCAGCATTAAATGTAAATGTGAAATTCACATTTCACATAAAATGAGAACTGGGATGCAGTTAGGCAGTCTGCCTTTGCCATAGGAGTAAAGATAATAAATAACTCAGTTTGTCACTACTGCGAGGGAACTAATGTAGATTATGTAGAATAAACAGTGGTTAAAACCATGACATATATGTAGCAGGAGGTCTTCCACAAATGGACAAACCTGACTCCCAAATGTTCTATGTTCTCTAGTTCTTGCAGATTTTGATGTAATCCAGAACTGCTTACTATGTTATAAGAAAGAATTTTACTCTCTGTGGTTTTGTAAGGAGGGTCATGTCTGTACACACCTTGCTTTTTCAGGAGCTTAGTGTGAATACTTTTGATCATAAAATTCTAACTTGTCCTTTTACACATCAAAAAGGGGCCTTTTTTTTTACATTAACATGTGGTTATAGGGCTGATAATGATGTCTAAAACCATTTCTGTGCTCTCCTTGCACAATGTATAAGATATGAAAATGTCATTCCACCAAATAGCTAAATTTCTTCTGCTAAAGAATTATTTGGGAAAGTCTAAAATACATTGCAGAGGACATGTAGAAACTTATTTTCCATCATAAACAGCAAGTTCTTTCTGAGGAATGTTTCAGGGAAACTCCAGCTTATTTGATTTTAACACTAAAAACCCTGCAGAAAAATGGGTAGCTTGTGCATGGGAGCCTAAGTCTACCAAAGGCCTCATCTCTGATGCAGTTTTCTGCTGTCTGATGGTTTGGGCTCAAAAAAGTAATGGAAGAGCCATGAAACAAGAAGAATTTTATGTAGCTGACATCTAGCAAGAAAATACCAGAATTATATATGAATAATAAAATAGCTGTGAAGTAAAATATTTTGAAGGCACTTGTAAAGACTAATTTGAAAGGAACAATAATAAAAGTGGTATTTGGTTTTTTTACTTGCATTGACCCAATATGAAGAAGTTTCCAAATATTTCTTATGCGTGAAGTTTCTTGTCTTGTGCCCATTACTCGGCATGCCTTCTTCTTTACACAGAAGGCAAGAACTTCTTTTCCCTATTCGTCTCGTGTCTTTCCTGGCCTTATGGGATCATACTGGGCTCTGGAGAATGTCAATGTCCTAGCAGGTACTTCTGCCTTGGAGAAGAGGTGCCAATGACTATCTCTGAAACTCTACTAATATATGCCTTCTTTCAGCTGTGATTTCGGAGTGTGAAGAGAATGTAAAGGAGAAAAGCTGGTTCCAATTGACACACTTCTTCCTTGTCCCACTGACCTCTCCTTGCCCATAGAATCAAAATTCAGAACAGGCAACTGATAGACCCTGATGGAAAACCTCTGGTACAAGCAATTCTCTATGATATGTACTGGAGACCTTCAGCTATCTTGCAATTTTACCTCAAAATGCCTACCACAGCCTCTTTGCTCCCCTTCAAACTAGAGGACTTATAGAAAGGGAGTATGGTGCCTTTACATGGTGTCTTCATCCCTCACAGACCTTTCTATATCTAGCAGGAGAAGCACAATAGCATTTGGGAAGATTCGGGAGGAAGGCAGGAGATGGGATTCCTCACAGATAAAAATGGAAATCATTCTTGCAGGTGTCAGGAATGAATTAATTAATCTTTCAGAGCAAATAGATTTGGGTAGATGACACTGGTATTTCTGTCATGTTAGCTGCCTACATTAAGCTTTTCACCAGCATTTCATGTAATTTAATATGATGGGTTGCAGCAGAAATTCCTATTACAATCATATCAGCTCCCTTCTTGTATGGTACATCATGTAAGTCTGAAACCATGTGTTAGCATTAATAAACAGCAAATTTATACCTGCAAGAAGACAGTAATTTCATTATTAGTAATCTCTTTGCTAAGGCAGAATATTCACTTTCCCTGTCTCTACGTTGTATTAAAGATGAAACAGAATTGTATTTTTGCAATTATTGTACTGAGAGAAAATTAATGTCTTCTCTGCTGAAAAATTCAAACCTTCTATTTTTCCTCTTTCAAATCTTGCAAGAATATTTTATCAATGACTTCAAAGAGAGTAAAAAATAATTATTATAATTAGACAGTTTATGGTACATGAATGCCCAGAACTTCCAAAAGATCTAAGTTATTTATTTAGTTACTTCAGTCTAACAGAATCAAGACTTTATATACTGCATAATACCTTAGTGGGAAAGCACATGTTAAAGGCTTGCTAAAATTATTTTCTCCTGCAAATGGAAGTTTAAATGAAGAACTCCTACTGCAAGCCTCACTCTGTCCATCTGTGCATGTCATCCAGACCCTCATCCAAAAAGACACTTTTTAAACTGAGTACTCTTTTTTTTCACTTTTTTTTCCCCTGGAGTTTATGTCCCTCCTTTAGTACTTTGAAAGACCAGACCCTATAGAAGGGGTTAGTAATCTTAGGATTAGCACTGCAACATTTAGGAGGTCTTACAGTGATACAGGTCACTTGAAAAAAATCTTCTAGATTCTGCTGTGAATATTACCTGTTGAGTACCGTATTTCCGTTCAGTGGAACAGCACCATCAGCAACACCCCTCTGCAAGACACTGCATTAGATACATAATAATAGTAACTGGGAAAGTGTTTACTCTGTCTCCTTTAATGACAGTCAAATGATAGGGTGCTGGTGGGGAGAGGGACTCTGCACCTGCCTGAAATAGGAAATCAGCAGATCCCAAAGCTGGAACATCACTGTGTGCATTGGGTAGCTGCTACAACTGTGCTACAGCCCAGCTAGTGAGCACTCCCCAAAAACAGTACCATTTTGCAGTCAGCATGGCAGAGTGGCTGTCCTTAGCAGATATTTTGCATCTAGCCATCTGTTTTCCACACTAATGGCATGTGTGCATAGTTTCTTGTGCCAGCTGTCCTCAGTGCTAATGAATGGTCTCAGGCACCTTACTTCTATGGATGTAGCACCCAATCCTCATACACACTGTGGCTGGATTTAATCTAATGTTAAAAATCAGAAATCCTTTCCCTAGGTTATTTCCTTGTCCACAGAAAGCTGCTTGAAAGTTTCTAGGACTGATCAAGCATTGTTACTTGTTAATTTATGTGCTAAATTTACATCACACAGAGAAGTATAGACAGACCAAGACAACTGTTCGTTTACTAACAAGCCACATTTGACATGTGGTGTTCTTTAGTTTTGCTTATGTATTGGCTATTCTCTACCATTTCTTGTAAGTTTTCTGCAGACTGTATAAAGAAAATGCACAAACTGTAGAATTTAAAACATTTCTTACTTTTCTTACTGGCCCACAAATGCAATGCAAGAACACCACTGTAATAGAATCATAGAATCACAGAATCATAGAATGTCTTGGGTTGGAGTGGACCTTAAAGATCCAGCCCTCCTGCCTTGGTCAGGGACACCTTCCACTAGATCTCATTGCTCAGAGCTCCCTCCAACCTGGCCTTGAACACTTCCAAGGATGGGGCACCCACAGCTTCTTTGGGCAACTTGCTCCAGTGCTTCACCAACCCCACAATAAAGAATTTCTTCCTAATATCTATCCTAAACCTACTTTCTTTCAGTTTGAAGCCACAGGCCCTTGTCCTGTCACTACAGATTCTTGTAAATAGCCGATGCTACCTCAAGTCCTTCAGTAGTTTGTACAGAACTTTGTACTAATAGACAATTATTTACTGAACCTTCCTAGAACCTTAGATAGAACCTGCCTATCATTAGCCCTGGACTTGCTCTTGCTAATTGCCCAGAGTCACTTTGTGTAAGATTTACTGGTGCAAAGTAAATGATATTCAGCTTTCTGCTTTTTCACTCTGAAGAGAACTGCACACATGGATATGGTTTACGTGCATCTGCAGCTTCATGAGAAGATAGACATGCAGTTAAGTAAAAGCCATAGTGTGTGACTTTTCTTCCCTGAAGACAAGGCAGAAGACAAAGCACAAAGATTGTACACTGCTATAATACTGATGTGTGCAGCCTCTTTTTGGACAACACAATTAAATGTTTCTGATAATTTTAAACTTTTGATTTCTTCTTCTTTCTCTGTCACAGTTTGGTATTCAGCTGCCTTCACAATCTTTGAGTCATGTAACCTTACTCCAGTGTTTGAATCACATAACCTTACTGCAGTGTTAGATTTTTTCTTTCCTTTTCCTTCAAAATAGCCAGTATCCTCCCATCTTTGTACCATTTCCATTTTGAAAACTGTAATACACTTGTAATGCCCTTTAATTTCATCAATAGCGAGTTATCATACGAGAAAACAATAATTTTTTCAGTTTTTCTATCCAATTTTCCTTTGGTTGTATAAGTGGTACTCACCATTCTTTGACACTGTTCAACATGCCAGATGAAATAATATTTGCTTTAGATTTTAATACAACTTTTACTTTCTGACAGTATTTCATGGAATCTCTGGTTAATACCTCTTAATGTGGCAGCTGAGAGAACATGGAAAAAGTACTACAGACTTGTTTCATCACTCTAACAAATTATATACTTAGGAAAAAGAATTTCCTTATTTCTGCTTTTACACATTTTTCTTAGTAGACAATATTTTGTACAAAAAAAGTTGCCAAATTGTTCTTGGACAGTGATACTTGTGAGTATATGATCATTAATCTGGGAAAAAAATTATAAAGGTATATAAAACAATGGTTAGTACAAAAATGCAGTTTTGCTAGACATATATTTTTGTTTTATTTCCAAAATTATCATTTATAGATGCATGATAAAATAGATCTTGATGCTGCATCTCAAAATTTCTTGAAGTGGAACAGGATCCCTTCAACAAGTCCACTTAGATATCTGTACCACATGTCAGCACAAAAACTTGATGGAAATGCACTGACACAGGGAGGTATCGTTTCAATATATTAATACATTTTATCAAAATAAAGATAAAAATATATTAGCAATCCATTAGCTTCTCATTGTTATTACTTTAAATCCTGAACCAAAAGAAAATTTATGTAAGTGATCACCTTTGTATTTATAAAAATGCCTCTTGAATTCAATGAACCTAGTCATTTTTAAGGGCTTAATAGGAAGCTAGGAAAGCAAATCAGACAATCCAGATTCTAAGCTGAAATGTAGTAGATAAAGCAGCTCACAATTCATCCCACTTGCTAGTCCAAATTTCAAGCTTTGCAAAGTATGTGGGGCCATCAGAAAGCTTTCCCAATTTCCTCATCCATAAGAAGCACAATCAGTGGTGCTGGTAATGATCCACAGGTTCCATCCTCAGATTAATAGCACAGAAATTAAAAAATTCAGCTGTCATACATTCATAGAGATATTTTCCCCTGTGAACAAAGGCACCAAAACATTGGGCATCATATAATTCTGTAAAAATCTATATGATTCATAGGAATTCAAAACCGATTAAAAAAGCAGGTCGAGACCCTGGTTCAAAATATTATACTGTCATCATCCTAGGATTCTTTCCATTTTTTTAGTGTTGCCAGGGTGTCATGGGTTAGCAAGTATAGTCCTGGAAGTGATGTCCTTGCAAAGGGGTGCTCACAGCTTCCTCTGTGACCTAACAGAACCTATCAGCTGGCCAGTTTGAATATGGACAACTCTTTAAGCCACTTAAAGTTGTGACCGCCTCTGTGGTCCACACTTAAGAATAGACAAACTCCCCCCCAAGCTCTCGCTCG
>NW_008238983.1:1941025-1941425 GCF_000691975.1 Corvus brachyrhynchos | reverse complement strand
CCCCGGCCCGGTGGGGGGCGGGGGTGGCCAGGGCCACGGCCATCCCGGAGCCGATGGGCCCTGTTCCACCCGTGGAACACCCCCACAGCCCTGCTTTGGGCAGACGGAGCAGCTCGGCTCCCCCTCTCCACTGTGGCCAAGATTCAGCTGAAGCTGCACCACTGTCCGGCAGAGCTCAGGTGACCAACAGTGATAAGCAACATTCCAGCTGCAAGGCCGAGGTGAGATTAACCCTTTTAGTGCTATGAAGAGCTGAAAACCTGAGGGAAGAGAAAGAGGAGATGCTTCAAGCTGAAATTCTGTTGTAAAGCTATGATATATCAGAGTACCCATTGTAATTTCATGAAGGCATGGGGGGTGGAGTGTTCAACTCGTGCTTGTTAGCAAAAGCACCTGCACT
>NW_008238983.1:1871872-1940814 GCF_000691975.1 Corvus brachyrhynchos | reverse complement strand
CAAGTCGGGGAAGGGACTCACATGCGAGCAGAGAACCAACCCGGGCATCTGTCTCGTTGTGATAATGTTTTCATAGCATGGGCAAGAGAGACTCCTCTTCCTAAATGGACTGAACAAGGTTATTATGGAAGTGGGTAAACAGACTGAACATCTCAAGGGCTGTCTTTTTACATTGTCACTTGGAGAAGGGAGGAAGGTGGGGGGAAGGGAGGAGAAGAGTTCTGAAGGTGTGGTATGTTTTTTTTTTTTTCTGCTTTTAGGTCTGTTAATAAACTTCTTTATATTCTTTCAAGTTTGGTGCCTGCTTTGCATTTCTCCTAATTCTTATCTCACAGAAGGTAAACAGTAATGAGTATTTTGGACCAAACCACTACACTAAATTGGTGTTTCCACCCGGTTACAAACCCAACCCGCTACACAGGGACACAATTAAAAAAAAAACAAAAATAAAACCACCAAAAAAAACCGAACTAAAACCAGAAATATATAAAGCAAAAAATATTTTTCTTTTTTTTTAATCATGTATTTGTTACATGTCAGGACTTTGTTTTCCTTTTTACCCCCTAGGAGAATCAAGAACAAAACAGAAATAAGAATAGAAGAATCCTAAAGTTGTATGGGACAGTTGCATCACACATTTTCAATATTGAATTATTTACCCCAACTAAGGTGTTGCTTGATGTAAACTTTCTCTCCCTTCTCTGTGACAGTTCATTCTGCTTGCAGCCACCAGTACCTTCAATTGCTGCAACACAAAATTTGGCAATAAGGTTATTAATGAAAATATTAAATCAGCCTCTAGCATGACCCTTAGCTAGTTTTACCAATAGTGTCCTTTAGGGAATATTAGTGTCCTTTAGGGAATATTTCTCTTTCTGTACAATGGATTTTGCCAAATCGTTATTTACAAATCTTATATTAAATAATGTCTTTTCCACCTTAAATAATTTGTGTATGGCACCATAACAGGTATGCTATTGAAATGTATTAAACCTACTTTACTTTCCTTTGAAAACTTACTCTTAGTGAAATCCCAGTAATCCAGAAGGCTCCAAATGTCAACTCCCAATGTGGCATTTTATCCTATTTTACTTTCCGATCTTTATTCATCAGAATGTTTTCTATGATCTCGTACAATGCTGTGATGATATTTATAAGCTTATGATCAGGTGCTTTTCTTATTTCTTCTTTTTAAGTATCTGCAAGGTATCCAAAGATATTTTTGTTTCTGATCATATGAAGCTATCAGGAATTTTTCAAGACTGACTTGGGGAGCAAAACAAGGCACCAGAACCATGTACACCTTTTTTTTTTTAGACTTTGGCCTGTCAGTATTCAAATACATCCTCTATCAGTGAACACTTACTCCACTTTCAGCCTAGGAATGTTTTCATACTCAGAAATAAGGATGGGAGACAAATCCAACATCTTCGAAGAAATATATGTATACATCAAAAAACTGATACAAAGCAAGCCATGTAAACACTTAAAAATTAATGTTGCCACCTTTTCATATTCACGCTACAGTGTGCTTTGCACTGTCTTGAGATCTCTCTCAGGAACTTTATAATTTCTTTTTCAAACTAGACTGATGCTCCTTCCTTTCTCCACTCCTCTGAGAAGCTGATTAGTATTTTAAATTTCACAGGAATTTCTGAAAGAAAAAATTCCAAAGTTCACTTCTCGTGTAATTTAATTTGGAACACTGAATTGAAATGTGCACAAAAGTAGGGAAGATATCTTATCTAAGGAGTTCAACAACCATCAGTTCTTGCCCTCTCAGCTAACTAATTTCAACACTCAAGTAGTTAAGCAAAGTGTTACAGTGTTATGATGACTATTTTGTAACCGATAGGATAAATCGGAAGTCTTAGAATAGGAAGTGCATACTCACTAATTTTATTCGAGAGATATTAGAATACACACCAGTTGAATCCTTAATTAGTGCTTCGACTATAACAAAAATTTCAATTTATTCCTCAAGTTAAAAAGTCACAGCTACCAAGGACAGGGGAAAGAAGTCATTTACAAAGATGCAAGTAAAAGATAAGGAAATTTAAAGGAAATCAGTGAAAGGGAGGTTAAGGTGGGAAAAAACATGTTTTAGAACATCTAGAGACAGCCCCCAAAGCTGGCACTGTGACTTTGCAATGGATGTTTATCAGACAGACTTTCATAATACAAACATCACACACTGAGTTTAATGTGTGCTGGAAAACTAATACGTCTCACAGAATCATAATATAATAAAGGACTAGCCTATTGAATCATGTGTTATTTATTGTTCTCTGAGAAAGGAGCAAGGATTTTTTTGTATTACTTCCATAATGTGTTTTTGCAATAACTCTATAATGTTCTGTACTGAGAATTCTTTACTTTGAAGTTGTTCTAACTCTACATTTTTGCCAAAACTTTAGCAGAAGCCTGTCTTGCTTCTAGAGTCTACTCTAACTCTAGATGAAGGCAATGAAACCTCATAGCAGCTACAACAGGAATGTGACAAATGTCACATGCAAGCCCTGATCCTGTGTTTCAGAGCTTATATTCTACAGTCCAGATTTAGGGCCAGTGATATTTATCAAAGCACAGCAGATTTGCTAAAAGTCTACAGATTTACCAGCATGTTGTAAGTTTGTAGTTCAAATCTGAATCATTATTAAAAAAAAAAAAAAGGTTGCTTATCTCTAATATTCTTCTTATTTAGTTTCCTGTCATATTATTTTTGCTTCAGTATTAACAACAGAAATACCATGTTACATAGAACATGAGCCTGAATCCTCTTAATTCCCTTGCCAAAACTGGGCTAAGTAATCAATTTATTTCTAACATTTAAAAGCCCTCTTAAATTCTAGTTCAAGCACAGCTGCTTTTTTTGTACTGAAAAATACAGACTCAAACGTTCACAAAAGAACATAATTTATCTTAATGATGCCATACTTGATGCATTACTCTACAGCACACAGGGGGCAGCAGTCCTGCTGCTGGCTGATATATAACTTCAGAGTTACACAGAATGCAGACCTGGGAAGCTGGAGAACAACAGACAGATAACAGGACAGGAAATACTTCTCAGGTCAGTGTCAATAAACTGACACTGGCTTGTCGTCTGAATCTCATCTCTCCAGGTAGATCTGTAGTAAAGAGCACATAAAGCTTTCTTTTTTTTTTTTTTTTTTTTTTACTAAGCACACAAAAGGGAAAACTAAAGAAATGTCAGCTAGATGGATTATGAGAATATCTGTCTTTTAATTTTTTTTTTTTTTTTTTTTTTTTTTTTTTTTTTTTTTTTTTTTTTTTTTGCTAAAGGTAGAAATGCTATTTAAGAAAAAAAAGTGAAACTACAGCACATGGAAGAGGGAAGAGAAGAATAAGAGACACCCAGCTGGCATAAATGAACATAAATGAAATTAAGTTGCCTGAACAGCAGGAAACACAATTTGCGCCAGAAACTGTCAGATTGATCTCATCTGTCTCTCAAACAAGGCTATCAATCACTGTCTCATCCCTGTCCTCAGCATGGTTTTTCTTACCTCCAGCTGGCTGTACTTCAGCAGTGGAGTCATGTTAGTTGAAATTCACTGTCTCTCTCTGCTCATCTTTTGTTCTTCAGAATTTCAGCTATTTCTGCCAACCCTGGAAAGGTTATTATTCTGCCTATATAACTGAGCAATATGCAGATCCTGGGCAGGAATGGAGGCTGCATTGCCTAACGAACACACTCTTTGACTGATCCTCCTCAAATCTGAATTTTATTTCTACCTCTGCAGTGGACATTGAAAATCTATCCTTTATGTTTAGCTTTCCTCCAAGAAGGAGGAGCTCCTGCAAGATCTCTACTTCTATGCTGAAGCCTTCTTTATTGATAATGAATTTCTCTCTCACGATTTATATATTTTACATATATTCATACATGTAATACTTAGGGTAGTCAAAGGAGCAATATTCCATGCCATGTATTTTAGGTTTCTGTAATCTGGGAAGAGGCAAAGGATACTCCTTCAGAAAAAGAATGAAGAGTTTCATTACTGTGCGTATGCATACAATATGCACTTGTATGGCTGTTCTCTGTTCAGAATCTTAAATTATTAGGGTATAATACAGGAGGCAGCATCAGGTATCACTGACATCCTTCTGGTCTGTAAAGGAAGGCAAACTAGGAGCCCAGGGTTACGGCAAGGCAGGCAGGGCAGTGATCTCACTGACAAGGGCACAGCAGCAAAGCACCCAGACAAGAAAGGAGCAGAGCAGTATCCATGGTCAGCTATCTGGCTTGACATTGCCAGGCAAATTCACAGTGATGATGCAAGTCTGAAGTCCATCCAGGGTGCTGCAGGTCAGTGCTCTGGCACAGATCAACACGATACATAGATAGGAAGCAAAGGCATGGATGCAATGTAGCTCAGGCAAGAACCACATCTGAGTGGCTCAGGGTAAATGCAGCTCTCCTGAATGAAAGGGGGCCAGCACCCTCCGCAGGGCTTCTCTTACAGCCTGTATGAAAGAGCATCAGGGCCAGAGAGCTGCTCTGTTACAGCTGACCTTGAGCTGTTGCGGTGGCAAAGTCCACAGTACACCCCCCAAGTTGCCTTAAAAGTCGTCTCTCCTCACAACACTAGAAAGTTGTAAGGAGAAAGTTGTGCTAAAAAGTTCTCCCTTTGTCTAGATTCTGCTGGTCACTGGCCCTCTCCCCCCTCCTATCCCTTTTCCCATTGGTCCCTGTTATATCATTCAACCTCTGTCCCCTAGCCCTCAGACTATTGGTTTTGGATTCTCCGCCTGCCTTTGGGAGTTTTCAGGATAAAATGGGCACGGGCTTTCGTTTTGGTTGTTCTTTCTTGCCTCTGTTCCCTTGGGGGTGTTGCCACTAAACGCCTCGGAATTGCATGCAGAGAACCCCTCTCGCCTCTCTGTCTCCGGTTCGTGCACAGACCGGGTGTGTGAGCGGCTGGTTGTGACCATCTGCGAAGGTGAGATCGTGTGCACACATGGGTGCTGGCAGACCGCTGCCTAAGCGTGTCCATGAGGGACTCTCTAGGGACAAATGCGGCATCGATCCACCAAAGCCCTCTCCCATGTTGAGCCCTCACTGCCAGGTCTACAGGTTGGATATCATAATTCACTCAGGGCTTGGACATTCAGTGGGTAAGAAATGTAGTTAAAGCCTACTTAAATTTGTTTCTGGAATATATTTCATTGCATAAGTATGTGATAAACTGTATTGAACAGTGTACACTAAAATATCTGGAACAACTTGCATAGAAAGATTTAGATAAGCATTACTCAGATTACTACTAAAAAGAATGGCAGACTGACTTCTCTTTTTCTGTTTGAAATACTCTTAAACCTGCTAAATGTTCACAGAGTTCTTTGTGACAAAAGTGGCAAACACCAAGACCTTCAAGACATTTCTTCATCAGATACGCTTTACAGAAAAAAGATTTATTGATTTATACCCAGTTATGACTCAAGCCCAGAAGTCATTAGTAAATCAACTCAGGAAGATTACCTTTGACTTTAATAGTAATTCCATGCATGAATAGTCTAAATGATCAGTCTGGCAAGATACTATGTTTGCTTACCATTTAGAAATTACTATATGACTAACAGCTATAATCTAAGAACTAGCTCCAAAAGCTTTCTGCCAGTGTGCCTAATACTTTAGTTGCTCTGATTAGACCATATGAATTTCTGGATTCTAAATTGTGATGCTTTTTGCTGTGACTTAGACCTTTCAAAGATAATCCCCTTAAATTCAGAGCATGGATGATATTAGCACATCATTATTCAACCTGGTAGATTTTCTTAGAAATGCACTTCATCAGTGATCCAGGACAGCAGGACAATGACAACAGCAATGCTGCAAAAAAGACATATTTCTTACAGAAAGCACCTTCACCGTGCTTTGTTCGGTAAAAACATTTGAGCTGAGGTAGGAATATTGTGAAATTCTCTGCTTTTTATGCATAGTAACTACTTCCAAATAAATCTTATCATTACTACATGGTGTCAGTAACCCCTTTTGGAAAGTTGGAACTACCCACTAGAGCTTTCTTTCAGGTCTCAGATATCAGAACAATGACACCACAGCAATGTACATCAAGGAAAATAATACAACTAAGCATAACTTTTAGACTGATAGAAATTAATGAATAAAGAAACACTCAATATTATTGATATGATGTCTCAAACCAAGAGCCTGGAAGCTGTTCTTCTCTGATGTCAGTGGCTTATGATGATTATTGACTTATCTTTTTGATTTAAGTAAGACTATACCACTAATGCATTTTTCAGAACCTTTTTAATATTTGATCAAGGATAAGGTAGATAATACATCAAACCACTTGGAATAGCACAGTAAGATGCAAATGCTGGACAGAAACTCAGTGAAAATTTTGACTGCTGTTAAAAAAGAGATTACAATAGTAATGATCCATAGATTTCCACTACTATATAGGAAAAGTAGACTACATGTATATCTGTTTTATGAGACTCTAATTAAGGTGTCATCAATTATGAATAGAGAGAAGATGTCAGAAATACACCCTATTTTCTCCCCATCGACTCTGTGCATTGCTAGGGTTGCAAAGAAAGTGGACAGGATCTAACACAAAATCCTCCTTGTGGGGGAAGAAAGTAGCTTTCACCGGTTTGAACAACTGTGAAACAATGTACCAACAATAATTTAACCTACACTGTTTTTTAGATTAATTGTATCACATAGGTGTAAACGGTCCTTTTTAGGGTCATGTGAAATAGCAGAATTAAATTCATTCTTGGTATATGCATTTCTCGTGCCAAATGCTGCCATTTCAAGTCTGAGTTTTCCAGACTTTGCCTATTAAAATTGCTTTCTCATATACTGAAGACATGCAAGAAACCTTTATCCATGATTGAAAAGAAGCCTTAAGAACTTTTATTCAGGCCCAGTAGCCTAACTTAACCACTGAATGCGTATTTGTTCAGATGCAAATCACTGAGTTTTACAGTGCAAGTAAACCACATAATTTTTAAAAGTATCAACCAATCTTCTTATACAGCAAAGTATCTTGAAATATGTTCATGACTGCTGCAAAATACAACTAATATTTTTCTATACTTCATGTTTTATCCACGATCATGGTACGACGGTAAAATGTTAATGTTACAATTCCTCTTCTGATATTTTCTCACCTAAAAATGGATGCAGTTTCTCACTTCCCCATTAAAGACCACTTTTTTTTCTGTTGTTATTGTTTGCGTGATAAAAAGATGCAGAGCTATTACAGGACCGCACCAGGAATCTCACTGACAACTCCATTTGCAGCATTATAAAAACCAAATACAAAGAATAAAACATTTGAATGAAAAAATGTCTGAGAACATCACCTATGGTCAAAATCTTCATGTTTATGCAATGTAAAACTTCCCTGAGTTGTCCATATTACAGTGATTGAAATTATTTCATTATTGTATTTCTTAAGAGGAATGTAATGTTAAAGTAAGCATATAAAATATTAATCCCTGACAAAACAGCAATATTGTGACTCACTCTCAAAGAGTATTTAAGTCTCTCAAATTTCCTCTATCATTAATATATCAGAACATGTGGCTTGTATTTAAGCCAAGATAACAGATGGTATGTCTGAACTTAATTAGTCAAGAAAAAGGCTTTACAACAATGTGTTTTCATACTATGATCCCTCTTGTCCATAAAGTTGATGAAGCCTAATCTCAAAAATAACAAAGTCAGTGTGAGTCCTTCCACTGTATTATTCACAGATCATTCTCAGTTAAAAGTGCATTATTTGTCCTTTGTGCTTCTTACTCGGCCATGTCCTTAGACATGCATCTAAAGGTAAGCACAAGCAGTTTCACAGAACATACCTAAATACCAGCATGCACAGTCCCACAAAATCATTAGCATGTCCTTTTTGAACTGGAGTCTGGGGGGATCCATGGGTCTCAAGCTTATAATCTGCATTTTGGCAAAACATTTTAATGAGATAGCTCTCTGATGATGGTATACTGCAAATACAATTTACATGCAAAGTAGCATGCATATTTAAAATATGCTCTCATAAGCTTTGGAAGTTCTCAGAAAATGCAGCTGTATACCATACATTACTTTTACATGAACCTCAGTTTGATCCACATCATCCAGTTCTTTATCAAAATAAAACACCTTCAAAATCAACTTTCTAGAATGTCATACATGTTAAACAGACAAGATCACCACAATTTTATACAGAATTATGCCAAAAGTCAACAGACTATCCAATAGAAATTTACCGTATCAAAAAAAAAAGTTATTGAAGACAGTAAAAAATAAATTAATTTGGTGTATCACTCTCTTTTTTTGTTTGGTTTTTGAATAGGATTTTTTGATTTTAGCATTTACTAGTTGCTTACCCATACTGGTACTTATTGTAGTGCATAGAATTTAACAGCACTGATAGACGGGAGTATATCATGGGCATTTATTTATCTGAGTAAATACAGCAAAATTACGTCAAAGAAGTGTTGTAAATTGAAAATGTCACCATAGCTTAACTCAGTCCTTACAATTGATGTTAATGAACTGACTTTTCCTTTCACACATTTATCTCTATGGGTTAATATTCAGCTGATTAACTTCTTTAAAATCTTAGTTTTGCCAAGGCACGATTTTAAAGAACTGCTAGTATGATTGTCCTAGTTCATTTTATCACAAATTCAAATCCAGCATAATTATTAGGATCTTGAATTTTGACCCTGGTGGCAAATTCCAGTGAAATCCAGCAGAAAGTTGTGCTACATTTTTAAACTCTCCAATGTTGTGTAGTTCAGTTTCCCTCTGCTGTAATTAAACAAGGCTGAACAATTTAAAAAAAAAAAAAAAATAGACATAACACATTTTCCAAGCTGCTAATGAGCCAAAACTTGTACACTATTCATGAAGTACTAAAGCAATAATTCTCAGTAAAGTTTTGCAGGTCTGGGCTAAATGCAGAACTGTGGGTTATTCTCTTGTACTTCTCAATGAGCAAGACTTTACTTATTCAATATAAAAAAGGTCAGCTGTTTGAAAAGCTATTCATAAAGTAACAGATAATACTAATCTAATTTTCTAGGAAAATTTTTAGCACTGTCTCTACTCATTCCTGGGTTTTTGTCCGACTTTGCCTAGATCGACATGGTTTCTTTTTAGAACCTTAACATGTGTCTAAATCATGTGATGGCTTGTTTTTTTGGGGGTTTTTTCTCTCTCATTTGTTTTTAAAGAAATAATAATGGAGATGAGGGATTGTTTATGGTAAGATTTTTCCAGGAGTGTGTGCCTTGGTATGCATTAAAGAAGGTAAAAGGCCCAGCTTATACTAGGAATAGGAGTCAAATTAGGTTACGTTTTTCAGGCGAGTTTCTAATTGTTACCTTAATTTCCAGGAATGATGCAGCTATTATTTTCTTCTAAAGATAGGAGGCTTTACATGTTCTACATTGATACAGAGTATTTTACATTGACTCTGGTACAGGACTGTGGGACTTCATGAAACTGATGGAGCCCTCCTTAACTAAAAACCCAAACTATGCTAAACCATTACACACTTATTACTAATCGGATATTTTATAATACCTATCCAAGTGGAATGAAAACATACAGGCTTGAGCTGTCCCTGGAGGTATTGTCCTTATTTTGAAACACTATAAAAAAATTCAGAATTCACCTTTTGAAATGGAAGTTCTCCAAAATCCTTGCATTTATTATTCATCTTTTAAGGTAGAATTCTAGAAGCTGTTCAATCTTTCTAGGGCATGTTTCTGAGTACTTTACTTCATCTCAACAGCCTTTATTTATAACCTGAACTCTCACCTGTTAACAGAGGTTCTTTTCATTAAATTTTCTGTTCCCAGAGAGTTACAACCCTGCCCTAGATTAAAGGAAATAAAAAGAGGAGACAAGAAATGCCGCAATATATTTTTTTATGTTCTGGACATTCACATTTGCTGCTTCTTTTTCATGTCTTTATAATCTTCTCATCTATCTTTCAGGTTTTCTTGCTCAAGCCTGAAAGTGGATTTACCACATGAACCTGGGAGTCTTGTAGGACTTTTATTCATCAGCATTGACTACCGTGGTGCATCTAGTCAGACAAACATTGCATTCTGCATATCATTTCCTTTAGAGAGACATGCCATTGCTGCTCTCATTGCTTTTTCTGCTCTTTCCAAGTACCACCAATTTTGCTGTGCAGTCCAGTCAGCCTGATTTTTTATTATTTTTTAAATCCCCAGACATTAGGTGCCTAACATGACATTTCCTAAAGTGATGACACTTTTTGTCTTACTAGTGTGTGAAGCGATTATAAAGGCATTCATTCATTTTCCCTAAAGACAACTGGTCTTGTCATAAATATCTTGACTATTAATAAGAAAAAATAAAGTTAACAGCCCATCATGCTTCTCTCTGCATATAGATAAACCAAGTCTCTATGGTTTCATGTTTATATTCAGTAATTTATTTGCAACAGAGTAGTCCTCCAACAGTGGACTATTAAACAGCTCCCCACAGATGCCTAGTAGCCTTGTTAGGTACTCCATCCAAACAGTTGTGCAACCTTTGACAGAATTCAAAGCTACGGAATTTCTTGGAATTATGCTTCATAATCACCAGGTTACTAAAACCAGGTGTTTCACTTGGTTCTCATCAGAACATCTTGTGGAATATGGCTGATACGTCTTTGGTGCTCATCACCTTCAGTCATAGGGATAGTTGCTTAAGGGGATTGTTTTTTTTCAAGTTTAGAGGAGTTTTGCTACTTGTGACTTTCAATAGTTCCTACCTGCAGTACTAAATAACTTTTACAAAGCATTTTAGAAAGTTTAATCTGAGTAAAAGTAAAAAGAAATAAGTACTCCTCATGAAGTTTTTTAATCTTCAAGTAGAAAGTTTCCAAGTCAATGGCAAGTTACTTTGAAGCCTCAGAAAGGACTTTTCTCCCTTCTTCATTCGCATCTGCATATAACTGAATACCCATGGTTCTCTTCTTATTTTAAAAACTTGCTTAGAACTATCACTTAGTACCTACTAAGCCTTCTTGTTACAGATAGAAAGGCTTGAAAGGAGCGAAAGGGGGTACTCTCTTCTAGCCACCCTCTTAAGTGCCAGTGTGACAGATAAGTGCTACCAAAGCCCTAGACACCATGGCAGTGCTGCTCCTTGCTACCAGCCTGGCTGCAGAGCTGTTTCCTAGAACTGGTCTCTCTTG
The DNA here is from genome assembly GCF_000691975.1 of Corvus brachyrhynchos. Taxonomy (NCBI): domain Eukaryota; kingdom Metazoa; phylum Chordata; class Aves; order Passeriformes; family Corvidae; genus Corvus; species Corvus brachyrhynchos. Next base: position 1,929,589 of record NW_008238983.1, on the reverse strand, counting down.
TCTTAAGCCAAAGCCTGGTGCAGTCTGTCACTGTCACCAGGTAAGCAAAGGTAAAGGTTTCATTATAAAGGTGACAGCTTGCTTAGCTGAGTTATTGTCAAAGTTGTAATATTTTACTGAAGACATGAGGGTTTTATTGCTCTCTTCTCAAACAACAATCTACAAAAACCCCATGATATAAGAGAAAAAAACCTCCAGTATCTACAGCACCATGTCAGAACTTTACAAAAAATCAACATCTTTGCATCTTTAGAAAACAGAGATGTTCCCCTCTTCCTAGAGATTCGGTAGCTGCAGAAGATCACAACTGAGGCATTTTAACATAAATTAATTTCCTACTGTATAAATATTAACTGGAGCTCTATAAATTAAAGCATTCACAGCCTTGTGAGAATAGGTAGGGAAATACCTTCATAAAACCCTTCTCCATTTCATTAATCCCCCTGTAAGCCATCAGTTAAGCCTGCACTAAACAATCCCAGTAAACCACTTAATCCTGGGAAACTTGCCCACTTTTGAATAAAAAACACAGCTTAAGAAAGTCTAGCATCATTATAATTCTTAAAGTATAATATAAATATTTAAAAGATAATTCTCCTTAATTAATTTCAAAGATTTCTCTCACTTCTAAACCAATCCTTTTTCCTCTCCATCACACTAGCATTTTCTTTTTATGATGTCTTGGTTTTAAGGACTGAGGTCTTGCATTTTTTAAAGTATCTTTTATATTAGTGGGGTTTTTTTTTAGTTTTTAATTGAATTAAGAGTTCACAAAAATCGTTAGAATCTCAAAATTTGAACTTTCTGGTCAATTGTGACAGCCACCCACACCAGGTATTAGTTGCCCTGTTTATTGTTCTTCTTTCATTCAGAATAAGGCATGAAGAAACCTTTGCAGTTTGAAAATACATGGAAGAAACAATACTGAAAGAACTATGACTTTCACAACTATCACTATATATGTTTTAAGAAATCTAAACTCCTCATATTTAATAAGGGCACTGGTTTAACATCACATGATATCATTTAAACCTCAAAAAATAATTGAAACCCCTCACTTTCTATAAATAATTAATAATTAATAAAAAAAATGTAAATGATAGAGCCAGATATTTTCCTTATCTTTTTTTTTCAGTATTAGCATAGAATTACTTTTAATTCTCATTGCTTCAATCATGAGGAAGGAAAACATTCCCTTAATTGGGGTAATGTGACAGAAAAATGTGAATTCAGAAAGATTATGTATAATTGAAAATTGGTTTATGTTTCAAAAAATTCAGTTTGCAACTTCCTCCATATTGTCTTTGTCTATGCAATATTTTAAAGAAAACAAGGATGCACTAGATTTTATAATTGAGTAATTTAGTTGTCTTTTAATGACAACAAAATAGTTTCATGTTTTGTATAACATTACTATTGTTATCATTCCAGTTGGTGGCTGGTCACAAATGGTATTCCCCAGGGCTCAGTGTTGAGTCCAGTCCTGTTTAATGTCTTTATCAAAGGTCTGGATGAAGGGATTGAGTTTACCCTCACTAAATTCACGGACAACGCCAAGCTGGGTGAGAGTGTTGAACTGTTGGAGGATGGAAAGGCTCTGCAGAGGGATCTGGAGAGGCTGAGACCAGTGGTATGAGGTTCAACAAGGCCAAGTGCTGGGTCCTGCACTTGGGTCAAAACAACCCCGTGAGGAGTTACAGACTGGGAAGCTGCCCAGCAGGAAAGGACCTGGGGGTGCTCATCAAAAGCTGGCTGAAGATGAGCCAGCGTGTGCCCAGGTGGCCAAGAAGGCCAATGGCATCCTGTCCTGTATCAGCAATAGTGTGGCCAGCAAGGGCAGTGATTGTCTCTCTGTACTTGGCACTGGTGAGGCCACAATTCAAACCCTGTGTCCAGTTTTTGACCCCTGACTCCCAGAAAGACATTAAGGTTCTGGAGTGTGTCCAGAATAGAGGGTAACAGAGCTGGTAAAAGGTTTAGAGAGTAAGTCCTATGAGGAGCTGGGGTTGTTTAGCCTGGAGAAAAAGAAGCTCAGAGGTGACATTATCACTTTCTACAACCATCCAAAAGGAGATTGTAGCAAGGTGGGGTTTGGCCTTTTCTCACAGGCAACTATAGACAAGAAAAGAGGAAACGTCCTCAAGCTGTGCTATGGGAAGTTCAGGTTTGACATCAGTAGGGGTTTTTCACAGAAAGAGTTATTCCAGAGAAGTGTTGGAGTCACCATCCCTGGAAGTGTTCAAGAAACAGCTGGACACAGCACTTAGTGCTACGGTCTAGTTGGCAAGGTGTTGATCAGTCAAAGGTTGAACTCAGTGAACTCCAAACTAAATGATTCTGTGATTCTGTTATTTGTTCCTTTATAAAGAGTTCAGTAAGGTGTCTTCATTCCTGTGTTTCCTCACTCTGTCAGGATGACGTTGTCCTACACACAGGATTATCTTAATGTGTACTATTTTTCCCATGTTCACATTTTCTTGTGCATGGAGTTGGTTGTGCACATCATTGCATAGCTACTTTCTGAAGAGATAAAGACCAGTATGACTAACTTTCTTCATTTTTCAAGACTTAACCAAAAATGCAATGAAGAAGGTTGTCCTTTCAGGTGGATATTGTGTAAATTTTTTTTGTTGTACTCTTTTGCTTCTAGTGAAAAGATTTCTGAGCCAAAGCCTACTGATACATATAAAACTACAAATTTAAATTTAGCTAGAAATCTTTCTTTGAACTTGTATTTTTTTATCCACTAAAATTCAAGAGAGTAAACCATAGTAAACAAACGTGGAAAGGAAATTCTGCAAGGTTAAAAATGAAGCATGGAATTGTTTGATGATGTCAAAATTAACATTTTTCATCATTATTTGTGCATCTTTGTCCTTTTTTCTGAGTCTCAGTTCAGTATCATCTATGAAGTATTTGTTTTTATAACAAATCCAGATTTGGCTCATCCACACCAGCTTTATTAGCATCCATCTCCTGTGTCCAGCCATCACAGAGTGCCTGTGTACCTCCTTTTCACTACCAATCTGAGGTATCTCCTCTTCAGTCACTTCATTCATCATTTATGATCCTCTTCTCTCTTAGTCAAGTACCACGGAAGCAAAGACGAAGAAAAATTAAAATCCTCATGTTTCTGATTTCAGCACCATTGTGGCTACTTCCGAAAGAATTTATTGAGGCAAGCATCTATGCAAATTTTCATTGAGGCATTTTCTATACAAATTTTTAGGGACAAGTCATAACCAGGCTTATCTCTGTACAGAGTATCTACAGGACCTACATGGAGTACACAAGCCATGACTGTGCATATATAAAGTGATGTTTCTGGAGGTAGAAACTTTAGTACAAGTTTTGTAGAATAGCAGAATTCACCCCTCGCTCCTAAATAAGACAGCTTTCTGATTTTCATGATCATGCCACAAAGTTTTATGCATTTCTTTAAAACTAAACAGAATATTCTTGATCTTCTTTCAGATGAAAAACAATGTGATTTCCTTAAACTAATTAGAAGAAACCTTTTGATCATTTTGCTAAAACTTTCCAAAAAACAAGCCTGAGGAAGAAAATTAGCCTTCAAATTCCACCCAAACAATTACATTTTGTCAGTCTTGTAAAAAGCTTATAAACAACTGAAATACTTTTCTAATAAATCAGCCTTGTTTTTTCTTGGTTATAGGCAATCATTATAATTTTAATTAGATATATGTATGATTTATATATCGTATGTGCTGTATGTGTATGGTTTTTAAAATCCAGCTAAGTGACCCTCTCATATAAAAGAACACCAGTGTTTTCCTTTGATCTTTCGTTGTAGTTGATTTCCTTCAAATGCTGTATCATCTTAATAATTTTAGTCTTACCATTTATATAAAGCTTTAAATATTCAAAACAACTACAGAAAATTGGTGGGGCTTTTTTTAGGATATACTAAGAGCCAAGTCTGCCATCATCTATTCTTTGATAAGGACATTAGGAAGGAAAGAATGTAAAAAGTTACCTATAGTATAACCACTGAAGCTGTGAAGCAGATTTTACAGTTTCTGGGTACGTTAACCAGCTCTGAAAACAAAACAGCTGTTTCTAGGTTTCTAGACCCTTTAGAAGGATACACTGCTTGAAAATTATCAAGGTATATGTTATTAACTGTAAGGAGTAGGGGGAAGAAACTTCTGCTATTTAATTATTTGCAAATCTTATTGCTACATGAATAAATGTGCATTAATGCACTTTAATATTCTAATGTGTGAAAATATCTGGATAAAATAAAGATTCTATGATCATATCAAAGAGAAGGCAATTTCTTGAGAAATTAGAAATCTAAATTTAAATGCAAAGACCACATATTAAAATGGCTTTTTATACTATAACAGATTTACACTTCTGGTGGGTTGACCCTGGCTGGATGCCAGGTGCCCAGTAAAGCTGCTCCATCACACATCTCCTCAATGGGATGGGGAAGGGAAAATGTAAGAGGAGGCTCCTGGCTTGAGATAAGGACATGGGATATCACTTACTGATTACCATCACAGGCAAAACAGACTCATTTTGAGGAAATTAGGTTAATTTATCACCAATCAAAGCAGAGTAGGGTAATGAGACATAAAGTCAAATCCTTAAAAATCTTCCTCCATCTCTCTCTTCTTCCCTAACTCGACATTACTCCCAAAGTATTTTCTCTGACGCAGTGGTGCAGTGGGATGAGAAATGGGCATTGTCAGTTCATCACATGTAGTCTCTGCCGTGCCTTCCTTCTCATGGAGAGGACTTCTCACATTCCTCCCCTGCACCAGCATGGACTCCCTTTCACGTTAGACAGTCTTCCATGAACTTCTCCAATGGAGTCCTTCCCATGGGTTCTTCAGGAACTGTTCTAGTGTGGGTCCCTTCCACAAGGTGCAGTCCTTCAGGAACAGACTGCTCCAGTGTGGGTTCCCCATGAGGTTACAAGTGCTGCCTGAAAATCTGCTCCAGTGTGGACTTTCTTCTCTGTGGAGATAGAGGTCTTTCCAAGACGCTGCTACAGAGCAGGTTTCTCATTGTGACAAAGCCTCATTTAGGGAAATCTACCTGCTCCAGTGTGGGATCCTCCATGAGCTGCAGTCAGACAGCCTGTCTCACCTGTCTTCACCAGAGGATGCAGGGGAATATCAGCTCTTGCTCCTGGAGCACCTCCTCCTTCTGCACTGACCTGGGTGTGTGCAGAGTTGTTCATCCCACAAGTTCTCACTCTGTCTCCCAGCTGCTGTTGTATAGGACTTTTCCCCACTTCTTAAATTTTATCCCCACTTCTTAATATTTTATCCCAGAGGTGCTACCACTGCCACTGATGGGCTCGGCCTTGGCCAATGCTGGATCTGTCTTGGATCCATCCAGCATTTTCTCTGTCAGGCACGGGGGAAGTTTCTGACAGCTTCTCACAGAAGTCACCCCTGTAGCCCCCTCCTCCACTACCAAAACCTTGCCATGCAAACCTAATCCAAGTATATAATCTTTACTGTCTATGGAAAAGTATATAAAAACACACTTTAGCAAAATACACTCGTTTAATGTGAATCTGCCATCATTTATCTATTTCACATTTTTGAAAAGGATCTAGGTAATTGGACAGGAAAATGTTCCTGGTCTCTCATCAGAGCTTTTAGTGCCTTCAATAAATAGTCACTCTCTTGGAAAAAATATTGATTTGTGTTGTAAAGCTCGTTGTAGATCTTTTGCAATAGTTCATGTCAAGTCATTTTCTATGCTTATTATTTACTTCTAATAGCATTGACAAACCCATTAGGTGCTGACAGTTCTACAGTTTTTCAGATGAGAAATCTTGGCCCTTTCTCATCATAGAAAAAGGTTACAACACCCCTTTAATGAGATTCATTTGATTTCTAATTAGCAACAAATGCAAAACTCAAGTACATTTGACAAAAAAGAAATAAAGTCATTAGCTCGGTCATCAGTATGTTAAAATGAAAGCTAGACAAAGACTTGAAAGATCAAAAAAAGACAGAATGCAAGATAGACTGAAGTTTTTGGAAGAAGTCCACTAAAAAGAAACAATTTCAGTACAACATTCAGGAAGGAAATAAGAAAAAATAATAGTTCTTTCTAGTTATTGATCTTTAGGAACTGATATTATTTTGCAACAAAATGCATACCAATTTTACAAGGCATCCCAACTTACCCAGTTAAAATTTTAATACTGCTTTTGGCAACAATTTGTGAATTAAAGTGATGAATTATAGAGAAAAAAACAGAGGATATGACCTCAGATAAAAAACATGAGTTATTTTTTTCTTGTTTTTTCCACTCATGCTTGAGGCTTAGTTCTGAGGCTTTGGTTTTATGTCCTCTCTTTTGCTTTTTTTTAAGCAGCAAATATTTTTGTTATTTTGAATATTGATAGATTTTGAAACTTTCCATGAGGAAAATAGTGAATCCCATAAAAATGTCTGAACAGCTTTACTTATGGAATTAGTCCCACTGAAGGCGACAGCAAAATCCACCCAAGTACAATGGTTTGATGCACAGCTACAGTCGCAACGCTAAATATGAACTACAAGCAAGGTAAACAGAGATTTTTAGATATGCAATTACCCTTTGAAAATAAACCTTGGGAAAAAAAAAAGAGGCAGAATTATATTTACAAGGCATATTGATGATCATGTTTCTTTTTGGGGAAGAGGAAAAAAAATAAAAGATCAAATATGTGATGGTTTTTGATTTAACCATCCCTCTGGGTCAAGGCTTGCTCATTTTATCAGGAAGACAGATTTTCAAGATTCTCTTTGGTAAATCCCCATGCTGATACCTGCTAGGTATGATTTAAAGTCCTGCATCACAGACAGCAACAGTATGAACAGCTTACTAATAGAAAAGTAATTCTTAATCCACAATAAAAATATAGTGAACACATGCACTATAGGCAAAGATTGTTTGTTTTTCTAGTAATATCAACAACCAATAGGAATAGATAGTTTTTAATATTTTCAATAGGTTTAAATTAGATATTGAAAACACAACCTGCTAATAGAGTTTTGTATATAAAACTACACTGAAAGGCATGTTATGTTGTCCTGCTACCTGTATACCTTACTGGTAGTTAGCATACATTGACTATTTGAGTTAATTTAAATTTTTATCTCAGTCACTTATTTTAAGATATGAGCATAAAAGTTCTTTTACCTGCTGTACTGTACTAAAATTCTCTCATAAATACACAGAATTTATGGATTTATGTTCTCTTATTATCCTTGCATGTTCATACACTAAAGAGTACCAAAGCAATAATGTAGCTCAATAAGGTCCAAAGCTCACACACAGAACTTCATCAACCCTTAGTGAACCATAAAGGCCCAAGAATGACAATGCAAATCAGTCTTCCACATATACAAAACACAGTGAGACAGGAATATTACAGGAATAGTTTTGCCTGGATACAGAAATAGTTTCAGATAATGAAAGTGTCACTAATGCAATATTGCAGGGGACTCTTCTACACGCTTCATCAGGTGGAATTGAGAAGAACTTAATGATCCATTGTTGTTCTCAGTACATTTCAAAATGCAGATTGACTTATTATATTTCTTTTAAGGCAGCCAGGAAAAAAAAAATCACAATACGTTTGCTGTCTCATGAGATGCTTATTTTTATATTCAACTGGAGGCAAAGCACACAGTCATTCACACAAGCAAATGTCTCTTAATCCTACAAAAGGCATAATATCTTTATGCATTATGCTTCATAATTCTTATTTTATTATCATCTTGATATTCACAAAAAAACCAGGAATACTTCAAGAAAATTGCATGGAATTTAGAAAATAAATGTTTGGTTATCTTTATCAGGAAAAATTTATTCCAGAAAAACTGTACAGTTGTTTTATTGCAGACAATATATGGGACATAAGTGGTTCTCAGGGATTTACCTCTTATTTTTAACCACAAACCAAAAGTTCCATTAAAGGCATAGGATATATTTGCTAAGAAAGCTGCCCAGGTCACTCAAAAAAACCAGTGATATAGTAACTGCTTTCTGTGGGGAAAAAAAAAAGATCAAAGTTGATATCCTGAAGAACTGGTACAATTGTTATTTAATAGGAGGTGAGAAGCAATACTTTAAATGGATAGTCCAAAATGTACTGAAACCTCTGTCAGATCTTTTTTTTTTTTTTTCCTCATTGATATCTAATCTTGTTTATTTCTGATTATTCTGGTTTTAAAGTAAAGTATAATCAATTGCTTGCCTAAAATTCTTCTGTAGGATGCACCTTGGTATTCTTTGTCCCATTATCAATTATTTTGGGTCATTGCTGCTTATGGAGGAAAGGGAAAGACAGGAATGTGAAGCTGGAAGTTAAAAAGTGATTTGAAGAAATCAGTATTGGGGCTTCATTTGCTCTGTTTTCACACTTAGTCCATGCTCCAAAACACCTTCATAAAATTTTCTGTGACTATTAAAATAAAAAATACCATTCTCAATCAGCTTTTCTGCCAATCTTGGCTTAAATCTCCTAAATATTACTTAACTTTAGCTGTGAGTGAGGTCTCAAATCCTATGTTTAGAAAATTATGCATATCCAGCAGAACAGTCATGTGCCTTGGCTGACAGAGAAGCAGAAGAGTTTGTATAAAAATACACTATTGTGCAAATGCCAAACATCACTACTTATACTTCTAGTACAACCCTAAAACAATTTTAGAGGTTGCAGCCCTCTGTTTCTCACTAAATACTGCTACTTTCATTCCTCTGGCTCTTCATAAATTTGCCATTTGGACTGGCAGAGTGCAAAAATATTTTTTTGAGGTAGAAAGACAATGACATCTATGGCAGATATAGGTCACGTTATATTGTCTTTAACAGAAATGAAGAATAATGGATACAGAGGAAATTATCTCTTCCCACTTCACCTGACTTTGTTTCTCTCAGGGACTTCAAATGAGGTGGGAGTTTTTTGTTTGTTGTTTTTGTTTGGTTTTCTTTCCCATTCCTAACTCCCAATATCTATATCATATCCAATGATCCCAATATCTATATCCAATATCTGTGTCAGAGGGTGACTTTAACTGGTAACAAAATAACATAGTGCATCTTTTGGAAACTTCTACTAATGCTCAACTAACACCCTGGTATGTATTTTGTCTAATATTACCTACTGTGGCATCATCTAGTAGCTGACATTAAAGGAATAATGCAGCCTCTAAACATCTCAATTATTTGTCTTTATATTTTCTTTTAAAACATTACATATATTTATATGTTCTATGGGAGCTAACACTGAAGACTGGAGTACCTGAATCTGTTACCCATTTTTTTGATTTGTTTTTCTTTTTCCACATAACTCACAAATATAAGCAACTCAGAGAATACAATCAGCTATAATATGAGCATTGCTTTGAGAATGCAGTACCGAAACCTTTATTTTGTTTAGTTCAGCCCTTTAGAAGACTTGAAGAACAGAAACAGTTGCAACAGTGGAAATAGAAGAACCAGAATTGAAACAACTTTCATCTTTTTGGCTCATTAACTCTGAAATGAGGAGGTATTATGATTGGTCATAAAGGTGCCTCAGAGAATCGAAAAACTGCAAGGAAGCAACTATAATTAGTTTCCTTTTTGTTTCTTTCTTTTAGCTTCTTTTTTGCTTCAGGGAAACATGCTAGGAAAATTATATTCAAAACTGTAAAGGCATCTAAATTACAAGTACATCTTAGAAATATTTGTAATTTCTTTCAATTTTTTGTAACATAGATGTAATTTTAATGATGTGCTCAACTATCCTGTTGCTTTCAATATATACACTATGTTTTAAAGCACCTACTATCACATATAGGCAGGTCTGATAATTTTATAAAAAATCAATATTTAACTGACAGCATCACTAACATTTACCAGTCAAGATTGACTCAAAAAAAGAATTAGTCAAAATAGACAACAACCTCGTCTTCACAACACAGACATAAAAAAATACCTTGGCCTTGAAATTTTAAAAGGGTTAGAAGGCCTGGAAAGAACTAATTTCATGATCAGGGCCACCCCTGAATTAAAATTGAGGACTCCAGACTTAACATTTTCACTAACTGTTGTTGTAGTTACAATGACTTAGAATATGCGAAAAAAAGTAGATTTTTGAAAGGAATAGTTCCAAATCAGCTAGAGATTTGAAGATCACGAACACTTCTGAATTTAGAAAATGCAGATTCTAAAATCTTAAATCCTGTTTTTTTTGATTTTGAAAAATGTGTGAAAAATTAAACTTTGGACAGAATCATTATTTTGATTTTGTTTTACAAAGTGCATGGGTAAAAAGTTGATTCAGGTGAAACACGCCTACTTCATATTAATTTTTTAAAAGTTGGTTTGCCTTGAAAATGTTTGACAAGAACATTTTGACTACCCTTTACATGTTAATCAAAACCCTACATTGAAAACCTGAGTAATAAAATGTGCTCAGGAATCCTTGGTCACCTCAGTCATCTAGCTGACGTGAATGCTTTAATCTTGTCCAGCCACCAGTTAAGGATATCAATGCTGAACACAGGAATGAGCCACAAAACAGTCATCAGCACATTCGTGTTACCAGATTCCCACCAGCTCATGTATGCATTCCAAAGCAGGAAAGACCAAAAAAGCACTGTAAAATACCAAAATATTTAATCTTACTTGGAGAATTCATGAAGAAAGCCTTCAGAAGTGATCTGATTCAAGGGACGTGTAAGAATGTTGACAAGGGTGAATGTCAAAAGTGAGACACTGTTGCTGAATCTGAGATAGCCGGGGAGAAAAAGTACCTACCACTTCAGAACTAGGCAAGCAGTGATTATAAAGTTTGCCCTTGATTTTTCCAAGAAAACAGTTAAAAGATTGACTTTCTAGTTTTCTAATATATTTAATCAAACTAGAGTTGGTAAGGCACTGTTTCATCATTTGGCTCAACCTGGGAGATTTTCTTATGAGGGGATAATAGACTGATGTAAATTCTTGTGGATTTATACGCTGTCTTGGAATATTCATTCTTATGAAATCTGAAGCACCTGAAATGAAAAGAATGTGCAAGATTTAATTTTAAAAAAGAACTAGTGTTTCGAGGTGTGTCTGGATTTCTGGGCCAAGGGGAAAGAAATTAGTTAATAAAGTATAATCAGAAACAGACTTAGCACACAATTCCCTACTCCGATGGACAGGAACTTGTAGTCCCTAACCCTGACTCAAGATTTAACATAGATTTCGTACTGGACTAATAAACATCAAAAGTAAGTAGTTTTATCATTATTACTCATTTTATAGGATTTCTCATCTTATTTTGGGTTGGTCTTTTTGTTCTGTGTTACTCAGCAGCAAACTATGTGCCATGGTCTCTGACAGCTACTTATACATGCTAGCACAAAAACAGAGGGTTGAAGATAACCCTGTTAGAAGGCTTGTGAGGACATAAAGAAGCATATTGCACATTAAATCATCACCTAGTAAACTGCTTATCTACATAGGGGTCTTAAGGATAGTTACTTTTAAAAGACTTTTGTTCCTAATAAGGAAAAGTTAAGAAAATACTAGAGAAAGATGCAATCAATATTGAAGCTGTTGGGCTTAAATTCCAAATACAGACTAAACAGTATAATTCAAAGCAGCTGAGAAACCCAATCAGAATCTTATGCTTTGCCAAAGGAACCTTCATCTCGTGTCCAGCTTACTGGGGGTAAAAATCCTTTCTTTTTCCTAAGTGCTATGGGTTGTTTTTTTTGGTTTTTTTTTTTTTTTCCCAGACGTAAAAACCAATTAGAGCTGGCAGTGAGTAATTAAACCAACTAATGAGATGTTATTTTAAATTACAATCCTACTTTCTTTGAACTGTTCTCACACTAAACCTTAGCTACCATAACTACATTATTCTGATCCCTTTATAGATTCACAAGCTTGTTTTCCTCTGGGTTGTTTTCAGTTAAATATCACCCTCAGCCATACTAAGAAATAATTACATCTTTTTAATTGCAGCTTTCCAAAAGGCAAACCAACCCAAACCAAATAAAATGTAGGTCCACTCCATAAAATGAAAGTTACCCAAATTGCTACATAACTACAATACAGCGTGCAGATCCTTGTCATGTAAGAAATGGTCTTGATAGTTAACTTTGGCAGTCAGGTGAGTAGAATTTCTTTTGCCTAAGTACACCACTGACTATGCCATAAAGTCATTCAAATGGGTTGCTGACCCATTTCTACATTTTTTTTTTTTTAGATGTTGGTAATAAAATGATATTGTCTGAAGAACATGCACCATAGGGGTGGAATTTTTTTATTGCTTTGTGCTTTGAGATACTGTTTTCAAGGCACCTAGGACATTTTACATATTCTGTGTTGAACAAAGTAACAAAGCACATTTCTGCAAAATGAGAATGTGAACAATAAATCTCATATGCTTTTTAAGCAATTATGTTTCTGCTGTTTTATGAATGCATATTGTGAATAAACAGTTCCTTTAACATGCAGATTTTCCTCCCTATCTATCCACTGCATCTTGCAGTGATTTTTACAAACAGGACATTTATTAACATCATCTGCTTTGCATAGTTTCCCTCCATCAATGTTCGCTAAGAAAAATTGTTGAAAGCATCCTACCCCATTCAGCAAAACGGCACAAAGAGCCACTCTCCTGCCATTACCACCATTGAGAATGTAGTGTTGGATGGCCCTGAGCAAAGCATTTTCACAGACACTTTTATGCCTATGGCTATGCAGTTTGCCCTCTGGTCTCACCTTAACCCTCATCATGTTATGCTACAGTCCCCCACTCTGAACTGGTAGGAGACAGCTGAACTCCATACCACACAAAATAGTGTTTCTGAGAAGCATTCCTTCCTTTTCATTTTCCCTTTCATTCAGCAGAGCCTCAGGAGCTCATTCTCCCACTCTGGAGTAAAACCAGCCCCTGTTCTTTCACGTAGAGCTGTTATTTCACTGATTTGAAAGCAGAGGCCTCAGGGACCCCTGAAAGCCTGTACAGTATTTCCAGTTCCAACTGACAAGTCCAGCTCTCTTTTCTTTCTAACTTGCATCTTTCTCTACAGACTTCAAAGGTAGTCTGTCGGTTTCTGCCAACACTGTTATAAAGGGCCACGAAGGAACAGGAATTAGAGATGAGAGGTCTCATGTCTGCTTGGCATGAGCATCCATACCCCTGTTGCTGACCTCAAGAGACTCCAAAACTCCCTGACTTTCTTTGCTGAACTTAATCCCTGCATTGTCCACTGTGCCCTACTACCCACACATCCAACAGAACAAGGGAGAGTCTTCACAGCATCTTTCCCTGGCTTCTGCTGGCAGGGAGCTCAGCAAGCACAGCCTCCCTCTGTGTTTGCCTGGCCTTGCACAAAGGACAGAAACCCATAGGAGTTCTTCCCAAGGCACCAGTCTGCCCCATGGGAATCTACAGAAACAGATTTTCCACCTATGCAGAAACAGTTGTCTATGGAGAAAGCAGAGAACAAAAAGAAGAAAAAATACAGAGAGAAGAGTTACCATTTTCTCTAGAGAAAGGGAGAATACCTTTTGGGAAGGAACAGAAGCAATTCCTATATCTTGTCATGGGATTTAACAATTCAAAAAAGGAACATTAAAGGCAGTAAGAATCAGATGTGAATTAATGCAAAGAGAAGCATGTTCATGAAATGGAGTCCAAAAGAAAATCTGAATTTTTAAAGCATTTTAAAATCTTTACCTGTTTTGTGCTCCTGTGTGAAAACACAGTGTGTTTGCAAGGAACATGTTCATAGGAAACTTGGGGGAGTGGGACACAGTCAGAGATAATTTGTCATTATTTACTGAAATCACCTGGCTTAAAATCCAGAAACAGGTTAGGACATATCCACACTGATATGTCAGTCTGAAAAGTCTGAAAAGTCCACACAGTCAGTCTGAAAGTCACTTTGCTAATCTGAACTGCACTGTTTCACAAGATTCAAAGGCACCCTACATCCAAGCTAATAGACACTGCCTCTCTCCAGTTCTCCAGTGCAAATCTGGGTTATTAATAATGGTCTCAAGATCTCTCCTGTGACGTCTATCTTTCTGAATAAAGCAGAATGAAACCTTGGCTGATATATGCAGAAATCCTAAGGTACTCAAGATTTATGTCAATCAGACCTTGATTTATATACGCTATTCCAAAAGTACCAGATTTCACAGATATTTGTGCAATATTAATGCAAAATCACTCACAGCAGCAACATAAACCCTAATAATTTGTACTGTTGTTTTTATCAGCCACCACCAAATTCAAATACCCACTAATATCTAGGTCTGACTGCTGCAGACACTTGACACTAAGGTCTTCAGCCTTTTGTCTACCTCAGGTGGAATTCTGTTAACACAGGCTGAGTTTTACGTATCTTTTCAAGCATCAGAAGCTGAATCCAAACTGCTGCAGAGGAAATGATTGAATATGCCCCTAGAATAAAAATATGAAGGTGCAGTAACTGCCTTCCCTTGGTTTGCAAAGCCTATCTTTCCAAAAACATTTATTTATCTTTGAAGTCAGCTTTCTGCCACTTTTCAAGCTTTCTGGACAAACATGCTATATATAACAGGGTAAATGTTATCCTCCATCAAAACTAAAAGCTAGTTCAAATATCATTCTACAATAGAAATATGGACATATTAATCTATTCTCAAGTTATCTCAAGTTTTCCTCAATAATATTTCATTTAAAAATTAATTGTGTCTAATTATATTAGTCTCTAATAACTCCTCACCAGAAATCAGGGCTAATTAATTCCATGCAGAGTCTCTGAAAACATTTCTCTGACTTATAGTCAACTCAGTATTCGTTAGGTCTTTCTGAAATCTCAAAAATATTACTTGGTGCTCTCTGGCACTAAAATCTACAGAAATTAATAAGAATCTCTTCTTAACCCTTGAATGGACAAATCTAGGCATTACACATGAAAAAATATAAAACCCAAAGAACTTCATAACCAAACAAAAAACAGACAGGAAACTATAATAATATCTATTTGACCAGTATTTCCTAATCAAATACTCTTTTATTGCATCATTAAATGTGCCACTAAGGGAAAGACAGCAGGGAAAAAAGCTTGTAAAAGCAGGTTAAGGTTTTTGATCATGTCCCAGTCTTATCTGGCTTTGATACAATCTTTGCTGTAATTTTTATATTTAGTTTTTGACTGCATCTCAACAGCCACCTTAAAGCCAAATTTACTCTGATAAAATGAAACATGTTAGAGGTAAGAAGCTCCATCTACTGGATATTCAGGTGTATATTCTAACCTTTATTTTTATAATCTTATATTAATGCTCTGCCTCTAATGGAAATCTCTTTATTTTAAATTATTGAAAGTAAATAATTTGCCAATAAAATTAATTACCCAACACAATGCAGCAAAATATATTTAAAGTATTTCTTGATGGAAGAATGTAGTATGGAACACCTGAGTTACTGCCCCACTTACTTTATTTTCCACTTGAATTTTATTTGCAGGCAACTTTATTTCACACAAACAATTTAATAAAGGCTTGAAAGTCTTTTGGACCACAGGATTAATTAAGGCTTAAAAGTGTGATTGCAAGTCCTGATATACAACCCTAACTTCTATATCAGATCCAGCTGGAAAAAAAATAAAGAACATAAACATCATTCATATAGTTTTGCACAACATGGCCCATTTTTCAATATCATGAGCAGGGAACACACTGTAGAATTCTCCCCTTTCATGACTAAGTATGTTCCAACCATTTTTCAGAAAGAAAGTTATTTTATTTAAATGAAGGCTGGTATCAATCTTTTCAGTTAGAGCTGTGTTATGAACAGCAGCTGCCAGAGGTCCACCATAAAAGTGCAGTGCAAGCACCAGTGCCAAAAGATGACAGCTTTGACAGAGAATATAGGTAATACTGTTGCTTTCTGCTCTAACTCACTTTTCTATCACCTATGCTGCAATATCTCATGTACAAATATTCAGACCACTGCAAAATCTAGTTTCAAGTCATGCCCAACATCATTTATCAAAAGATAATCATCATTAGAAACATTTTTTAAATTTAAAATTGAAGCTTAAAGGAAGGCAAATGTTTGCAAAGATTTACTCAACTATGACAAATATAATTTATGTTTCTGAAAGTTTAGCTTGGCTCCACTTAGCATTTCAGGTAGTTGATAAATTAACTAATACTCTTTCCACATTTTTTCTTCCTTTGCTTTATGTTTTCAGGTTTTTGGGTTTCTTTTTTGTACGATAAGAAATGGAAATCATAGACTTTGAAAATGCTAATGTGCTATTGAGCTGTAGATTATCCTACTGTTCACTGCCAAGATCAAGCAGCAACATTGCCTTTCATCCTACACCTGGCACTGGTTTATGTGTTTCCAAAGAAATACTTGCAGGGTGTTTTAGAAACAGTCAGCATATTTAATTAATTGTGTTCACACTGCTTTTTAATGGAGTACAGGTGTATCATTTTCTGGACTGGCCTGTTGCAGTTGCTAGATTTAGTTTAGCAGGCTGCAGCTTTCCTGAGAGCTCAGCAGGGATGCTTAGGGCAGTGCGACCATTGTCGCCCTCCCGCAGTCCATTTCGGACGGCCCCGCAATTTTGCTCTGGTCAGCTGTCAGCTCTACAACCCAGTGATGGCAAAGGAGGCGAGAAGGGTCTCCCCATGAGGATTTAAGAAGACTTTTAATCACATCTTGTCCCGGCGACCCCCAGAGGCAGAGAGACCTCCTGATCCCGGTGCAGGGGGGTTTTCTCAGGGGCGGTACATGGGCGGAGTTGGGGCACAGGAACCAACAGGGAGAGCCCGAGGGAGCGGCCAGGGCTAGGGGCAAGGAACGGGGTGGGGGGAACAATGTGGGATAGGAAAAGCAATGGGTAAACAGATTGCCGCAGTGGCCAACACAGAAACCTTAAATTTCAAAATCAGTAAAGCGTTTCACACTGGGTCCAGGTATAAAACTACCTTTTTTTCCACAGGGAAATTAAAATGTCTTGCACTTAAAAAAAAAAAAAAAAAGAGAAAAGAAAAAAGAAAAGAAGGGAGGGGAGAGAGGGGATTTCTCTTTGCAGATTGCCACAGTCCCACGGCAAGGGATTTGCAGAAATGAAAGGGTGGAAGCAGTTCATTGTTATCTTTCTTGTTGACTGCACTTCATCAAACTCTCTCGATGAGCTCAGCAGAGAGATAAGGCATTGGCACACTCTTCTGGCTCTGTCAGGTGGCTGCATTGTACACACAGTGGTCTTAAAGTCTAGAAAGTGTTATTGACTGGGGGAATACACATTTGTTGCTTTATCCTCTACCTCTCTTTCCTTGCTCAAATAGACAAGAAAGTATGCCACCCCACTCCACATACATGCACTATTACACAGCCCAAAAATCCCACTGAGATATAAGGCAATTTTCCCCAAAAAATGCTTAGAAGTGACTGCTACAATTTTTAGAGCTTTTGTTGGAAAGAAAGCATGATTCCAAGCCATTATCAGCTTTAAATAAGCCTTTTAAGAAAGATTTGGCATGCGTTCATAAATTTTATTGACTATGAATTGTCTCATATTTTTCTAAATCTCTATCCCTATAAGTACCAGAGAGAAGACATGCAGAACTTCCTTAGGTTCCAGTAAGTACTGCTATTAATATCATCCAACTCAGACTTCTCTGAAGCTCTTACTATACTCTATGTGCATTTTGTCTGAACACGCAATTGCACAGATCAGACATTCGAACAACACTTGCTTCTTTACAGTTGTTATAAAATATCAGACAACGCAGAATCTTCCCTTCGTAGAATACATTTTCTAAGTTCACCCTAACACAGCCACTTAAACATTCAGACACAGATCATAGGTACATTTTATAATTAGAATTATTTCTGAAACAGAAGTGTGCTAGTTTGAAAGCAAACCAGTGGGAGGCACCAAGTCAGAATAACAATTTAATGGAAATTAAAGAAAAGGGAAAAAAAAGGTAAAAGAAAACACTGTCAAACTGACAGAGTCAAGGTACAACCTGAGTCCCAGTTAGGCAGGGTGGTGGTAGCAGTCTGGTAGAATGGTGGCTGCAGTCCTCTGAAGCAGTGATCCTGTAGTAAAACAGTCTGCTCTTCCTCAGGAAGTCCAGTGGTGGCTGTGTAGCTCCTGTCCTCTGGAAATCCAGTGGGAAGCCGGTGTCTCTGGTGTTCAGCCTCAGATTATATCCACGATGGGATGCTTGGTTCCTCCCTCTGGGTGGAGCATCTCACAATGGGGTAACGAGTCATGAGGCAAAGTGTTGATTAGGTTCATTAACAGAAGATAGTCCGGAGGGAGTTATCTCTGAGTCAGGCGGCAGGACAATGATGGGCAATTAACAGAAAGATAGTCTGGGGGGAGGAGGCAAGGAAACACTGCCCCACCTGATTTCAACGGCTGATGGGGATGGTAATAGAATACACTGCAACCCAGGACAAGAAGTTAAAGGGTTCCCTAAATACAGAGGCAATTCATGGAGACATAGAGCATGTAAGAGAAAAATCATGAAGGCTAGAATGTAAAGAACAGAAATATGAAGGGGAAGAAAAAGAAAGTACTGGAAAATGAGCAGACTGAGATAGAAGAAAAAGTAACAAGGAGATAATAAGGAGGTAAAAAGACTGATATCTGAATATAATTTACTTCTTGAAATTAATCCTAAAAATATTTTTTCCCTTTCCTCTTTTTTTTTAGATAGTTGGGAACAGCTATCCAAGGAAAAAAAAAAAAAAGAAAAAAACCACACACACACACAAAAAGAGAAAAACTGGAAAGACCAGGAAAGACCTTTCAGCCAGCGGCAGGGATGAGCAAAGCAAAAGATGCCAGGCAATAGACTGAATTTGTAACTGCATGTAATGGAAACACCTTGAACCATTCTGGGGTTAGCTTACTAAAGCCTGAGCAGCTTCTGTTGTGGTGATTTAACAAAATCTCTTTGAACTCTGCTATGAACTTCTCTCATACTCAATCTCGTTATGAAACTGTAAATATCATGTTTTTATAGTATGGCAAGATCTATATTAGATAACTGTCTTGTATTTTTGTTTAAAAAAAAAGGAAGTTGTTATCTCTACATTTTTGTCAGTGGGTAGTTACTGATGACATGTAAACACTATAAGAAAATTCAAGATGCTCTTCCCACAACAGCAGTAACAGTAATTTGAAAGTATTAGTGAAATCAAATTCTATTGAGGTCATGTTCAAAGTCTGAATTCCACAGGACTAGACCTAAAATTTGAAATCCCTCTAAGTGGGGGAATGAAAACTGTGTGTACTTTTAAAACTTTCAATTTTTTTATTGCCCATATCAACCTACAAATTATAATATTTGGTGCTTATCTAAAGGATCTTGAGAGTACCAGAAAATAATCCGAAGAGAGACAGAAGAGAGACCCTTCTTTTGAAGGCATTTAAAAGCAGTAGTCATTTACAAAATCTTGGTCACGTATCACACAAAGTAACCCGCAAATCAAATGTCACAAATTTAATTAGTAGCTGATACAAGTTCAATGTTACACTATTGCCAAGAAAATTAATGTTCCTTCAGAAGCATTAGAACTCTGCTCTTAATATTTTTCTCTGCTAGCAAGCACAGATTATGTACAATTAAAATCTTTTGATGCAGATCTTGATTTTAATGATGTTTGTCAACTTCCAGTTGACAAAATTGGTCATTTTTGCCTTGGCTTGACATCAAATCCATTTTGCATTAATGAAATTTTAAAAGCTGCTTTTTTGGTTTTTATATTTGTGGCCCACTGCCTCTGGGACTGTAGTGTCTGAAGAGTTGCTGCAGTGCTTCTGGCAATGTGGGGTCTCTCACAGGACTAGTGGTTCATTATTTAAAGAGAAACAGCTACAAGTACACAACTTAATATGTCATAAAATCAAACAAATGCACACACTTTGCTGGATATTTTTAATCCTCCAGAAGCACGTTGTTGGCGATGGCTTCTTTTAAAGTAGTTAGTTGGCTGGTTAGGTTTTGGGGTTTTTTTGTTTTCCTGCCTGGATTGAAGAAAAATCTTTATATTAAAATATTTACAATCCTCCCTAGAGAGAAGCTGTAAGTTGTGCTCAACCTCACACCAGATTCTGAGTACATCTTTACTTGTGCTGAAGTTGCATGAGCATTTACTGTGCCAGCAGATCCACTGAAATCCATCCTATTGAGTCCACCCCTAAAGTTAACAAAAAGCTGAAATATATAACTGGTGGTTTATATGAGAGTCTGCAAAGATGTCACATGGGATGATTATAGACAGACTAGTACACTGGGTACTTTGACACTTTGTTTCAGCTGATCAAGAGATTTGATGTTAAATTCAAAAAGTTATTTTGATTTTGAAGTGGGAATTTATACAGGAAACTAAGTCTTGCTGACCAACACAATAAGCCCAACAACAGTCCTTCCCAGGGCAAAGTCACAGCTGTGCCTCCAGATTATTTATGAGAGTACTTACAAGTTAAGGCATGCATTCATGGGAATTTTGTAATTAAACTGGATTTTAACTGAACGCAAAAGATCATGTGGACCTTAGGCTTTATGAATAAGAGTGGCTTATTTGGGTTTAGATAAATCTGTTCCCAAATCGTTCTGCCAAGCTGAAAAAAGCAACTTATTTTATTTTGACTATTCACAAATATTTCCTACTGGTTATTGGTTAAGCTACCTCAGTTTAAATTTATACCTTAAATCATTTCTGAAAAACTTTCTCAGGAAAAAATATCCAAATAAACTGAACATGACAGACCTAAACCTCCGTGCTATAGTTTTCCATCTGTGAAATCTGGTCAATTAATCATTGATTTCTCCTAGCCTTTTACAGTCTTAGGTGTTGAGACTGCAGGCTGCTAATGGGTAGAACCATCTTTTGTCTCTGAGAACAGTAAGGCACTAATTTCAGAAAGGGCCTTCAGATGCTACTGTAAAACAGATTAGCGTTATCAATATGTAATTCTTGCAGTATAACCATCAACGTAAGCAGTGAAGTGCCTTAATTTTCTTACCTACTTTCAACACGTCTTTGAATGTGAAATGGTGTCACATAATTCTAAAGAACATGCTAATATTCATGATAATCAAAGAAGAAAATTCTAAGGGGATTAAATCATACTCCTTTTTACAGAATGAGCACGATAAAAGATGCTGTTTCGACAGGAACACAGGGGTAGTCTAATGTGAAAATCCTCAAATCCTTCTGAATCTCAAGTTAATTAAAATAAAACTTTCTTGATCATGCTAGCTAAACTAATAAGAAAATTTATCACTTACTCAGTTACAGTATGTGCTTTTACATTTCCACTGGAAAGCATAATCCTAATGCTGAGACTTACCTACATCAAATCAGAAGAGTATTTTGAGCTTTTCTGTGTAAGTCATGTATTTTAAAACAGAAGTATCTCTCTCACCAGTACTAATGCAGCTGATCTTATTCCAGACAATCCCTTTTAGATTTTCATATTTTCAGTATTTCACATTTTTACAACTAAGTTTAATTAAATATATTAAAAGAAACTTAGAGGTATTTTAAAATTTTGCTTATTAGTCATACCCTAAATACATTATTTAATAATTCTACTGTCTGAAATTATTTCAGTCATGACTGTTTCATTGATGTGTTAGCACTGAAAAATAAAAAAAAAAATGTCTTTTGGATTTTTAGTGATTACATAGTGATGTTGTTCTAAGATCTAGGCACTGAAGTATGACTTCAGCTTCAGATGCAACTAGAAAATACCTTGGGTCTTCTTTTGTATAGATGTGTACAACAAGTATTTGTGGGACATGAAGCTTCTAATATCCTTCACATGACTTGTTTGTAGCTACACATGGCTTCTCCAATCCTGAAACTGCTTTCCAGGAAAGTTAACTGTTTTATTTGTCTTTTTTAATTCCAATGAAGATTTAATTTTTTAAAATTTTCAGTAAACTTCTTTGATGAACCTCTGACCCACTCCAAGTATTTATGTTGGTTTCATGACATAACATGATTGACAAGCTTGAGCCAACGCTTCCTATAATTCTTTCAAAATCATATCTGAAACTCTGACTAAACTGGTATTTTAAAGATGGGGGAAAAAAAAAAAGTATTTGAGAAAGGTTAAACATACTGCATTTAGATACAGTGTTATATCAGCTGCTAGCCAGAGGATATATGCTATTTATGGTCTGTATAATCGATAAAAGAAAGTCTTTCTGGCTATTCCTTGTCAGATTCACACATTACCCTAAGAATGACCTTCATTAATATTATTAATATCTACTATGTCAGAAGGGGAAAAATCTTTCAGTTTTTGTGCTGTTTATAGTATAATATGTCAATCAGTTTCACTGCCTGAAAGTGACAGAGTGGCTGTGTCCATTATGCTGGTTTGACAAAATGACAGAAGCCAAACAAATTTCTATTTTGTGACTTAACTATGATGAAATTTATTTTCTTCACAGAGTTCACTGGACAGCTGATTACATATATTGCTGCAACAGATTGTTCCATGTACACGTAAATGTGCTTTGACCACTAAATGAAGTGGGAGGTTTGACAGAGGACACTTCAACCGGGAAGAGTGATGGGCTCTCATTTGTCACTATTGAGACAGCTGATTTTTCAAATCCAGCACGTTACAATAGTTTTTTAAGCCATCATCTGGCCATGGTCTTGATGTCAGCTAGGAAAGACTCATTGACAATTCATCACATGTTGGAGAGCAAGGCTGGCAAGGACCCAGGGGAGATACAATCAATGAGCCCAAGACTACTGGGAAGGAGGAAGTAGATAAGATACTCAGAATAAGCCAATTAGCAGCTCCTCCTGTGGCCTGTGTGTATTACTGATACACATTTGACTTATTAACTAACCATTGCCTTCAAAGTTATAGACTCCCCCCTCTTTCATCACAGTTCTACAAACAAAAAGTTGCAGTGGCAGTAGAGTTGCAAATAATTGTATGTATAGAATAAGAACCTTTCAATGTTTAATCCCTATTATCACTCTCCTTGTAAAAGTAAGAACCTCAGCCACCTACTAACCACCCAAAAGGGCTAGAAGGGTTCAGTGTGGTGTTCACTCTGAATTCTCTGTTATTGTATTTAAGTTGCTTACCAGTAGCCTGAAATAAGATTGCATATGCCTACCTGGGCTGTGATTAGTGATGATTTTCAAAAAAGAAAAAGAGACTAAAGTCAGCATCAAGGATGGAGATAGAAGGCTAATATGTTGTGTGGCAAACAGAGAAAGCAAATGTCATCAGGCACCTTGAAGGAAGACCTTCTATCACAGAGCACTAGAGATATTTTCCAGTAATTCAAGACTTTTATTTTCTGAAATTTAGATTTTTATTTTTGAATAATCCTCACAGCAAATTTCATGTACTTAATAGTTCCCTGTATGCTTCTTATCAGCTGAACCAGATTACAAAATATGTTGATTTCTGAATTTTCTTCAAGTATTGATAATCAAATAAGAACATTTATTAACTCCTGTATTAGAATCCAGCAAAGTATACAAGGATGCAACATATTTTCATGCAATGATACTGTTTGAGCAGAAGGCTGCAGTAGAAGATCAGGTTGAAATGCCCCAGGAGATACACAGGTTTTGTTTGTGCATTTTCTTTCTTATTTCATCTCTGCTAGTTAGATTAACAGCTACCAGAAATATTTACAAAGATCTTCGGTAGCACAGAAGCTCTTCTTACAGAATCCCATCATTAACTGCAGTTAGGATGATGATCTGCGTCATAAAGAAATTTTACCAAGATGCAGTATAAAGAAAAACATTTAATTCGTTAGGTATTCTGTCTGACTTGGTGCTTGAAAAAAAAATATTAGTCATGCACAATATCTATATTAAACAATATTTATACATAAAATATGTGTAGAATAAAAGTATAACGTAACCTTAACATGAAAGCTCAGTTAATGATTAGCTATCATTAAAACAATTAGTTCAAAATGATGAGCTGCAGAACACAGCTTTTGCTAAACAACTTTGCAAAAAAAAAAAAGAAACTATTTGGAAAAATATTTATAGTAGGTGACATTTTTGGTAATCATCTGATGTTTGAGAAAATGAGCATTTTCCCAAAATAACACCCAGGTCCTATTTATTTTGTTTCCTCTGTTCATTTGATGTAATGCACACAGTTGCCACAGACCAGAATAGATGCACTTCATTTGTATCCCTGTGGAAGTGCAACTTCTATGACAAGAACAATTTAAAGCTCTTTCCTAAGAAGGATAATGAACTAATTGCAACATTACTGCTAATAAAACCAATCCTTTCTTCTTCAGTTTCACCTTTCATCAGATTATCTCAAAGACATTTTGAACCACTAACTGTGTGGGGCAGTCAATTTTATGCACTTTATATAGGAAATTATGCAGCTGAGAGGGATTAACCAAGTCTTTAATGGGCACACAGTGGGTAAGTAGCAGGAACAGTTGTATTAATTGCAGTATGTTTCTCTCTTCCCTGAAAATTTCCTCAGTGTCAGGTTCTATACAGAAATAAAGGCTGGCTTTGGGAGTTCAGAAAGATACCATATATCATGATGGAGTAGAGATCCTCAGCTGGCTTTTAGTGAGCTGGAAGATGTGCTGTTACCACCTTCAAGCAGGTAAAGGTCAGGGCAACATCTGGGTAACAGATTAGGCGAAACTCTACTTTCATAATGGAATCAGAGCTTCTTGCATTAGCTGAAATATTTCCTGTATTGCACTAGTTTTTAAAGACTAGAGTTTTTAAAGCTGACATAGTTAGTGTGGATGCAGCCTTGTTCTAAGTACTGTGTGCAGCTCTGGGGCCTCACAGTTTTAAAAGCACTTGTCAAAGCACTTGAATGCATCCAGAGGAGGAAAACAGACCTGGTGAAAGAGCTGGAATCAATGTCCTGTGAGGAGTGGCTGAGCACCTTTTGCTGGTTTGTTTGGAAAGAAGAAGGCTGAGTGGCAACTTCATTGTTCTCTACAGCTTCCTGAGAAGCATAAGTTGAGAGGGAGGTGCTGACCTCTTCTCCCGGTATCCAGCGACAGAACATGTGGGAACGGTTCAAAATTGCATAAGGGAAAGTTCAGACTTGGCATTAAGAAGCATTTCTTTACCAAGAGGATGGTAAACCAGTAGAAAAGGCTTCCTAGACTTTAAGTCAGTCCTGAAGAGTTTAGGCAGTTGGATTAGAAGATCATTGTAGGTTCCTTCCAACTCAACAGTTCTTTCTATTCTAGTGTAGTCTAGTCTATTATAATGTTGCACATTATTGAGAGGTTTCACTCAGCAAACATATAATATAGAAAATGTGCTTGAATACTTTTACAGTGCTTAGTAAAACAAATAATTAGTGCAGTACTTTTGCTGCAAATATTTTCTTTTAGAAAATAGAGAATGTTAAAAGTGAAGTTGCTTTACCAGAACAAGCCAATTTCAATGGAGGCTTCTAATGCATGTTAATCTGACTTTTCATCCATTTCATGCTCTGAAAATTTGCCTGATCTAAGCTACAGACTTCTGAGCAGCTCACCTCAGTCACAATGAAGGAGAATGGATGAGAGATCCTAGAAAGAAATGGATGTTTTTAAATTTCTCTTTCTTAGGAAGTTACTGTATATTATTTTTTGTTCTAACTTGGAATAACAAACATTGTACTTCAAGGGAAAAAAACCCAACCAAACCAAAGAGATATTCTAAGTATCAGGAACACTTTAAAATGACAAAACAGTCCAAAAACCTATGGTGGGGTTGCTTGCTTATTTGATTCCTTAGATCTCTTGTACTTGTATTATTTGGAAAAAAATAAACAAAACAAGGAGCAAAAAGACTAATTGGGATTGTTTGGAGTGCAGTGGAGCATAAACCAGCAGAAACTACAACTATAAACCCATCATGTGGCCACACCATGCATACTGAGTGCAGGTCTGGCCTTCCTATCACAGGAAGGATGTAGCTGGACTGGAGGAGGAACAGAGAAGAGAAACTGTGCTGGCTTATGTACGATTGCAAAGAGAAGCACTCTAACTGGACAAAGGGCAGCCAAGCAGGAATACTATTGTTATTAACAGAATTCTAACTGACTTGGAAAAAGTGAGTAAGAAATTATTGTTCACAGCTTTTTTTCTGGAGTAATAACTAGTAAGTATTAGATAAAATAAAGGTGCTTTGTCCACAAAAGAAATGTACATTTAAATTTTTAAGTCATCTTTACATGGTATTTCAAGTGTTTCAGGGTTGATTAGACAGGCTATTGGAAGAAAACTCCACTGAGTAGAATCAAATACATAGGCAACTTTTGTGGCTACAGATTACAAAGTACCTTGAGCCACAAACAGTGCAAAACTGTGTGAATGTTTAGGAGACACTACTCTGTGCAGTGCCTAGTGCTGTGCACTGCAAGGGCAACAAGTTACGGATTTGGTCCAGTTCAGCCATTTTTAAGAATTACTTATGGACAAGTGGTTAGGGCAGTGGCTTTAAGACCCAAGGTCTCCTGAGCATATTCCTTATCTGCACATCCTGATTTCCTCTGAGACTGAGCAACCCAGTTGTCCACTGTCCATCCAGTGGTGTTCTTCATCCATAAAACAAGTACTCTGCATCATAAGCCTTTAAAAAGAAATACATTTATATTGCGAATTGCTATCATGATACAAAACAGTACAGGTCTTCAAAAATCCCAATTAAAAAGGAAAAAAACACCCTTTAAACTTTTCAAGTCTCCATAATCCTGTAATTTATAAACATTGGACAGTAAAAACATTTAACAAAGCAATAACACATATTTTCTTGTAGTTCTACATTTAGATCCCACCTTTCTTTCTGTCACTGGAGGAAACAGTAAAGCATTTTGTGATTCTTTATTAACATGGACAAATGAACTGGGAAAAAAAGAAGTGTTTTCTCTGACATTCCTGCCTGTACCTCTTGTATTTCCAATGCAATACTGTTAGGACTAGCACACATGGGAAGAAGTAAAATTAACAGAACAGCTGCTTACACTCACTCCAGCACATAAGCTGTCATTTATCTCACAATTCCAGTAAGTCTAGCAGTAAAACAAATATGCTCTTGCTGTGGTTTCTTTCATCCTCCCTCTCTACCTGTTTCTGTTTGTTATCCTTCTGATTATGGCTTGCCTTTCTCTATTTAGGTTGTGAGTTCCCTGAAAAACCTTCCTACAATATCCAACCTAGACCCCTACCAGGGAACATTTCCTTCATAGAGTACTGCTTCCTGTGTCTGTAACTTCTGTTCTAAGTGACTGACAGAGTCAAATCTAAACCAGCAGCATCTACTGAAGACAGTCAGCCCCTAAATGTTTGTTTCTTCACAATGAAGTGGGATTCCTGCCCAGAATAAAGAAGAGTGTGAGGAACTCTGTAGACTTTGATGGAACACTTGAGCCCAGGGTGTCACACAAAGATGCAAAGACAACTATGCCATTTAACAATTGACTGCTAAGATTCATGGATTCTAATACAGGTCTCAGCAGCCTAGGTTCTTCTTAGAGTGCAGTGAAAGATATAAAACTAATTACAGCTTGAAATACAAAATATTTTAGTCTTCATTTCGACAATGTCTTTTGATTTATTTCCCTCACTATTTCTGAGAAATTGCCAAGGGAAAAACAGTTTGGTGGTATACTAGAGGTAAAGATTAAAACAACTGTCCTTTTTAAGGCAAAGCAAGGTGAGATGAGCTGGATTTGTGGTGAAAAAACAAAGCTGTTGCTTTGAAGACAAACATACAAGAAAGTGCAGATAATAAAATAAAGAGACAAGCAAAATGCCATTTGTGTCTGTGATGCTCACTCTTGTTTGTAACCTTGCTGCTTTTGAGATGCAGCCACCAGCTTCTTCTCACTTCAGCAGTAGTTTTGAATGAATGTATTAGATTCAACTAAACAGAAAACAAATAAATAGGAAAGAAGAAAAATATGGGAAGGTTGAAAAAAGGTGGCATTAGAAGACCGGAATTAGACAGGAGAGGTTACATGTTCAACTCATGGACATGAGATTTAGCCAGCACCATTTCGGCATATCAACCAGACCCTTCCTTGTGAGTTATCTCATTATTCTTCCAGGAATGGTATATAGAAGGTGGGATCCCTCATGGGATCCCCCAGAGTGGTGGATGTGACAGCTGGGATTTGAAAGCTTATTTACTGTTGTTTTAAGAAGCTTTTTTATTGAGACCAGTTTCAAATTAGGGGCATCCAAATTGACAGACGACTTTTTTTTCTTTATTAGTTAAGCCTATATCTGGGACATAAACCTTGGTCTGCTGATTTCCATCTTCACACTCATTTTGTTTATTATAATTGTGCTTTTAGGTTTTTTTGCTTGGATTCATCTATTTTCAATGTTTTAATTTTTGCTTTTTTCAGTGTAACATATTAGAAATGCAGTTGGAGTTTTGTTATTTGGAGACCTTGTAACATAGGCAGATGCCACACATCACAAGGAGTAAAAAAGGTGGAATACAAAAAGTAAGAAAAAACCACAAATTTGATAGAAGAAGAGTAGGGACTAATAAATGCCTATTTTATATTCTTTTGACACTTCTAGAAAAATCTGAGCTTGAAACAACGAGCTACTCCTTTGGTCCAAAACCCCTCCCTTAATTCTTTTCAAGCACCAGCAGTCTGGAAGACATCTGTTAAGCTTCTTTTTCCCTGGACTTCTGTGGAACTATTGACCATTATCTCTGACGCCTTTTACAGGAAAATTGTTAGAAACTATAATAAGAAACAGAATTTAGTGTATAGATATGATACACTGAGAAGCAGTCAACACATTTTTTGTAAGACACATCAAAGACACCAAAGACCTGATGGAGTTCCTTGAAAAAGCCAGTACATGAATAGGGGAAATGCACTTGTTACAGTCTACTTGGACTTCCAAGGAGATTTCAACGTGATTCATCATCAATAATGCTTGAAGAAGCTAAATGGCCAAGGAATAACAAGACTTCACTGGAATTAAACAGGTTGAAAGATAAAAGTCACAGAACAAATTATAATTTTCCATGACACAAGAGACATGGGTGGAATCACATGAGGTGTGCTCAATATTAAGTTCAAACCTGATATGGAAATATCAGAAAAGTAGCAAACGTTGTTAGCATATAACACCAATCACAATAGAGCAGGCAATTGCTGATTGCAAAGAACTGCAATAATGACATTCATGGTACTAAGTGAACAAAAATAAGAAGCCAAAATTCAGTATTGATACAGTGCAGCACACTGAGGACAAAAACCCCTGATCTCAGTCTGATATGTGCAATGATGTACTCAGAGCTTCTGGAATATCAGGCAAGAGAACGTTCTTTGAGCTGTACATTCAAATGAGAAGAAAACCTAAGTTCAGTACAGATGAAAATGTGCAATGTTACAAGCTATTAGAAAAAAAAATATAGGAAAATGAAGAAAAAATACCACTTTACCACTGTGCAGATCCATCATAGAGCAAATCTTGAAAAATATGTTTGTTGTTAGTCCTTTTCTCTCAGAGGACAATGGTCAGCAACGATGAGAAAAGCTATGAATAGTTCATATAAAGAAAAACTGAATATATGATGTTTCTTGAGCCTGCAAGATGCAGGAGTGAGTGAGAAATTGTATAGGAATACAAAAATATAGAGAGGTTGAATATGAATGTGGTGGCCACTATGTTTCCAAACACAGGTATTAGGAGTCATCACACACAACAGGCACACAGTCCAAAACACGGGGAAATCAGAATATAGTTAGGATGTTGAAGTCACTCCCAGATCATGTAGTAGAAGCTGACAGTATGGGTCCAAAACTGGGCTAGACAAACTAAAAGAAATAAAACTCATATAGGACTATTGACTACAGAGATTAAACATCTGGAAGCATCTGAGACCTCACTAGAATATGAAAGATTACTCAAAAGAAATATATATGAACCTTCTAATGGCCACTATTGAAAGCAGGATATGAAGAGATGGAGCTGTCCTCTGCCTCACTATGGCTTCCTGCTTTCCAAACCTTTGCCTACGCTATCAACTAAAGACTGATAAGTGTCCAGCAAGACTCCAAGAACAGTATTACACTGAGCAAGATTGTTTCAGAGACTCACACTGCAGTTTGCTCTTGTTACTGTAAGGATAACTTCGTATAATTTGATGAGAACATGCCCTCTCTTATCTAGGTTGGTAAAGGCCACACAATGATGAATGAAAGGCAAGCAGAAGACATCAGAAGGTCCCGTGAAGCAATTTCAAAAGCCTTTTTCCAGCACATGTTGCATCAGTGGTTGTGCTGTCATTCACTTTTTGCTGGCTATAATATGATTATAAATATAAAATATATAAATATATAAATACAATATATGGATGTTATTATTATTCCAAGCAGTATATCTATCAAGAATATCCCCAAGAGTTTTCTCTAGATTCATGTATAGTTTGTTGTAACTTGGTTCAGTTCTCACAATGCTCTGGATCTGTTCAGAACAGCATTCCACCTGCTTACTGCCTTCCTTAACTGCCAAGTCAAGACTTTTAATGCAAAGAAATTTCCTAATTTTCCCACTCACACTTTCCACCTTTAAAATTTTGCCTTCAAATCCACTCAGGGCACCACCTGAGATATGTGACTATAGCTTCCCATCCCTGCTAATTAGACAAATAGAAAGGATTTTGAATCGTAAAACCCAGAAGATAGAGAAAATCCATTGTTATCTGTAGTTGTAGCACTCCAAAAAGGATGTTTTTTGATGTTTAGCTTGTATAAAGACATCTCATAGATGGCAAACATCTTATTAGCATTATTAGGTTTCTATAGGAAAAATTTCGTATGTTTACAAAAGGATTTATAATGTCTTCAACTTACATGAACAGTATTTCTCTTTATCACATTTTAAGTATTGGTTCAATGCACATGGTTGATTGTGTGGAGCTAACTATCTTTTATTGTCACTTGTGGTAGAGTAAGTGTCCTGAATGATCAACTTACTGAGCTGTAAGCATGTCACTGTAGCTATATTTATAAAGATTCATTCTATAAAAAAAATTTATACTGATTTTACAGTGCTCTGCTACATGCATTTCTGGTTTTTTTTTAAAGAAAGGTCATTTCTCCTAGATTGGGAGATTGAAAAAATAAATTATTTAGCATATAATTTTTTATTACCAATCTATTCACTGTGCAGAGCTGTAATTTTTTTTTGTAAGTAATCACAAATACAGCAATTACTTAGAAGACAAATAGTCAACATTTTTAAAACAAAGGCACACAGATTTACTAAGTGAATTTATCCTTACCCTAAAATGTCCACAAAAAGAAAATGCATTGACAAATGCACAAAGAAATTTGTAGAGCATATACATAGTATCTTTTAAAAAATCTCTGAGGCATCAACATAATGTAAGAATGAAATAAGTGCTGCTGTTCTACTGCTAATATAAATTATTCTGCCTTTTTATACTTGTAATTACATTACAGTACAACTAAAATTTGTATAGAAAACCTCAAGTACGCAGTGCACTTTATATGTAGAGAGCTACAAATCATTTTAATCTCTTAAGTGTCAGAAAATCCTTGAACATTGTAAATAAAACCCTAAAATGTTTGTTTCTAGTCCATACATATTCATTTTTAACTTGTATATCCAGAAGCAAGAAAACTAGACTAACTGACTTTTGAGAAACTCAAGAAACGTATGAGCATAATTTTATTACTTTGAAAATACTGCAAAACTCAAGAATGGCTTATCCTAAATCTTAGGCTGTCAAAGTCTAAATGACTCCATAAAGTAAAGCTTTCCTGCAGGTAGGTTCTACATATAGCATTAAATTCTAGCAATTCTTTAGTCATTTTTATAGCTACTTACCCTTAGAATATTAGGATGACTGTTTTTTAGTTAACTATATGCAACCAATAGGCAATATTGAATGCTGAAATATTCACTGGATAGGGCATGAGACACTTGTTTGCAGCACTTTTTCACCACTGATATCCCAGGTCTGGTTTTGAAACTGCATTTGTGTTTTCCTGACACAGCTTAAGAACTGTAATAGTGTTCAGAAATTCAAATAATCCAGTAGGACCTACTAGCATAGCAACTCTTGCTTTGTAGAAGTTTTCAAAATAAGGAAATCAATGAAATTCAAACCCTACTCTATTGAAAACAGTGACAAAACTGAGTAATCACTCTTTCACATGGAATTGGAAAAAATATCAAGATGTGCAGACTGAAATTTTCAAGTTTTAATAACTCATCCTGAGAAAGAAGAGAGGTATTTAAAATGCAGATTAAAAAACACTACTTGTGATTTTTACAAAGGAAACTGAACACCAATATCATGTTTACACACCCTCCAGATAAATTAAGGCAAGACCAAGGTATTACAATGTGCAGAAGCCAGGTTGGAGAGTGACAATTTTATCTCCTTGACAGATGCACACAAAACACACAAGGAAGGCAATTCTAAGTCTCAAAACTTTCCTCTTTTGCAGGAAAGAAAAAGTCAGTTCTTATAGCTATACTACTGAAGGGAACACTGACCAAATATGATATAGTAACAGCCCACATAAAAGCTCCAAGAAAAAGAAAAGCCCATAAATCTGCCTATATTCTTATCTGAGCTCAGAAAAAAACCAGTTCTACTGCTTCTTGGTCTTGTTAATACACAACCAATTGGACACGTGAAAGCATGTGTTACAAGGAAAAATTACTCGGTCCATAATCCTAATAATAGTAATCACCAGATTTTCCATGAAAACAAACACACTGAAAAATTAATACATTCTTCCTCTGATCACTGAGCAAATTACAGTAAATGGAAAATCATTTCAGATTAATAGTAATTTTACAGGAACAAAATGCTGTTCCAGATTCACACTTTTTCTCCCTATTTCTCTCCTCTGAGGAGAAAAACAAACAAACAGAAAACACAGTAATATATAAGAGTTTAGTTATAACGAGTTCCACATTCTTATAAATTAAGTATTGTTCAGTAGACGCTCAACTAGAACAAAGTATCCTGCTTTGCTGGAGGCTGTATATGTTCCCAATATAAATCTTTACACTTTGCAAGGTGAATATAAGAGGTACTTGTTCTACGAGGCCTATATGTGAGTAAAAATGCACAATTACAAACAACAAACTCATTTAAGAATTTCCAAGCTATATTTTTTTTTTTCTGTGTAAATCCAGCACAGTTTCATCCTTGTAGTGATCCTGACTGTAAGATCATTATGCACAGAGGAGTAAAGAGATCCACAGAGCAGCTTACATGAGCAGCCCTCATGGCTTCTGCTGTGCTGCACAAATCCTGTGTCTCTGGGATAAGCCACTTAGAACTTGCTGCCTCGGTGTTCGGTGTAAAATGGACAGTTGTGATTATGTCCTGATGTTGACAACTGTGATTTTTTTTACCATTACAGACTAACATATAAGGAATTTGAAAGACTACTAGGGAGAAAGATCTGTCTCAGGGTGACTGCAGTCCACAGGGTCCTTCATTCTGCCTTCCCCAGGCAGCTAATTTCACTTGCCTTAACAAGAAAAACCCTTTTATTTCCTCTCTGTGGGAGAGAATTTCCCGATCAAGCACAGAAATGATTGGTAGGGCTTTGCTGTGGTTCCCTTAGCTGCAGAAACTAACCAAGGAAAGATCCAGGTCTATAGGGAAGTTATTTCATTATCTGGAATCCAGGAACTTTTGCCAGCAGGAAATGAAGGACGATGACTTTGTTTACCCTGAAGCTGAAGTGCTCTGCATCTGGAAGTAAAGAGTGTAGCCACACATAAAGTGCCAACTGTTAGTACATCAAAATTTCCAGTGCAGTCCAAACCTGGGCAGCATTGTGTGCAACTCACTGCTCCTGCAATCAAACATGCATAGATAAATGTTCAGAAACTTTGGAAACTGTAAGTTTTCCCAATATTCTTAGGCAAAACCCTATCTTCTGAGCACTCTCTTAGGATATTCTTGTTTCCAAGGTAAGTATACCATCTATCTCAAGCAATGGATATAGGCAGAAAATTACATAGACGGGAAAAAACCTTAACCCAAAACAAAACCAATCCCACAGACGTTTGTATGTCTGCCACTATAGTGACAAGCAGGTTGTCTTCGAAAAGCAGTATTTGACAACACAACAAATTCATCTGTGAGTCATTCACTATTACATCCTCCATTATGAAGCTGTTTCCTAACATTTAGGAACTGGTAAAAATCAAGAGAGCCTGAGAAACCTTCAGCTAATGCCAGTCACCTGCTGCAGTCATTATTTTACAAGGAAGCAAACATCTCAGTAAGGCGAATTCCTCCATCTCTGATCAAACCTGCAGTTGGTGTTCCTGGTATTGCTGAGCAGATCTGAACACATTATTCTTACACTGACATATCCTTCTGTGTTTGAAAGGACGGCACTTGACAACACCTTTGTCCTACTTTGTTCTGCTTCATTTATTTTTCGATCTGAAATTCCTCTGGCCATGCTTATTAGTGCCAGTCAGTGTAGCCCCATTATTTCAAAGGATCTGCCAACTACACCACACACAAAGCCTTTCCTAAGACAGAAAGTTGCTTCTTCAAGTCAAGCTTGATTTTATTTCATTAATGTGTTTGTTCATGTTCTGCCTAGATATCTATCTGCAAACTTACCAGAAAGAGCTGTTTTTATTCCTGAAACCTGGGCTCTCAATCATGTACTCACTCATCCAGACTTTGGCTTCTCAATGGGGAGGGCAGAGACATGAGCTCACATAACTCATTTTTTATTGAATTTGGTCGAAGGTATCTAGTGAGACAGCTGCATAGGTTGCTGCCTTTTACATTATACATCTCCAGAAGAGTTATTTTTTTTTTATTTGGCAGAGCAAAGAATGAAAAGAAACAATAATTTGTATCTGTCATAACATTTCAGAAGCTTGTTTTTTCTGCAGTCCTCATCCTGTAGCTAGTAACTTCCATTCTAAGTAAGAAACCAGGATACCAAGGAGAGAACTAGACTGCTTATCAGAAACTAGGTTTAAATGTAGTCTAAACACAAAAGAAAACACGTTTTTTTTCAAGTAAGTATTTAATCTAGGTCTCTAGACCTAGATTGTGGCCTTTGGCAAGGACAAAACCGTTAGGAGATATCTTCTGCCCTTTAGCCACTTGACATTAAGATGCAGACAAAAAAAACAAGGCCCAAGATGATGGGGAAAATTTTTGCTTTGGAGACTGGTGGGTAAGATTTAAGTTTAACTCAGTCCAAAAAATGTCAAGAAGCCTTATTTCTTATCATGGTGAAAAAAAAGTACAAGAAAAATACTTTGAGTCAAATAGAACAGTTTGTTTCATTTTGACCTATTGAGGAAAATAATGTAATTGTGTAACCTGAGCAGAAAACTGCTGATATTCCCCTCTTTGCTGGCTGATTCTTTCATCCATCCACAGAATCACAGCTTGAGTTGACAAAGTGCAGGGGGAATTTTAACTCCTACTGAAGCAGAATATTATCTGAAAAGGTACAGTGCATGATGTTTGGTCTAGCAGAGATCTATTTTCATACTGAATGAAATAAGTGGAATAATGCTTATTTTAATAATGAACAATGGCCATGCTCTGTCCCAAATAAGAACAAGAAAATAAGGTTTCAGAGAAAAATATCTGGCCTCTAAGGAGAATTTCAGATATACGATTGCATATAAATTTTGCTTCTTCTGTTAAAAATCAGTTCTATGTAAGGTTCATCTTTACAGTAAGACAAAACGTACTGCAGTCTCAGGGATGCCTATATCCCACAGGTTCTTACCCCTGTCTTGCATTCATGCTCCTGTGACTAACAAGACTTAGTTCAGTTACCTATCTAGCTAAAAAGTCACCATGCAAAAGATAGAAAGACTGTGGAAGAAGACAAAACAAAACAAATCCGAAACCTCTTCCTCCAAGCCTGGCTGTTAGCTATTAATCCGGTAATCAGCATGTAAGGGTTAATAAAGGCAACAGAGATATTGACTCTGTATCTGTGGAGAAAAATTTTGTACCCCATTGTATCTTAATTCAATTTTTATTTAAAATCAATCAATTGGCCAGCTGATAAATACAGTCCCTATCTGACTCGAATGATTGCAAAGAATGATACCATCAATATAAAAACCCCTGATATATTCCAAGAATTACATCTCTCAGTGTAATGCAAGTCGGACTGGATTTTCCCTCCAAGCCTACTGGCAGCAGTGCATTGTTATTTGTTTGTAGGTTTTAGACATATTTTATTCTAATAGCATTTTTACCTAGCTGTAGTTAGAAAACAGTTTATGAATAAAACTATTTCACAAAAGAATGAATCTCTGTAATGAAATACCATATTTATATATCATCCATTTTTCATTTAAAGAAACGGAATGAATTTTGTAACACTTAGAAGCTAGACAGATGCAGAGGAATAGATACTGTAATCACTCATTAATTTTGAATAAATATTTGAGTTACAATATTGAACTGGTTGGTATTTCAATTGCAATTGATTGATTTTATTTCTGCAGATCACAAGCTCATTGCATTTAATTCTACAAAGTCCCACATGGATGCATCAGTATGTTTTTACTTGCATTTTCTTTATTGTTTCCTTCCTACATAAGAGGAGGAGAAAGAAAAGAAAAGAGAAAAAGTAGGAAAAGGGTAAAAAGGCTGTTTGACAATGAAAAATGCTGCAAACTAAGAATAAAGCAGTGTAGCGGGTTCAGTTCGTAACTGGGCAGAAACACCAATTACCTGTAGTGGTTCAGTTCAAAATATCCATTACTTACTTATTTTTCTTCTGTGAGGTAAGAATTAGGAGAAAAGCAAAGCAGGCACAAAACTTAAAAGAATATAAAGAAGTTTATTAACAGACCTAAAATAAAGGAAAAAAAGTCAGACTAAACCTTCAGAACATTTTTCTCCCCCCAGCTTTCTCCCTTCTCCCAGTGACAATGTAAAAAGACAACCCTTGAGATTTTCAGTCAGTTTACCACTTCTATGATAACCTTTTTTCAGTTCACTTAGGGAGAGGAGTCTCTCTTGCTCATGCTATGGAGACATCTCCACAAGAACAGTTCTCTTACGGCTTCAATGTCACAGCAAGACAGCCGCTCGGGTTGGTTCTCTGCTCACATGTGAAAGTCCCTTCCCTCATCTTACAGCTTTCCCCACAACTGCTTTCAAGGGTCCAATCCTGAGCTACTGGGGTACCATTTTAAGGATGAGCTGTTCAGAAGCAAAGGTTCTCTTCACCTATCTCTGTGAGCATCTTCAGTAACAGAGGCCCTCCTCCTCCCCTGGGAGCAAGGGTCTTCATCACTTTCATCTATCTCTCCCTGTTCAACTTTCTCATCAAATCACAGATACTTCAACATTTGCTTGTTTCAGCACAGATACTTTTGCTCACAATTGCAATTTGAACGCTCCAACCCCCCATGCTTTCATGAAATTACAACGGGTACTCTGATATATCATAGCCCATCACCACCATAGCTTTACAACAGATTTTCAGCTTCTAGTCTTGAAGCATCTCTTCTTTCTCCTCCCTCAGGGTTTCAGCTCTTCCTTCTTTACTGACTTTGGTGTCTCTATGGTGTTTTCTTCACTTGCCTCCATCTTCCCTCTTCCTCTGACTCGGGATTGATATATCCAGGCTTCATCTGTTCTGGAGGAAGCTTACAGCACTAAAAGGGTTAATCTCACCCAGCCCCGCAGCTGGAATTCGCTTATCACTGTTGGTCACAGCATCTTTGCTGGGCGGCAGCCTCAGCTGAATCTTTGGCCGCACTGGGTGGGGGGGAGCCGGGCCGTGCCTCCTGCATGGAGCAGGGCTGCGGGGCTGGCCCGCACTGAGGGGCCGCGGGTGGAACAGGGCTGCACGGCTCCAGGATGGCTGTCTCCCGGCCCAGCCTGGGCCGAGCAGGGCCCAGCCCGGCCCCGCTAGGCCACATGGGCCCCCCAGTTACCTGTCCAAAAGCTGGAAGCAAGAGAGAGCTTTCCCAGGCTCTGTTCGTTCTTAAATATGGATCATAGAGTCATGTAAAGCTTCTTAAGTGGCTTTAAAAAGTTGCCAATATTCAAACTAGCCAGTTGATTGGTTCTGTCTAGTCATAGAGGAAGCTGTATGCACCTCTTTGCAAGAGAATCACTTCTGTGGCTGAAGCCCTCTTTACTAAAAACACAAACTATATTAAACCATGACAAGCAGGAATAGGAGAAAAGGCTAGAA
Organism: Corvus brachyrhynchos; assembly: GCF_000691975.1. Lineage (NCBI taxonomy): Eukaryota > Metazoa > Chordata > Aves > Passeriformes > Corvidae > Corvus > Corvus brachyrhynchos. Next base: position 1,891,367 of record NW_008238983.1, on the reverse strand, counting down.
AGAATGTGGAATGGTGAAACAATGTGTAAATAATAAAAATAGTGATGAGAATAATGCCATACATTGAAAGAAGACAAAGAACAAAATTACAGGAGAAAAAAAAGATAGATGAGCCTAAGGAAAAAACATTCCTATTTCATGACAGATTTCTTACATTCAAACAGTCAGTTTTGTTCTGTAGTGGTACCAGTGTGCAAAAGATTTCCCTCTGTCCTTTCCCTCCTCCCTCCAAAGCACAAGTGCACTCTAAGTGAGAAAAGAGCAACTGATTTGCACGTTATGGCACTGGCCTGGCAAAAGGATTTTGATGTTCAAGTCCTTTCTCTATCCAGTGAGAACGGGACAATATATGCAAATACTGTGTTAGGTTGTAGGACTAACCTCTGTGCAAGTGCTTTTCTTTTTTTCCCTTTGGAGCAGTAATTAATAAATAGCTTTACCTGACGCTCAAATTCAAAAAAATCTGGTAGTATAATGAAACTCTTACAGAACTCCTGTGAGAATTGTAGATGCTGCTTTGCAGTGATAATTCTCCTTCATGCCACATTGCAGCCTTTCTTCCCGCCTGGTACTCCCCTTTCCTTTCTCAGAATCATTCCCTATTCATACTTCATTAAAACTGGGAAGTTCCTAATAGCAATGCATTTCAGTGAAATTACAAATTTTGGATGGAAAAGCAAAATGACTTGGAAGTATTTTGAGTAACCTCTTCTGAGGCCAGGGCCATTATGACAATTCTAGTATGTGAAGGTCCCCTGCATGCCACAGATGCTGGAGTCCTGGCTGCTGCTTGGAGACTTGTGAGTTTCACAAAGATGGTTAGCAGTGACCATAAATATCAGGGGGTTTTTTTACCTAACTACAAGGAGTAATGGGAATTCCTTGTTGTGGAAGCAACTTTATTTTCAAAAGGCACTTTCATCGTGTTTTGACTATGAATATTGCTGCCTTGTGAAATCTGAAAGCTTTTGATTGTGATACTGATAGGATTCAAACATTGGGGAAAAGGCTCAGCCCCCACTAACTGAAATGACTGCCATTTTCTTCCACTTCTATCACTGTTTTCAGAGACTGTAACAACTCTTACACAGAGAAGAATCCCTTGAGATTATCCAGAGTCTGAAAATAAGTTCTCTTATGAAATGTGCAAACATTTAATTCTCTATTTGCAAAACGTAAGGACAAAAGGGACTAACTATCCTTTTATCTTTCAGAAAGAATAGGATACAAATATTTATACACACACACAGTCTCTGAAAAGCTCACCTGAATGCCACTGAAACATTGAACATAGCCAATTTTCTGCTTTCCTTATATCTGGAAGAAATTTGTTTATTCTGTGCATAATTCCAAACAGATCTTCACATGGTGATGCTCTCTGCATATCGTATGCCAGCCTAGTGCTCTACTCACCTTGGCAGGACTCCTTACTTTGCTGTGTCTGATGCTACCAATTATTAGAAGTATGCAAATAAGTGCACAGCTAATGCTGAACATGAGACACAGTACCTTTCTGAAGACTCAGTTTAAGTGTGTTGCTGTCTCACTGTGATTCAACTTCACTGAAAGCTGACCAGGTCTGTGGAAAAGTGTCAGAAATTACTCAGACATCTTTCAACCTGAGATTTTTCTCACACTGAAAATTTGTACTTCCTCGGACAAAGAAAGGACTGGGAGGAGAGCTTGTCAGCGTAAGTTCTGATGGTTCCCCTAGTGACACCTGAATGTTCCTTAAAAAACAAACTAAATGAGACTAGGTCATGAAAATTTTAGGTCTACCAGAACAATTGTTCTGTTTCATAAAGTTATTAAATAATCTGAAAGCATATTCCCATTTAGAGTCCCTAAGCTTTTTTGCCAAGGATGAACTGAAAGAAACATTCATCAGGGAATTATATGGTGTAAATTTAAACTAATTCCTATACAAATCTGAAAAATAAGCTCTATTTCACTTTTGTTATATGACTCAGTTTTTTAATGTCACAGAAGAATTTTTTTCTCACAGAGATAATCAGTTAAAATATATTAATTTATATTATATTAATAGGTCTATTTTATTTTTAGTATAAATTTACGTATGTATACATACACACATCTATAAAATAATCCCTAGAAGCAAATATTGAAAGAAGGGAAGGATGGGGAGGGGGAAGTGAGGAATATCTATATCATGGATGATTAATTATTATTCTTTTTTAAAATAATTTGTCTGCATAAAAATCATGACCCAGTTTGGGCTGTTCTATGCATAAACTCTTCAGAGAAAAAGTGTCACATCTGTAGCAGAGTATTAAAGCCTGTTCTCTTTTTATTTCCAACTTAATTTTGTTTGATTTTATAACTGGACTAAGAAAACTATAATTCACAATTTCTCAATAAACTGAATATGAAATACCATTATTTAAGTCTGTTCAGCATACTAATAAGACTATCAGTGTAATAAAACAAACATGACCCTGTTAAAGAGGATTATTTTCTGTTCATCATGTTGCAAAATAGGCAAGGATTCATTCCTGGTCACCTAATGATTTTCTTTTCCTGTATGGTCTATTAGTATTGCAAGATTTCTGAGACAGAGGAAAAATTATGCATGTTAGTTCCACAGCACATCTCAGAGGAACAGTTTTCTCATTACTTTGCTGAAATGATTTCTTGCCTATCAACCAATTCTTTGCTAAAGTAATAGTGTGCCACCATCTCACTTTAGCTTTAATTGTACTCATGGGAGAGTACACATTAGTGTCACCAAGTTTAATAAGGGACCTCTGATACCCTCTGGCTGCCTTTTCTACTACCAGTGCTTCCTCTACTTTTCACTCAGGCAGGATAAAATCAGTTTCACTGAGACCAGTATTTTAAACATAATGAAAAATCAAAGTAGCTAACAGGAAGGTCCAAACATGCAACTAAGTTGTTTTAGTGCATGGGTTAGTCACAGGCTAAGTAGAAGTGATAATGTTGTTTTCTGAATGATCCTTGTCTTATACAGGGCTCTCCCATGCAGAGCTAACTTCAGTTTGGGCAAGCTGGGGCAACCCAACAAACATGGGTTGAAGTAAACCATTTCTTAATAAGCTCCAGTCCTGTTTAAATAAACGTTTATGAAGAGGAATTTACAATTTACATTAATGAAGAGGAGCTATATGGAGGAAAGAGCATGACTATTCCAGCACTCAAAACTGCAGTACTTTTGCATACCTTGGCACTATAATGAAAGCAGTAAACCTGAATTTAATACCATTACTTCCTTGACAAGAAAAAAACCAAAACAAAACAACAACCAAAAAAAAAACCCCAAAAAACAAACAACCAACTGACCCCCTCCAAAAAAAACCCCAACCCAACAAAAAAAACCAAAACCACAAAAAACCCACCAAAAACCAGCAAAAAAAAAATCCCCAGTGCCCACACCTCTACCTATAAGAGTTACAATATTAGAGATTTATTCACTAATCTATTTTTAGGTCACTGACAGCAAAAAGTAGGATACAAATACAAGGATTTTCTTTATTTTCTCCAGGAGCAGAAAAGAATAAACTTTTTCCCTAACGGCGAGAGGTATTTCTGCCTTAGTGATATATCCCCTTCCATCTTGCTTCTGAAGCAAGGCCTTAAACACCTGCAAAAGGCTGATGATTGATCAGGCTTCTTTTTAAAATAACAGTTCCAATTTCAGACTCCTGGAAGATCTGGGGTCAACATTTTTATGTCAGAGATCTGAACCCATCTCCCCATTCCTGGAGATTGGGGTTAGGGCAAATTTATAAAAAGCACAGGCAGTGACCATGAATAAAGCTGCTCTTAATGAACCTGGAGCACTTACTGAGAGCCACTCTGCCTTCTTTCAGAAGTTGTTTCTAAGCTGAGGCTCCCACCCTTGCTCCCTGCTTGCACCACAGTCAGCCTGACTATTTACTTTGCTGATCCAGACCCTGTCCTGCAGACTGAGGACCTCATTACTCTGGATTTGCCAGCTGATCACTGCAGAGTGGTTATCATTGGTTACTGTTTGCAGATCTAATCTCAACTTGCTGACTCCGTTTTCTGTCTTGACCTGGATCATATCCTTATGGGCCTTTCTGTCTCACTCAGCCAGGGCAGGATGGGACCCTTGCCGATGACACCACTGCCAGTGTTGCTGATGTCACTAGGCTTGAATTCTGGCTCCCCTTCTCTTAGGGAGCTGCTTGCCCTTGCTGTTGCCAACACGGAATACACTCTATTTGAGATTATACACATTTCACACAAACACCACCACCCTCCAAAGCAATTTATGCATCAAGATATAAAACACTTTGGACCAAGTTTGTTTCAGTTTGTTCCAGAAAACCTCAAGCAACAGAGACAATATTCTGATCTTCTTTTTAGCCTTATTTTAGCTCTGTGCTGTGTTAGTATTCTCTTTAAAATGCTACCACCATTTCCCTTTCACCCAAAGTTGATAAAAGTACTACAGTTCCAAATGTTTGTCTTAAAAATCTTTGGAGACATTAGGTCTAGTATTACACGCATTGAGTGAGTACCCTTCCAGGTGAAACATGAAAAACCATGATATTAGCAGGAGAAAGCTTGAAGTCTTTAAAGGAAACAGCATCTTTCTTTCATATATATATATATATATATATGTTCTCTGTGTGTTTGAACTGCCCATGCAATTACATAAATTTAAATTTGTGGGGATGAAATATCTTCTGAAGTTCCTCTCTTACACAGAAAAACAATTGAGAACTATTATTAAGCAATATTCTATACAAAATGGTCACTCCTTTGTTGTGTACATTTGAGAATTTGGAACTAGGAATTAAATTGATCATAAAACTGAAACAAAATATTCAAGATTTCAGTAATTTCTAGACAGAATGGTATCTCCCAACATCAATATTAGCATTAGCTGTTGCAATTATTAAACAGTTATCTATGTTTAAAACAGCTCTTTCATTAATGCCTTGCAAATAGTTAGGAAACAATATAGTATTTCACTTTCAGCTGTGTAATAACGAAATTCTCTCAGAAACATTGCTACTGTGTGGCTCAAGGCACCACTGACCTTTGAGATGAAAGATGGACATTTCAACTAAATTTTAATTGCTTTCTCAACAGGAAATATTGAGATGTGGAGAGCTATGAGTTACTCTGTAAGAAAGAAGACACCTACAGCCTTGCTGAGACAAACAAATATTCCACACAAGTTATTTTAAGTGATAGTATCACATTTTTCTGATACCTCTGAAGCAGTCATCTTGCTGTTTCGTGTAACTTCATAGTCTTTACTGACAAGAAAGTCCCCAACTTTCTGCCTATAAATTATGCTCAAATTATTTTCTGATCTTTTCCAAATAACATGCTTGCTTACTTCAGGCAGTCATGAGAAAGTGAAAACCTGTGAAAACTACAGTAAACTTCAATGCTTACTGTTACTTCACTAGCCCAATAAATCTCTTTTTCTGCTCACACAAATCAAAAGGCTTTTGAGGGTGTGTGCTCTGGCCTCATAATGGAATGTTTTCAGCAATGACACTGTCACAGTCTCAATCTGCCTTGAATGTGTAACTTGACAAAACTGAAAATTGCAGAGGCAATACTTGGGTTTGATATAACAGTATGTTAGGCTGTGAGCTATGAATCTTGGCAAATTTAGACAACAGTTCCCAGGTGATGGGTTATATTTATCCATCAATCAGTCTCTTGCAAAATTTATTGATTAAAATGACCTTTACATAAACGTATAAACTTTAGCATGAGGCTCTTCAGGCAGGAAGAATAATAGAGCTATTTTACAATTATATATTAAAAAGGAATTATAACAGTTTGGTGTCAGCTTAAATAATTTCCAGATGGAAATTTAGTGATTTTTATTTTAAAGTTAATGCATAAATGTAAACTATATTTATCTGAACTGAAGTATGCAGGACTTGATCTGAAAAAACAGAATGCCTGAGCTCTTTCCAGAAGGCAATGAACTTTACTCATGTAGTTAATTTTAGCTACCTAGGAGTGTCTTGGGGGAATAGAGAGCTAAAGTACATCCATGTCGGGGTTTGACACTGGCTAGAAGCCAGGCACTCACACAAACTATTCACTCATTCTCCTCTGCTATAGCTAAGCAGAGGAGGGGGAAACAAAATGAAGGTTTTATGAGCTGAGGTAAGGATTAGGGGAAAAACACTTTAAGGCAAAAGAGGTTCAAAACTTAAACAGTATAAAGAAAATTTAGTATTAACAGAATTAAAAGTAAAAAGGATAATGAGAACTAAAATAAAATTTTACAACACTTACTTTCTTCCCAGTCCCTCCCTCTTTCTTACCGACTGTGCAAGGAGACAAAAAATGGGCTTTTTGGTTAGTCTTTCACTTCCTAGAAATCCTTTCTCAGTACACTTAGGGTAAAAAGTTTCTTTCTTCTGCTGTGCTGTGGGAAGGATCCCATGGCAGACAGTTGTCTGCGAATTTTCTAGAATGGTCTTAATTTTCACAAAATAGCAGCCTCACCTGACCTGCTGTAATGTGAGTCCCTCCCACGAATGGTGCAGCCTTCCCAAAACTGCAAATTGTGGGACATTTTAGTTCATGGGGCTTAGTCTTTTTAAGGATAAGGTGTTCTAGCTTGGAAGCAAGGGCTCTCTTTCTCTAGCTCTTGAAGCAAGCGTCTTCTCTTTATGATTGAGTTCCTCACTAGATAACAGTTTTTCAGTATCTACTTTCTCCAGCGTGGGCACTTTTCTTCACGGGCTGCGAGTGGATCTCTGTATCCCCCCCATGCACTTAATGAATTACAGGGAAACAATTTGATGTATCATAGTCCTCACCATGGCTTGCAGAAGAATCTCAGCTCTGATGCCTGAAGCACTCCTTCCCCCTCCCTCCTTTCACTGACCTCGGTGCTGCCATGTTGGTTCTCTTCACGTGTCTTCACCTTTTCCTTTTCTCTGACTCAGGAGAGAGTTGGTGTCCATAGGCTCATTTGTTCTGAAGTTCTATCAATTGAAATGTTTTTATAGAGTTCTACAAAGCCAAGAGGTTGATCCCATCCGGGCTCTGCATGGGAGAACTACCCACTTTGTCTCTCACCACTGGCCACATGGTCCCCGCCGGCACCACACGGGCTGAGCCAGCCGCCAGCTCCACTCAGCACCTCTCCTCGTATGGAGCACTGAAAAGTTGCTGCCGCCCCTACCCTTCTGTCCGCAGCATGGGTGGTTAAAAGCAGCTAAGCAAGTAAAGTTCATTGCGAGCCATGCTAAGATGGCAGCAGCGGTGTGATTTTGGCCGCACCACCTTGGCTGCATGAGCACTCCTGGCACTGGTCTCGGCCACATGGTCTCAGCCACGTGGCTGCTGGCAGTGCTGGGATGGCCCTCCTAGCAGCATAGCCTTGGCTGCCAAGTCAGGAAGGGGCCCAGCAGTGCCTCCTCCACCCCTGGGAGGGGAAGAGGAAAAAGAGTTTCCAGTGCATTTTTCTTTCTTAAGTATGTCATCACAGAGGCGTTACCAACTTCTCTAATTGGGCTAGTAACCTGCCCATCATCAGAGCCTTCAGCAATTGGCTCTGTGCTGGACATAACGGAAGCTTTGAGCAGCTTTCTCTCACCCACCAAAAAACTAGACTTGACTTTTGCAGATGTGTTGTGCGTTGTAATGTTGGTTTTGTGGGAGTGGTTTTGTTGTTATGAGGAGAGGGGACTGAGTGTTGACTTTCACTGGAGCTTAGAGCTATTTTTAACATGAATGTTGTGTTGAGATTGGAAGTTACTGTAATTGGAAAACATCTGGCCAATGAGGGAATCGAAACCCTTTGAAAGTATCAAAGAGTGACAGCTGCCCACGGTGAAGAGAACTGCACATGCTCTAAAAAGGCGGGATGGGGGAGGAGTTATGTTAGGTAGTTTTTTAATATTAAAAATGGTTTATAAACTCAGAAGTACCAGTCTAGCAACTAAGCAGTCATCACTCCTAACTTCTTAAAAAAAGGGTTTAATTCAAGTTCTCTCTTGACAACTTCACATTATTTTTGTCTGTGAAATCCAAAGAAACCCTTTTGTCTTTCCAAAACTACACCACAAGTTGTGCATTTCTTTCAGTATTTTTTCAACAACTCATGAGATATACTAGCAGTGTAAAAAGAACTTTTCAGGAACTTTACACTTCAAAATCTATCTGGTAAGTACATTCACAGACAGTTTCAAGGCTTGCAAGAAAGACCTGGCTTAATACCAAGTCCCAAGGCCTAAGAGCATACATTTAATTCTTTCAATAAACTTTACTAGTGTCCAGGACGCTCTACTATGTCCACGACAAATACATACAATTTATACAAAGACTGTTATGTACTTCAAAATATTTTTGTTCCTCACAGAACATTTTGTTAGTAGCATAGCAAGTGCAGAAGCAAGAACTGAAATCATATAATGCTTTAAGAGGCAAAATTTCAATGCACTACCTGCCATGTGTTTTCAGTCACAGCATTGTAGAAAGCAATTTTTCATGTTCCTTCTTTTTATTAAAGAACTTTCTTTAGGTCAATTCTTTAGGTAAAACCTGCACTTGAAGTTTAATCAAACCTTTTATTAGTAAGGATTACTCTGAATAGATTTGATCCAGTCAATGTCTTCCCTTTATTTGTAAAACACATGAACTAAATAAGAAGCACTGTCTTTCACAAAGAATCAGAAAATCACCCTAACCCTGAGAAATCTGAAGTATTACCAATTGTCTCTCAGAGCAGTGAAAATTAAAATACTTGACTTCTTTAAAGGGGAGCAGTATTTTTAGAATGTTCTCTGTGCAGGTGTTACAGTTCAACTGAAAGACACATGCCACATGATTATAAGGGAAAAAAGAACACAAAAGGGAAAAATTGAGAAGTAATTTTGTTTTTGTTCAGATTTTGTTCTTCAACGAAGAAAAGATGTAAATATATTTTAGTTAACCAAAATATTTTGTTTGTCTTGTAATGGAATACTTTTTTTGCTTTGATAAACCTTTTTCATCTTACATAAGTTTTTAAAGTACTTTTCTTGAAGGATATCAACTCTAAACACACCTATACTCCTGTATTTTAAAGTGAAACTTACAAAAAGCCTTTTTATTTCCTGAGACCGCTTGTTTAAAGTGTGTATTTTTCTAGTTCTTCATAACTTTCTTTTTTCAGATAATTTACTGTTTACTGGGGGAAAAAAGTTATCCTACTTGTCATCAGGGAGAACAAGTTAAAAAAAGGAAGATCATTTTCTCAGCTTGATCAGTTCCTTTCTTCTTTTCCTGTAGCTATGCAAAACACAGAGGACAGAATGGGGACAAGAACTTGTGGCTGAGGATCACTGGGTTTACATAGCTAAAGAAGCGTTCTAGAAGTTCTGTCTGAATCAGTCAAACTGCTCCCACCCTGTCTAAAGGTATTTAATTGCCTCATTATATACCAAGGTTGTATTTTGGGACTTTTCACCTCTTTTCTGTCATGACACGTTTCTACTCCTCAATGGATGCAGCTTCCTGTCTTTACTGACCATCCATAAAAACTTTTTCTCATTGATGTTCAAGCACATGATGTATGTTCAAGCACACAGCCTGTTTTGTGAGCACACTCACAGTGAAGTAGTCTCTCATTCTGTCCATGTTCATTACAATTTTCCATGTTCTTCCATGAAATGCAATGGACTTGGTTGTTTGGATGAATCCTGCACAACACTAAATAGCCTATGGCTTCAGAATGTTGTTACAGGTCCATTGATAACACCTACATTTTATTTCTAGAGCTATAATTGTTTTCCAGAGAAAAATAATTACTAGTCTTGAAGAAACTGTGAACTGAGGAAATTGTCTCCGTTTCAGTAGTTGCATCACTTTAGCTGTATTAATAGCATGAAGAAATGCAATTTGTACAATTCTAGTGTACAAATAGGTAATTAGGGGCCTAAGATAATAAGGGTTTAAGTATCAAACTCAACGGTTTTTGTTTTAGCCATGTAATCCCATTTTCTTCCCCAGTAACCTTCAAGGTGAATAGTATTAAAATACTTCATACAAATATCCCAAACAACACAGTGAACTGCCCCTTTAGTGATAGAAAAATGTATGCTTATTGACCCTCTGAAAATGTCTGAAGTTTTTAAAAGCCCACAGAAATGGCAGTTATGATCATCTCCATCACTGAATTATGGTGATCAGGATCTGACTAGCAGAAGCTTCTATTTTAAAATAAATTATGATTTTTTTTCTTAAGGATGTTCTGTGCTTTTCATTTACCACTTCTCTTTCATACATCATACTAACTCAATTTTTAAGTGAAGAAAATGGTACAATCACTTATGGAAACAGATGCAAATCATAAAAATCAGGGATTCAAGGAAAAATATTATGTTCTGTGGTTCTAATGCAGGTGTGGTTTTTTTTCAATGACACATTTTAGTTTTTTTGGGGGCAAATGAATCCACCAGTTCTCTTAAGAAAATATGTTGCTGTCAAACTTTTTTCAGACTCAGAAAAATGTGTCTCTCATTGAGCCTGTGATTTGCTTTCTATTGCCATTCTCTTGTTTTTCCCATTTTATAAAATGCTGCTCTGTTATAATTTTTTTTTCATTTTTCCCACACTTCTATTGTTATGCTCTTTCCTGCCCTTAGGCATTACTCAGCCAAGCAGCACATAATTCCACCCCCTTCCTTACTATATAATCTGCTGCAATTCCATTTAAATTCTTATCTGTCAACACCTCTCTTGCAAAGGAAAAAATCAACAACCAAGCAGTATATTCCATGTACGTTCATATCAAAGTCACATAAATAGACTTATTACCATGTTTTCATGCACATGAAGACAAAAAAAACCCTTCCAATTTTCCAATTTCTTTTTGCATAGGTGAAATGTTCTTTACAAAGTGTCTACTGCTACCTTGAACTTCATTTTTCTAGTCATACTTGTAACCCTTACTTATGTGAAAAATTTTCCCAGTTGCCTCTCGTTGTTTTCTGGCTCATTCACAACATACATTCACAATATTCCTCTACTCTTATCAGAATCTACATCATTTGACAAAGTAGTAGCTAAAAATGTTGCTTACTTGCTCTTCCAGGTCATTACTGAAAATGTCAAATAACAAAAAATCAACAGTTGTCACTATAGTGTCCTCAAGAAGTCTGCATCTTGCTTGTTACACTGTAATGATTTGGATTTTGCTTGCTACGCTTTATAAAAATTGTCACATTTCACTTACACATATTTCTTTTCAATCTTCCTTCTGTAATATAGGTCAGCACCTGTTCTGTTCAATACCTTTATTTAAATGTGGGGCTTTTTTCCACAATATACTAAATACTGCTGATCACCTTCATTTCAAAAGTTAGCATTTCTCAGGCTGAGATCTGAATGCCTCATTTCAGACTTGAGATCGAAATGTAAGAGAGCACTGGTTGGTTTTCAAATTGCTATGAAGGTTCTCATATTCCTGTTTCACATTAAATTAATTTCAAGATGGCTGTTTAGATGAAAACCGAACAATTGTAGATGGACTTCAACTTTCAGAGCAAATCTACAGAAATAAGCAAGAAGATAAAAAACAAATCTAAACTACATTACATTGCCTGATTGATACGGAAATGAAAAGTTAACACTTTCTTTTTCTCCTAGTATCTTAAAAACAATTCTAACTGGCTATTTCACGTGCATATTTGCTTCAACTGCCACAAAACAATCATCAGTGATTGCTGCGGAGCAAAGAATGTTTTCAGAATGAAGTCTACAAAATACTCATTACTTATAAGCAAAATGTTTCAACTAGAGACATTGACAATCAAAAAACCCCTCATTATATGCAAATAGGATGGAGTGTCTATGGGCTGGTTTTACAGACCCTGTCTGTAGCAAGGTTTCTTACTTTGTGTAACCTCTGGGGTACTCACTGTAGGAAGAGTCGCCAATTTTTGCTTTCCAGTCATGGCATTCATTACACAGCAATACTGTTACAGGGCCATAAAGATAAAACAAATGAAAATTGCCTCTAGCACTGTGAAGATGAATTTTATAACAAAACACTTTCAAGATTTATAAAAGTATTCATTTTCTTGAAAATTTTGCATCTTTTATTTTTATTTCCTTGATGATATTTAGAAATACACTATAAGATTTGAAAGTGACTGTCCCGTAAGTTTCATGTGTTTGTTTCATATGGATTGCAGCACAACAGAGAATATTTAGAGGACTTTTTTTTAATGATCTTTATCATCCGTGAGATAACCAAAACTGCCTGAAGTCACAGCTATAAAACAAAACGAAGTTGAGCTGTCTTTCACGAACAAATAACAGGTATGACAAAACTAGAGATATCTATGGGGAAGTCACAGAGTTTTCGTATAGAAATGCAAAGGGAGAAAAGTAGGTCTGTCTTGTTACTCAGGTTTCCCCTTCTCATTGTGCAAAAGAAAACATCATGTGTACTGTGATAGCTCAATTACAGAAAGATTAGAAAAAGATGGGAAAGAACAAAGATGTAGGTGACAACAAAAGTTTAGGCATTAATAATATCCTTGCTCCCTGTGCACAGTATTGTGACTGTTCAGTATTCTGTGAAATCATAAGTCTTCACAACATAGAAGATGATTTACTTTAAAAGATCACATTCTTCTGCACTTCCGTTTCTTCTGAAATGCTTGGGCATAGCTGGCTTTACTACTAAAGCAAGCTACATTTTGGGGGGGGTTGGTTGGTTGGTTGAGGTGGGCTTTTTTTGGTTTTTTGGGGGTTTTTTGATTGATTGGTTGGTTCGGTTAGTTTGGTTTTGCTGGTTTGGTGGTTGTTTTTGGTTTTGGGTTTTTTTGGTGTTAGCTTTTTTTAAGGTTTTTTTGCAGAGGCATTATATTTTTTTGAAAAGTATTTTCTTGTTATTCTAACAGGAAACTGAAAATACTCTTTAGAACTTTAGAACACCATTAAAATTTGGGCTAAACTGATTTTTCATTCTAGAAACAGAAGTGCTGCAGTCATTGCCTTTGCTTTCTGCCTGATTACAGATCACATTGCTCTTCCCTCTCTTGCATTGACCTGTTTCATCTTCCGAAATGACAAAAAAGCCACCTGGCAGCACAGAGCAGTTCTCCATCAAACAAGTCAACTGAACTTGAGTTCAGTTAAGATTGTGGTAGATGTCAGACCAAAAGGAAAGGCAGACTCATGTGGTTCCAAGCTAAGGCTGATGGAGATGGCAGAAGTGGCACTGTCACCTTCTGCAGGGAAGAACCTGAGCCACAGCCCATAAATTTCAGCCTTGCTATAGAATGAACAGCAAGCAGGCTGCCTTTCCATAAACAACTTCAGCAGCTACTTTTGCAATGTTGTGCTACCCCTGTACATTCTTTAATCACATAGAAGCTGACCAAAAGCATGTTTGTTAGGAATTTTTTTTATTCTTTGTCATTCCTGTGTGATTTGTATTGGTCTGTACTTCAGCCACCTATATCTAGATGGCAAAATGCCTACATGAATTGTCTTTGCTGATGTAATACCCGAGATTCTGCAATCCAGAGCTACAGATATTGTATGTTCTGATTACAGAAGCAAACTTATAAAGTAGAAATAAAAATTAATGATCTATAATGTATAGGTCTAACTGTTGACAGAGATGGTCAGAAATTTTTCAGTGGAGCAGTTATCCAAAGTATAAATTTGCCAAAGTCATTACCAAAGTAAAGGGTTACATTCTGTTAAGTTTTACCACCTCAGAAAGAAATGCCATCTGGATGTGAATAAACCTTTATTTTGTAGTACATATGTCTCAGTCTCTGAGGCAAACAGCTTTGGAGCCAGCACAATCCACAGCAGAACACTCCAGCACAATGCACAGGGGGGTTTCCTGAACCAGGAAGACCTCAGGGGAGTGGACAGATGCCAGGAACCTGCAGCTCACATCATGGCAGCCGACAAGACATGGGCAGGACCAGGAGAAGTGATGGCCATGCCCCCCCAAATATAAAAGAAGCCCCTTGGAGAGCCATGGGGTGGCCAAGGCAGGATGTGGCTTCCAGGGCAGAGGGGTGTTCAGGATGGGTACTGAAGGTGTCAGATTGACCAGGGAGCAATGGCAACCACCTGGTAGAAGCCACAGCCTCTCTAAGCTTGGCACCCACCATAACTGATGCAGTTTTTCAGACATCTCGATGCCAGCTGCAGGGTGTGCCCTGCTCTTGCACCAGGACCGGCCAGCAGCTGTGAGCACCTCTGTGGGAGGTGTGCCCAGGTACAGGAACTCCTCTGGTTAGTGACAGAGCTCCACAAGGAGGTGAGTAGGTTCAGAAGTATCAGGGAGTCTGAAAGAATGCCACACTACTGGAATCACACCCTACCTTCCCTGGGACAAGCCTGTCAGGTAGATTTGATGTGGAGGATTCCCTATCCTGTCTCTACCTGGCAGAACATGGTGCCTTGATGGAGGGGGGGGAATGGTGACACGTTCCTGCTTGGCTCAGCGGTTACATCTCCTCCATGACTCTCCTGCCCTTCCAGGTGCCCTTGCATAACAGGTGCAATTACAAGAATGGTGGTTCATGTGGCTTGGAGGTGTCACTGAGGTTAATTCAGCTTTATAGTCCACATCAAAATCACTTCCATACATTAAAGAAGATGGGTCATTGTCATAGAAGGCTCTTCTGAGGGGCATAGAAGGCCCAATGTGCCAGCAAGGCCCACTTCTAAGGGAAGTCTGCTGCCTCTCTGGGGCCTGGGCTATACATGTGATGAGAAAATTTCCTATCCTGGTATGACCTTCAGCTGATCTTATTACTGATTTTTCAGGGAGTTGCAATAAGAAGTCCAAGGACAATCAGGAGAGATGTCAGGGCCTTGGGATAACTCAGTAAGAGGTCAGGAATACTCTGTCATTGCGGCTGCAGGAAATGATAAAGCAAGAAACAGACAGACCCAGCTAATCCATACTTGGCTCTATCACTGGTGTCATCGGCAAAATTTAGGGGTTTTTGATCATGGGTCGGCATGCACAAAACTAGTTCTATGAGCACCAGATGGGGTGCACCTTTCTCAGAGGGGAAAAAGTATCTTCACACACAAGTTAGCAGGGATCATGAAAGGAGCTTTAAAGTAGTTTTGAATGGGGAAAGGGATAAAACCAGGGTCATTGGAGTTAAGTCACAGAGTGGCATGACAGTGTTTGAGGGATGATGTGTTAGCAAGGTCTGTGATTCTGCTGCACAGTGTTCTGCTGAGTGCACTGGAGCACATTTGAAATATGTCTACATTAATGCACACAGCATGCGGAAAACACAAGAGGAGCTTGAAGCTTTGGCCCTGTCACAAAGCGGTGACATTATAGGCATAAGCACAACCTTTTGGGATGAGTGCTGTGATTTGGGTACCATGATGGATGGTTTTAGGGTCTTCAAGAGGGATAGACAGGGTGGGCAATGCTGGGGGGGAGGGGTACTGTATGTGATACAGGGAATAGATTGTAGGGTGCTTGCAGCTGGTGATGACATGGTTGAGAGCCTCAGGGTAAGGAGGAGGGAAAAAGCAAATAAAGCACATGTTGTGTAGGAGTCTACTAATGACCACCCAGCCAGGACTACAACAGTGATGAATCTACAAGGAACTAAGAGATATCTCTATATCAGCTGCCCTTATCCTTAGGGGTGATTTTTTAACTTCCAGGACAATATTCAATATTCCCTGAGACTATAATACAGGCAACACAAACAGGTGCAGGAAATTTCTGAAGCATGTTGAAGATAACCTCTTGGTGCAGGTACTAAAGGAGCCAACTAGGAAAGATGCCCTCCTAGATTTGTTATTTGTAAGCAGAGAGAGACTCATAGGCAAAGTGGTGATTACTGGCTGTCTTGATCACAGTGATCATGTAATGGTTGAGTTTCAAATCATTAGCAATAGAGGAAAAACAGTCCCTATGGGTTTCTTCCTTTCAATTCCGGAAGGCAAATTCACAGCTGCTGTATATCTAAAAGATGTACTGGAAGCCAAGCACCATATGCAGCCAAATCACTTAATATCCTTTCCAGTCACAAACTATAGTTAGTAATGACCTGCATGTATTCCATCCATACAGTGATTGTATAAATAAAGAGTGAAAAAATTAAGGATTGGGAAAAAAAAAAGAAAAAAATCTATTTGTATAGAAAAGCTTCATCCAGAGGTTTATATGCCATCTCACTTGGAAGGAGCAGGTGTGAAAACCTCTCAATAGTCAGCAGTAACTTTTAGTTTTGTCCAAAACAGCCGATAAGGAGAGAGCACTTAGTCTGACAAGGTAATACTAATATTTAAAGAGTTGAGGATAGATCATAATGTGGGAGTGAGAGCATTGGTGCCACCTCAGGAATCAATAATCTTCATAGAAAGCTGGAATTTAAATGTATATAATCCAAAAAAAAAAAGATAGATAAAAAAGCTATCATCTCTCTATTGCAGGAATCTTCTGCAGAGGCTGAGAACATTACCGAGTCTCTGACCATGTTGGAAAATAAGCTTGTTATCTGGACAGAAAAGGAAAGAGGGATGACTTGAAACTGATCACAATATAAGTACATTAAGCATGCTTTCAGTTCCACTACTTCAATCTTTATAAGCCCGCTGTAAGTTTTTTGAATACTTTGGAGTGGGTGATTTTCTTCAGAGCATCCTAATGGTAAGTGGATACCTTTCCGTATATCCAGAAAGGTAAATTTGAGAACTGATAATGCAGAAGAGGGAGACAACTTTTTTTCCTGTGGGCATCATTGCCTGTGAAAACTCTGTGCTTTTTTGGAATACAGCTGGGATAGCACATAGATAGGAGAATTTAGAATAGCATGGAGAAAATTTCTTAAAACTTTCACCAGCTCAAATCTCTGGCACTTTGTCATTTCCGATTGTATATGTTGTATTTCCTTCACACACTAGAAAGTTGCATGCAAGTCTTTCCTCATATTCATCCCATAGATTCATTTTGCATGCCCAAGTCATCCCTCTAAAATATCATGAACACTTTTTTCCTCTCTCTGGCCTAATCAATTTTTTCATTCTCTTCTGCCTTGTTACATAGCCTCAGAAGGGCTGAACATTCTGTAAGGTAAGTGTCTTTCCTGGGAAATAATAGAATGTGTTTGAAATTCCTTAGGCAAGCAGGAAATTAAACCTCAATCACCTACTGCCTAGCAAAGTCTCTGACCAATACACTGTTAAAAAAAAACAGGAAGGAAAAATTTCCCTTGTTGTATTTGAAGAACGATGAGCCAAGGTGTGTTCTTTGGAATAAATTAAAATAGTAGACAACTCCTAAGCCATATATCCCACACGGAAAAGACATCTCTGTGGTGTCTAGAGAGGCATGAGAGATGAGATCCTGATAAATCCTCAGAACTTCTGTATTAACTAACTAAAGACAGCTGAAAAATGATTACCTAGGGAATGTGCAGATATCAGCTGGCTCTCACTTCTTGCAAAATCCATGCTGAGACACCTATCTCTATGTTAACACATGATTCAGGTTTCCATCCTGGATAGTGGTACCTAAGACTCAGATGTTCTGCAGCCCAGGGATTGTTCACTTCTACAAGCATTCTTTCCTGCCAAGAAAAGAAAAAAGAGAAAAGAGAAAGGAGAGAAAAGAGAAAAGAGAAAAGAGAAAAGAGAAAAGAGAAGAGAAGAGAAGAGAAGAGAAGAGGAGAAAAAAGAGATAAGAACCCACACCACACCAGTACTTCACTACACTGATGTGCCATAATTTTAAAGGCATTCAAAAATTATATAAATACTTGAATATGTAGGGGGAAGAGACACATAACTGCACATGAGACATAGGTATTATTTATTTAGTAAAAGAATGGGACTTTCATCAAAGGATTTATTTATGTTACAGGTAACAGATTTGCAGGCAAACTCCCACAAAAATATTCACATTTTCCTACTACTGCTTTCAGAGGAACAGTTTGGTGTATGATCTTCATAAGAGTTAAGAACATCATGAAGAATATAAGACCAATTTCATTACATACTTGAGCTCAGATACACCCTGAATTTCTAACTTATTCACATCTAGTTTAATAAAAATAAGTATAATTAGGATGCTTCTGTAACTAAGAGTTTGCTATTATGGACTCGCATTTTTCTATGTTTCTCTGAACAGATTTGTATAAGAATTATTAATCTTAGTAGTAGAGATACATTATTAGTAAGATACTGAGTTATTGCACAATAAATCTGACAAAATGAGCTCTCGACACATAAGATATCATTAGCCACAAACATAACACTTAATGGAAGACAGTGTAATGATAAAAATATAGTCAAATGCTGCGTAATTAAGTAATACAATCCCTAATTTTAGCAGATGGCTGCTTTAAATGGAAGACAAAGTATATTGAGGAGAAGAAGAGAAACCGAACAGAGGAAGAAGATTGCTAGGCATAGAAATTAAGACAAGTTAGCTTTGAAATGTTTCCCATTACCATAATACTGAAATTCCAGGCAAATGACGCTCTATAACTGAATAAAAAAATCTCTAAATTAAATGTTTGCTCTTGTTTCTGTATTAGCACTTTTCATATGTATTAGCTCCTTTTAGATGAGAATCTTTAAATGCTATGTCAATGTCTTAATTAACTAATGCTTGGGAAAATATCACTGATGTCTAACACCTAGAATAAGAATTGTGCTGTTACATGCTAGTAACTGCACATTGCTAACTAGTTAATTTTCTTCAAATTAATATATATTGCCTTTGCTTGTCCTGCAGAAAGCTATAAATTCTCTTAATTTTGTAAGTTTCATTTATTTTCTAATGATACCATTGTATAATTAAATTGAAATATGAGATATTTCTCCACAAATATTTTTGTCGATGACCATATCCTCCTTATAGCCCTGATTCCCACTAGATAGCTAAAGTCATAGTTTCTCATTTGGTTTATTAAAAACCTAAATACTTATACTGCATTTATCTGTTCAGCATTTTACAGTATCTTGCTTCTAATTCCAAAAAGACAGCATCAGGTAAATCTCTGGGCTTCTTGCAGCAATGTCCATTCCAGCCTAAAAGTGCTGTTAAGTCTGAATAAAAAAAAAAAAACACTTTATGAAATTCTCCACAGGTATTAATGGAAAGCGTATTACTGTTAAGCCACCTATTTGGGCTATTTCAAAACAGAAGCATTTGTGAGGGAGCTCTAAATCCTCAGACAGTGTTCTGATAACCCATTTTATACCAAAAACTTCAATTGTGTGTCAGGATGCAGGAAAGAAACATTTCCTTTGGTAAAATTATGTTTGTACTCTGGGCACATTTCTTGCTTTCAAGGGAAAAAGCACTGTCACTGACTTTCTCATGAGCTATTTACCCCATATCCATGGTCTAGGGAAGATCAGTAAAGCACCAGTTAAATATACTTTACCCAATAGTAGTGTCATTTTTAATATATGCTTGTTGGAGACACAGTAACTATAGAAGTGTGTAAACTACAGAGGAATTTCTTTCCTATGATTGATAAATAAAATTTAGGAGAAG
>NW_008238983.1:1867223-1871831 GCF_000691975.1 Corvus brachyrhynchos | reverse complement strand
AAGGAGGGCCTACATTTTTGATAGAGCATGGCAAAACATAGATAAACACAAAATATATATGAGTTGGCAGAATCATTCACATTGCTTTCTTAAAACTTCTGAGGAATATAAGAGCTTGTGTATCCTTGAAACTTTTGAATTTCTTTCATTCTGTCAAAGCCTCACCTATCAGTGGAAGTCCATTGGAAGTATATTGGACTCCACTGACTTGCTTTTACTCCAGCAGTCTGGTTGGTACACAGCACTTTCAGTCTCTCGGTAAATAGATGACAGGACATTGAGAAGGCTTTTTACGCCCAGTTTACATTTCATCAGTTTTGTTCTTTCTTTGGTTTTTTTCCCAAAGTTTCTCACTGTTCCCACAAAGTAAATATTGACTTTAAAAGCTTATGTCAAATGAATTTGGGGAGCTCTAAAAGACAAAAAACTGATATGGCAAAGATGTTGTAAAAAAGCACAGACTAAATAATAAGTAGCTGAAATTTATTTGGAAGAACTCCCTCCCTGACTTCTTGAGGTGGTTTGACCTTGGCTGCACAACAGTGCCCACCAAAGGCACTCTGGCACTCCCCTCCTCATCTGGACGGGGAGAGAAAATATAAGGAAAGGCCCATGGATCAAGACAAGGACAGGGAAAGATCACTCACTGATTACTGCCACAGGAAAAACAGACTCAATTTGAGGAGAATAGGCTAATTAATTACCAATCAAAACAGAGTAGGAAAATGAGAAATAAACTAAATCTTAGAACACGCCTTTCTTTTTAGGCTTAACTTTAATCCTCATTCAGTATTACCTCTCCCCTAGTGGCAAGGGGGCTGACGAGTGGAGATTACAGTCAGTTCATCATGTTTTTTCTGCCACTCCATCCTCCTCAGAGAGAGAAGTCTCTCCCCTGCCCCAGTGTGGGGTCCCTCCCACGCGCTGCAGTTCTTCACAAACTGCTCCATCCTGAGTCCCTTCCACAGGGTCCCTCTGCAGTGTGAGAACCCCATGGAGTCCTTCAGGAACAGCCTGCTTCAGCATGGGTCTCCACAGGGGCGCTAGTCCTGCCAATAAAACCTGTTCCTGCATGGGCTTCTCTTTCTCCACAGGGCCACTGGTCCTGCCAGGAGCCTGCTCCAACATGGACTTCCCACAGGTTCCCAGCGTCCTTCAGGCATCCACCTGCTCTGCCGTGGGGTCCCCTATGGGCTGCAGGTGGATCTCTGCTCCACCATAGACCTCCGTGGGCTGGAGGGGCACAGATGCTTCACCATAGTCTACACAGGTTGCAGAGGAATCTCAGCTCCAGTGTATAGATCACCTCCTTCCTTTCCTTCTCCACTGACCTTGGTGTTTGCAAGGTCGTTTCCCTTGCATATTCTCACTTCTGTTTTCTCTGGCTACAATTTGCTTCTGAGATGTAACATTTTTTTCCTTTCCTTCTTAAATACATTATCCCAGAGACACTACCACCATCACTGACAGGCTCGGCCCTGGCCAGCAGTGAGTCTGTCTTAGAGCCTGTTGGTATTGTGTCCATTGGACATAGAAGAAGCTTCCAAAAACTTCTCACAGAAGCCACCTCTGTAGCTCCCCTCCTACTGAAACGATGCCAAGGAAACTCAGTATACTTCTTTACTGTGCTTTTTTGTTATGGCCTCAGGGCAGCCCCACATCTGTTATGCCACTACCAGAACAGGCCTTTTGGAAGGCATTTAGTTCAGAACAGACTTATTATTACTAACATTTTACTAAACTTTACTAATTTTTTAATAGCCTCATTGACCTCATGTAGGAAAAAAAGGAAAAGCAGACCTTGCCAATCAAAAAAAAAAAAAATTAATGCTTATGTGCCCTATACTTGTATGGAAAAAAAGTCAAGTAGAAAAATAGTTTCTACAGAACACCACTATTGTCAGACCATACATTTATAAATAAATAAACTTTATAAATATTTAAATTTATTAAACAGTTTATAAATTTATAAACTGACTCTTAGTAAAACATTATTACATAGTATAGGTAAAACTAGCAAAGGTATTTCCAAGTTTCTAACAGAGAGAACCTTGCCTGTACCTCTTGCTATACCATTTGGAGGATGGCATGATCAGAAGAAATGTAAGGCAAACTTAGGCAAACGTCGTTTGAAGCTGAGTAAATTTAAGGGAAAGAATCCCATCAAAAACAGTCATATTTCAATATGGCCCGGCAATTCTCAGAAGAAGGTTAAAAAGGAGTTTTCTTGAGTTTTCTCTTTGCACACTCCAAAGGAAAATACCTTTTTTTGTTTTAAAATTGCATCTTAGAATCTGGCCTTTGCATTGCCACTAATATTTACATATGCTTCTGAACACTTCACATTCATTACCCATGGCTGCTATATTGCCACTTCCACATAGGACATTTCCATTTGAGCACTGAGAAGTGTGCTTACTGTGTCAGTGTCCAGTGAAGCACAAAAATTAGAGAACAAACTTATCTTTTCCTTTTCCCAGTCTGAATGTCCCTTATTTTCACAGCAGGGAATGCTTTCTAAATTGTTCTCAGGAGGTGACTGTCACTGTGGGTGGGCAGGGTGGCTCACGCTATTGCTGTCCCCAGCACTACAGTTCCCTCTGTCCCCCTTCTCCAACAAACCCTGCACTGGCACATGCCTGCTCTGACCTGCAACTTCCAGAGGAGCTTCTGCTCCTCCCTGAAAATGTATACCCCCTTCTCTGACTGGATAAGAGTCTGTGGCACCTAGCAGGGCATCTCCTAGTGCCAAGGTTTGCTGGAATCGGTTTCCACTGGATTAGGGAGGTTTGATGCGCACGTGTGTCCCCCACTGCCCAGCACAATTTTAGTCCTCACCTATGACATCCATCCCTTACAAATTCAAGTTCTCACTGATGCAAAATCAGTGCCTGAAGCACAGAAATATAAATATGTGTTTCAGCTTGGACATCAAAGGTAAATAAATCTGTTAAAGACAAGTAAATGCAGCTTCAGTGAGGGGATCGAGTTAAAAATTAGATGAAGATGTCTTGTGATTTCAACCTATGCATGGCTGAAAGAAAAATGCTATTAGATCTCTGTAACTAAGATGCAAGGGAAGTGTTACATGGTGAATGTAAAATGTCTTTATGTATTTTAAAAACGAATATAAGAATTTCTGTCATGGGCAGTAAAATAAACATAAGATAATGAGATGATGACAGTCCATGAACTGACTATCCATAAAGAAAAAATTAGTGATGGCTGAGAAGAAAGCAATAATGACTTGTTACATTCACATAAATCTACACTTAGCTCTCATTTGGTAGTGGAAGCAGCCAAGTAGAACAGGATATTAAACTTATGTCAGACAGTTGAGGAAAATCTGTGTGAGTTATTCAGTTGGAATCTGCTATAAGTGAATGCTGTGCTAATATAAATCACATTGAAACTAATTCTGGTTTTGTAGAAGATATTAGGGGAAGGAAAAATAATCACGTTTTCTTACTGTCTTGATCGTTTGGAATAGGAAATATTGCCCAGCTCTTGCTGGTGGAGAAGTTCTCTGCAGAAGACAAGATTACCCAATATATACCAGATTTTCCAGTAAGGTGCTTCTTTATGGCTCTAGTGTCAAGGGAAGTGTTCTTCTCTGAGGCCTACAGCTTTACTTTCAGAAGAAAATCCATACTTTCTGTGGATGCCAGTAAGCATGTTTATAACCACATCCCCCAATTGTACTTTAGCAATATTGTAGCCAGGTAAGGGAAAAGAGTGAAGAGAAGCAATTCTACCAGGTAAACCTCTTCTCTGACTAGGTAAACTCAAGTTCTACTACAATGTCCCACACCTAATATTTCCATATCAACCCCCAAACCTCATGTGCCTAGTGCAAATTTTATTGTTCATTCTGCCCCTCATTAAAAAGAACTAACAGCTCAGAAAAGTAGACAGAAAACATTCTGAAGCATCCAGCCAAATTAAGTTCAAGGAAAAATTAAACTACCAAAGGCACGCATCAGAAATGAAAGATGCGCTGCATTGCTGTATTCTAGGCAATGAATTTGTATTGACTGAGTTCAAGATGAGGACATTCTGGTCTCTGTGCTTATAAAATAAAATGCCCATGAAAGTAACTTTCTGTCTTTCCTGCCACTCTAATCACAGTGAATTTTCCAACAAAGAAAAAGGAGGCAATGCATCTTTGACTGACACTAGGTTCTCCCGTGTAAGAAAGACAGAATATTTTAAAATATATATTAAAAGCTGGTTGACCTCACTGCTTTGTGTTGACTTCCAGAATGCACTGAACATTTTCTCAATGCTGGGCTTTTAATAAGGTGTAAGCATACTGAGTGGATTTTAATAGCAGGTAGATGGATCCCATTAAATGAAATTTTAAGAGCTCAAGCTAATGAAACATTAAAAAGTGACATATTTTAAATGCCGTGGCTTTCTAAAACTGTAGCTTTTGATCTCCAGCAAGCACCTTGATTCACAAACAACTTCTGTACCCCGCGCCGGTGCCCCGGGTGTCCAAGCGGCCCCAGCGCAGGGCACGGCTGAGCCCCTCAGCCACGGGCGGGCGGGCGAGAGCCCCGGAAAAAGCCTGGCCAAGGGAGGGCAAAACGCTGCCCGGCAGCCCGG